>NC_142144.1:29673888-30004166 GCF_024610735.1 Ursus americanus
AAGACCCTGGTAATCCTCAGGAAGAATAAGTTGACTCATTTTGGCACCCTGAATTCCAGACATCAGCTGGATCTGCCCTGCTCATCAACAGTAACAGAAATTGCTGCCCCATCATCCACACATCTATATTATGGCTATTAGCTTTGACTGTGCATGTGTTGCTCCCATTTTTATCTGGCCACATAATGGAATGCTTTGCTTTGGAATGTGAACAAAATGGACAAAATCAGTCACCTAGACTAAACCAAATATGTTTGCTTCTCTGAAAATATTTGTTTCTTTGAAGCCACAGCATTATCCTCCATCTATTTATTCAAGAATTATTTAGTGAAAGTCTCCTATCTGCCAGATACTACGCTAGCTGCTCAAGATACAGCAGGGAAAATAAGACGATGCCTGGAATTAAAAGTACATTTTATGGAGACATATGAGGTTTGATTCTGAATGTGCAAAATAGAGAGCATCTTAGTTTTGAAGTTGCCCAGTAGTTTGGGTCATGTAGGCCTATCAAACTCTCCTAAGTTCACTCTGACCCCAGCCAACTTTGGGGATATTTATGGAATCCTAACTTCCAGCTGAAGAACTTGCAAAAGGAAGACTATGTAGAAAATATGAAGGAAAAAAAATGAGGCTCATTTGGGAGGAAGAATTTTTTTAAAAAGATATTTGAAATGGAAATGGAATTAGGTGACCTAATTCCCTTCTGCAAAGGAATATGGTGCACAAGGTCACGTCTAATGGTTGAGAAGTCTCTCAACCATGAGCCAGCCATCAGAGGTACCACTCGGCCCATGTAAGGTTTACCATTTAACACAAAAAGGGAAAAAATGCAAGTTGTGCTTTGCCGTTTATACTTTGAATTTTGAGAACTACCATCTGGTTTTTAACGAGGAAAAACACGAATAGGAAATCAGCATTCCATTACCAAACGGCTAGATTTCAGTCTTTTTA
Source organism: Ursus americanus (assembly GCF_024610735.1). Classification (NCBI taxonomy): domain Eukaryota; kingdom Metazoa; phylum Chordata; class Mammalia; order Carnivora; family Ursidae; genus Ursus; species Ursus americanus. The sequence goes on from NC_142144.1 coordinate 29,674,840, forward strand.
GAAAGATTTGAAATTTTTTATATCCATCATTTATTTACCTTTTAACATGCAGGTTTCTTATTTGTCTGTATTTATTTTATAAATACAAAAAAAGACAAAAATAACTGTATTTTATTCAGTGAATAAAATCGTAAAATCCATATTGAGTCTTCTAAAGTGCTCTTAGAGAGGATAGTGCCACTACAAGGGGAGTATAAGTGCAATACGTGCGTGCATTTGCACACAGAAAACTTTATAGCTCTAAACAATTCATCCTTGTAACTTGTTTGTGATAGCACTTTATGAGGTGGCTTTAAACAAGAGGTAGAAGAAACCGGAGCTATTTGTGTTGTTCTCAAGAGAATAAAAGCTTTTTCCTTGAGTTCTCTGATGCATGTAATGTTTGAGATTTACAGAAATAGCACCCATTTCCCCTGAGAATAAAATCACCCCAGGCAGAAAAATAACTCTGCAACACGTAACAAGCAGACAATCTATTTCATCAGCTCCTCAAAAAGCTACAGAAATTTGAAAAAAAAAATTTTTTTTTAAATTACATTACAAAAGCACATGCTTCCTTAACAGAGCTGATAGTTCACTGTGTTCCACCAAGAAAAACGGCCTGGAATTACTGACTGAAGTCGCCTCTTTCTCCCTTGCTCTCTGCTCACCGCAGTCCATTCCTCTACCGCACAGAAATCCTCCAGTTCCCAAGGAGGTCTGCAATCAAGGGTAGCTGTTCACTGTCTCACGAGTCAGCTTTTCCTGTTGTTTACATCACTGGGAATCCCACCGAATGCTCCAGGTATTCAGGAACACTGGCAAGTAAAGAATGAAATCCTCCCTCCTTTCCAAGGCAAAGATGCTTTATCACCAAAGTCTGGGGTTTCCTTCTGACCCCTCTTCAACCCCGCAGCCTGGTTTTCCCCCACCGGGACATGAGTGTCCCAAGGTCCTGTCCACATGTTTGCCCCTCTCACAGTGCCGGACTCTCAGCCACTCCCTTCTTTCTGACGCTCCTCACTCCCGTGGCTTCCCATCATTTCTCAAGCCCAGTTTCCTCCAACATGTCTGCCTTCAGTGTGTCTTGCCTTCTTATCCTTTAAACGTTCCTGTTCCTGGTGTTTCATCCCCAGACTTCTTTCCTGTATACTCTCCTTAAGCTGGGACTCCCTAGGTCGGACGCCTCTCTCTCTGGTGTCCTCAGTCTACACATTGTGGAGGGCAAAAGATATTGGGCTGGATAATTTTTGAGGTTTAATCCCCTCCTCAAATTCTATGGTGATAATTCAGAGGGAGAAAATGACAGTGGAGAAAGAGAACTACATGTCCTGGATGGGAAAAATGTGGACTCAGGAGAATAAACCTCAGGACAGGCATCATGAGAAAACTGGGTTCCACAACTCAGAAGGGCCCAGGGAGGGCCTTACAGTGAGGACCCAGCAACCCTGTGGCTCCCATTCCCTTGGACCCCATTGAGATTCTCTAAGAAATATCACAGGCAGCTTGGACAGCAGAAATAAGTCACAAAAGGGAGGCCTGAGAAGCGCCTAAAGAAGGGGTCTGAATATACTGACTTCTTGTCCTTCCTTCTTGATCCAGAAACAGACAAGCAAGGTAGAAGCAACACTCTCTCAAAGGCTGCTCACAGCTCACCTGGTTTTGCTCCAGAAATTCCAAACATCAGACACCTAACTCCACTATTCAATTAGTGCTCACCCAGGATTTAAAATTAGCTAACGTATTCTTTAATTGCGGACTCTTCAAGGTAAACAAGAGGGTGCCTGATAATGCAAGTGTTCTGGAATAAAAACTCCACACACATGGTTTATGTATAACTTATACATGAAAGTTATAAAGAATATTCGTGGCGGGGGCTTCTGGGGGGTGCAGTTGGTTAAGCGTCTGACTCTTGGTTTTGGCTCAGGTCGTGATCTCAGGGTTGTGAAACTGAGCCCCACATTGGACTCTGGGCTGAGCATGGAGTCTGCTTGAGTTTCTCTCTCAAATAAATAAATCTTTAACAACAACAAAAAAAGAATATTCATTTGGGAGTTGAATAAATGTCCAGCTATTCCCCATTAGGGACCTGGTATAAACCTTCACCGAATGTGACTAAAGCCTTCTGCTCTGTTTCCCAAATTCGACCTTACCTGCACTGGATGTCTCCTTAACTCTAGTTTTCCCACAACAGCCCCTGATTATCACCAGAAATATCTTGATGTTACCATCAGGATCTGGTCCTACCTACAAGTTGTTGTTGTTTTTTCTTTCTGTATAAGTGAGGAGAACCAAGACTTTAGTCATGTGATGCCTTCATTAACATCTTCAGGAGGTAATTCTATGTGCCTTCCAATTCCTGCCGATGAGGCCACAGCAGTGAAAAACAGAGCACATGGTAATTTCCTAGAAGGTTCACCTGCTATGTTAAATTCTCAGTAACTTCCCTGATTCTGGTAATGACTTGTCTCACTCTTCCTGCCTGGCATTGTCTGGGACTCTGCTTGACTTCTCCCAAACTGGGGCCTCTGAATCCTGAATTCTGCCCTTGGGAATATGCACACATTTTTACCAACACTGTGGGAATGGGAAATTTGAGAAGACTGGCCCCTTTTGGAGAGAACGTTAACCCTGGATACAACCGCTAAACACGGCTCTTCCGTGGCCTGCCTGCCACTACACATCCTCACCGTCAGTAGTGGTTTGAGATTTTCCCATTGGGCCATGCAGTGTGCAATGTGTGCCAACTCCAGGTCTTTATCAAAATACTTATATCATGGAATTGTAATGGTCTGTGTACCCATTTGTTTCCCCCAAGGGCGTCTGAGCTCTTTGAGGAAAAGACTGCATCTTAGTAATCTACAAAGTCAGCACAATGCACAGTGCTTAACATACAGGGAGCGGTCAGAATCGGAGAAGGAAGAGAGTGACTGAATAAAATATTTCCAAGCAAAATATTTGCGAGGATTTGTAAAGAAAAGTAGGATGGGAATAGCTATCCAGAATTCACAAGGTGATATTTTATACAAGCAATGTAAAAGATCAGCACGTATTCTTCTGAAGCTTTTAGCAAAATGAACAAAAATTGGAAACATATTTTTTTCTTTTGTGCTGTCATTTGGATATTGTGACAGCAAATAAACTCCTCTGTCCTTTATTTTTAGAAGACAGTAATAAAATGTCACATGTCGTCATCTGAATTATTTGTCTCACAAGGTTAGTTGAAAAACTTAACTGTAAGTTAAACAGCTGAGATGCTGGGGTAGGCTTTTAGAGAGGCTTGTTAGCTGTCTCCAGTCTCAAGGAGAGAACGACTGACATCAAAGTGTTCTATGGACCTATAAAAGCAGCTTCTCTCCAAATACCCACTTTGATGTAAAGACAGCTTAAAAGCTGCCTGCTTTTAGAGATGGTTTTCAGTCATATAAATGATCTTTCTACTGGTCTCAATTCATTTAGCCCAAGGTCCGGGAACGAACGTGCAAGCGTATTTCATTAACAGGAATTCTGACTTTACACCATTGGGTATATTTGATTCACAGGAGTAGAAATGGATAAATCAATTTTGCACTAATATTTCTTCAGATTCTTGGGTTCTTATTACCAAACTGTTGAACCACCTGAATTAAGTCTCTGGATTAAGTTTGAAGTCTTTATGACAGCAAATTATAACCTATGTTGGAATCTCCAATTACCTCAGAAAGTGGCATAAAATAATGAATAAAATTTATTTTTATTTATTTTAAAGGATTGCCCTTTATTGAGCAAATGATGGACCCAAGTGAAGGTTGTAAAATGAAAGTTTTATCATTATAACCAATGTAATTATTATTTATCTCAGTTTACATCTCAGACATGCAAATAAAATATAACTTTATAATCATTATTAATAATGACTTAATATCTATTTCTTATTCCACTAAGATGGCAAAAACTTAAGCTCAGGTAATTTGGGGTTCATTCCCCTTGCCTTAGAGATGTGTCTAAGTTCTTAGTGATCTACGCAGTGCTATGGCATTTGAGGCAAGGAATGGGCCTCTAATCTGGACTTCAATATCATTTCCCCATGAAGATTTCTTCTGAGGTAGCTATTTCCTCTTCTGGTCTCTGTCATTAATCTGCATAGGTCACCACTGAAGAAAAATACCACTAGCTTTTCTCTACCTGCCCCCTTCTGGTCTGATGGTTCTCTCTCCTAATTTCCTTTTAGTTTATGGGCACAAAATATATTCTAATTTTCCATGTCATGCTGGGACACCAAAATCTCTGTCAAACTGACCAAGACCCATTCTCTCTAAATTCACATATCTATTTCTTCTCTGAACCCCAGACCTCCTCCAGAAAGCAGGATACAGGGTCCATCTCCTTGAAACAATCCATCCCCTTTCTCCAGTTGGGGTAGAAAAGTAAACCTCTTTTTCATTAACCCTAAACATTTTGTCCATGCCGAAAGTCTTCTCCAGTCACCTGAGAATTTAGGCTTCTGGAGATAATGTCAATAATATTCCTTTGTTTCTATCTTCTTCTTTTTTTTTTTAAGATTTTATTTATTTATTCGACAGAGATAGAGACAGCCAGCGAGAGAGGGAACACAAGCAGGGGGAGTGGGAGAGGAAGAAGCAGGCTCATAGCAGAGGAGCCTGATGTGGGGCTCGATCCCATAACACCAGGATCACGCCCTGAGCCGAAGGCAGACGCTTAACCGCTGTGCCACCCAGGCGCCCCTGTTTCTATCTTCTATCCTGTCCCATCTCTGCCCTGTGCAAGGAGCACAGAACTTCCCAGCTCCTTGAATGGGGCAGGGGTGGGAGGCACAGGAAAAAAAGGAAGCATCAGGAGAGAAAAAATAGCTTCACATCTCAAAATGTTGTCTCATCACACTTGCCACATTTACTGAGTTTCCTCCCCTTGTCAATATTTTTTTAATTGCCGCCTGTGGTTTGTGTATTTTTGTTGTTGTTTTTCTGTTTACTTGTCTTTCAATCCAAGAGCCATGTTTGTCATGAGACAGCCTTGACTGATTATCACTGTTCCTCCTTACAATCCATTCAGATGCCGAAGGCACAACATTGCAGTTGTATTCAGTGTGGATTAGAGAGAGAGGCTTGCTGTTTGAGGGTTGACAGACTGCGAAACTGTTGCAGAGTAGGGAAGAGATGATTCCAGCTCCATCTGGCTTAGAGGATATTTCATGAATAACTGTATAATGGCTCTAAGCTTTTCTGACTGTTTTTCTGACTCTTTGTTACCCTGGAGTAGGTGTATAGAGAGATCGATTACCGTTTTTCAGTACCCTCCAGGAAGACTATTTTAGGTGAAGCCCATGTTGTATTATCTAGAAAGTACTTCTCAGTCCTTTGCCTTCAATGATGCAATGAAAAGTCAGGCCAGATTCTGAACTAGTCTCTTTAATTGTCATTGCCATTGTTAATTTTGTTATTTTTTTCATATTCTTTAGGATTTCCAATGAAGTTTTGGTGGCATATTAGGCACATCTAATCTGCCACTCTATAAACCCAGACGTCTTAAAGCTGGAATTTTTAGCCATGTCTATCTAACTACAAACCCCCACACTTTCTGCTACTTTGTGTTGCCATATAAGGCAGGCCTTAAATGTAGTGCATTCAATTCTGCTCCTTAAATACTTGGGTCTATTTTGAAATTCAAAATAGATTTTAATCCTTTATAATAACTAATTTGTATTTCCTGAATCCTATCTGGGGATCCAATAGTAAAATTTTACTTTGTAGACTGTGTGGCCTGTACCTCAAAAAACATTGGTGGTTGGAAGTAGTTCTAAAAAGAAGTCCGCAAAAAGCATGTGACACATTGAATAAAGAACTTTAATAAAATGTCTAACCTGGGACTATATAATTGGAATATAATATGATAAAAGAGGAAAGAATCCAGGCTTTGGGTCTTAATAGACGCAGATCCAAATCCCTGGTCTGCCATCTTGAGCAACCATTCTGAACCCCGGCTTTCTGATTTGTAAAATGGAGATGATGGTATTCACTTTATTTTCTTTTTTCTTTTCTGTTATTCTTTTTTAGAAAGAGAGAGAGTGTGGGAGGCTTGGGGGGGGGCAGGGGGAGAGAGAGAATCTTAAGCAGACTCCACGCCCAGCCCAAAGCCCCATGTGGGGCTCAAACTCATGACCCTGAGATCATGAGCTGAGCTGAAATCAAGTCGGACAGTTAACCAACTGAGCTAGCCAGGCGCCCCAATGATGTTCACTTTCCAGGGTAATATGGAGACTGAGTGAGTTTATGTCTAAAGCTTTGGACATACACAGAAAGTACATAAAAAATAGTGGTTGTCTTACCACATTAGATAACACTGATTCCAAGTAACAGAATACCTAATTCAGACTGGCTTAATTAATAATAAAAGAGATATCTTATGTAGATGAAAAGTTCAAATATAGCGTGGGCTTCACATGCAATTTAATACAGCAGTTCTATTTTTAAATTATTTATTTTTAATTCCAGTATAATTAACATACAGAGTTATATTAGTTTCAGGTTACAATATAGTGACTCAACAATTCTATACATTACTCAGTGCTCATCATGGTAAGTATACTTTTAATCCCCATTGCCTATTTCACCCATTCCCTCACTCACCTCCTTTCTGGCAACCACCAGTTTGTTCTTTCTATTTAGACGTCTGTTTTTTTGTTTGTCTCTGTTATTGTTGCTGTTTGTTTGTTTTGTTTCTCAAATTCCACATATAATATAGCAGTTCTTACTGATTAGGAGGCCAGCTGTTCACTGAACTTATCTTGGGTTTGCTCTCCTCCTTCTAGTCAGCTTTGTGTTGAAGGTAGCTTCCCTTGTGCTGACAAAAGTAGTTTAACTTTTCCAAAGGGAGAGACTGAGCATTTTTTCCAGAATTACTAGCAGGGGTCTTGAAATCCACTCTGATTTGCCACTCCAGAACCAAGTGGGCAGTGACTGGCTCAGCTTTAGGACTCTGCCTGGGAGTAGGATACAAGACCACTCTTTGCAGACCTTCTCTACCAAGTCTCTCTACTCTTTCATTTCCCTCCCATTTCTCCCCCAAAACCACAACACTCCTTCTAAGGAAACCTTTTCTTGCCTGGGTTTGGGAGACGGAGAAAGGGACCCCTCTCTCTTCAAACTCACAAATATTTTATGTGTGCCTACAATTCTTCACAGATTTCTAAAAATTTAGGTTTTGGAAACCAAAGCCAGAAAGTTCTCTGTTTTTATGTTTTACCCCAGCATATCCCTCCTCTGTGACAAAGATCACTTGATATTTAATTTTTCCTTTTCCAAAGTCAAGGAGTTAGAAAATCTTGCAATTATTTAAGTCAAAGACATTTGTCTGTGGGGACAAAATACACTACACACATAAAACTCATTTCAGTAATGATCAGCATTTTCACCTTGATGTGACTTTTCTTACAGCTGCCTCAGTATTAGCAATAAACTCTAAGGACTACTTTGCTGATACTGTTGAACAAATAAAAAAGGACATATCTAATCCCCAGCCAACAGGTACAAGGACTTGAACATGCACAAAATCATGATATATGCCCCCAAGAAGTCTTTGTGGGAGCCCCACTAGCTCTTGGTTTGGATTCCTATTAGCTAGTATGGCTGAATCTAGCTATTCTAATTTTTGTCAGCTGTTTGGGACTTGATAGCTGAACCCAATAATCTTTGGGATTCTCTCTTTGTTCTTGTAGCTTAAAAAGAAAACCAGCAATAATAGCAAATGACTGAGTATAAAAAATAAATAAATAAATAAATAAATAAATAAAATGCAGCTTTTTCTTTTTTTTTTTTTTTTTTTTTTTTTAAAGATTTTATTTATTTATTCGACAGAGAGAGACAGCCAGCGAGAGAGGGAACACAAGCAGGGGGAGTGGGAGAGGAAGAAGCAGGCTCATAGCGGAAGAGCCTGATGTGGGACTCGATCCGGTAACACCGGGATCACGCCCTGAGCCGAAGGCAGACGATTAACCGCTGTGCCACCCAGGCGCCCCAAAATGCAGCTTTTTCGATTTCTGATCATTGGAACCAGAACTATATTAGTTACTTCTATGAAGATATTTTGGCTATTGTTTGTGCAAACACAACATTGCTTCAACAGATCAACATTGCTTCAACAGTAACCATCAAACAAATCTACTCACAGAAAGACAAACACGCAAAACTTCCTGGCTTATAAAATGGCCCATTTTTCTTCCCCAAACTTGAAAGACTGGTAACATCATAATTTCTGTATGGCACTCAATACATGGTATCTTTCCTTATTAGTATTACTATATGAAGAAAGCTATATATTCTTCCTAAACTGCTGGTCTGGGCCTTCAAATCTGTTTCTCAATACAGCCCCAGTGTGGGGTGGTAAGAATTTGCAGTAGAGGCTCTAACTGAAATCAGATACATGGAGCTTTTCAGTGCTGCAAATAAGGGATCTGTTTTTGCCAGATCGTTTCAAACACTCTTCTATGTTGTTCAAGTTGTATTATATATGTGCTAATGTTGGTTTTGGCTGAATTTAAGGTAGGGCCCCTTATTCAAAATTGCCTCATTTAAGAAATTTAATAAATGATAAGCCAAGGGAAAATATATAAAACTTTGAAGTAATCTGGTAGCTTATAACTACAGTCCTCAAGCACCCTTAAAGATGATGAACCTCACCTAGAAGTTGCCAAATCCTAGATGAGAAGTCTGGGGTCCAGGTATATAACTGAATATGTGGACAACCTGTGACTGTAACAATTCCTGACATTGGATTTCTCTTCTGTACACAGGATCCTTTTAACCAGGCTTTTCCTTTAAGAGTTTGCCTATAACAACGGTTGGCACAAAATGGACACTTAATATGTACGTGCTGAATGAACAAATAAATTAATGAATGACCTACCTTCAGATTTTGGTGTGTTCTGGCCCTCCAATTACCTTCAGCCCAAGCAATGGCCTTCAACACTAGAGATTTTCAGATAGACATACGAAGATCCTAAAATGAAAATAGATGCCCACTAAGTCACATGTTAAAAGAGTCACATGTTAACCCAGAAGAGATTAAGCATAAAGACAGGCTGCCATACTCAGTCCCAATCTACTCATCAATTCAGAATAGCTAAAGGTAAGTGTAAAAATGGGAGTCATGGGGGGGGGGGGAAATGCAACATGAATTTCTTGTGTGTTTTCATTAGGTTTTCCAACCTGGGACATTCAAATGCAAATTACAAATACTGAGGAGAAAACAAGTCTTGAGCAAACCAAACAGGGAAGTGTTCTACATCATTCTGTGAATCCAACCTCATCCATCAATCTACTGCTGTCAAGCCCTGGAATAGAAAGACAAGCCCCATCTCCCTCAGCCTCCCAGGCGGCATTCAGCTGCCCCAACCATCTGCACTGTGGCCTCTCCCCTAAGACCTGGACCCCAGCTCTGTAGCCACCATAGACATGATAAAACTGTAGACCAACAGTTGTATGAGTAAAATATTAAGAAGTTATCAAAGTAAACCATTTTTCCAAGGAGTGCATTAAGCTAACTGGGTACTTCACAAATCAGTTTTTCTAATACGAGCAATTATAAATTCATCAAAACAACAAACTGATTTAATAAAAGGAACAAAGGAAGAACAAGAAATAGGAAGGAAGAGAGAGAGAAAAAGAAGGAATGAGGGAGTAGGAAACAATTTAATTTTCATTTTCTTTTCCATTTTAAAAACAGCACAGGTGATAACATTCACCACTTTCTAGGAGGCTGAGTAATGTAACCAACCCTTGACTTCTAAGTTATAAAGAAACCTTCATTTCTTAAAAATTAAGTAAATAGATCTCTCAAAGTAAATCAAATCCATGAGCTGAATTATTCACAAAATTGACTTTATTTTTTATGTAATTTCATCTTTCAACTCCTCTCATTTATGGCCCCCCAAATCCCTCTTCCTTGATAATTAATTATCATTATCTGGCAGGGCTGTAGCCCTGTGAAAACACTATCAGACAATTTATCTACTGGTGGGAAATCCAGGGCATGATTCCCTAAGACATTTCAAGAAAATAAGTAGACTAATTTACGAAGTCTTTCTTTATGTTTCCTTTCAGAATAGTAGTAACTATAGAATAAATGTATTTATATTAGTAAAAATAAATAATAATTTTTCCACCTCTTCTTTTTTTATTCAAATATAGCTTGAATTCAAAAGCCTTTATTTGAAAAATCATTGATTTCTTGGATTTAAGAGATTATTGCCTGTAGGATTTTTAATTACCTTTTGAAGGAAAAAAGACAGTTTGATTCAGGATTTAGGCAGTAGAAGGGCAACTTATCTGATTTTTTTTAATACTTTATTTTTTTGAGAAGAGTTTTAGGCTCACAGCAAAATTAAGAGAAAGGTACAGAGATTTCCCATACCCCCTATCCTTACACACACATAGCCTCTCCCCTTATCCACATCCCTATCAGAATGGTTCATCTGTTACAACTGATGAACCAACATTAACACATCATAATCACCGAAAGTCTGTAATCTCCCTTAGGGTTTTCTCTTGGTGTTGTACATTCTATGGGCGTGGTCAACTTTATAACGACATGTATCCAACATTATGTTATCACACAGAGTATTTTCACTGCCCTAAAAATCCTCCCTATTCATCTTTCCCAAATCCCCAAGCCCCAATCTTTTTACTGTCTCCAGTTTTGTTTTTCAGAATGTCATATAGTTGATCTTCTAGCATGCAACCTTTCCAGATTGGTTTCTTTCACTTAGTAATATGCATTTAAATTTCCTCCATGTCTTTTCATGGCTTGATAGCCCATTTCATTTTATTGCTGAATAATTTTTCTTTGTCTATATGTAACAGTTTCTTAATCCATTCACCTACTGAAGAACATTTTTGCTGCTCCCACATATTGGCAATTATGAATAAAGATGGTATAAACATCCATGTGCAGGTTTTTATGGGGGCATAAATTTTCAACTCCTTTGGATAAATACCAAGTAGCATGACTGCCTGATTGTATCATAAGAGTATGTTTAGATTTGTGAGAAACCACCAAACTGTCTTCCCCAGTAGCTGTACTATTTTCCAATCCCACCAGCAATGATTAAGAGTTCCCACTGCTCCACATCCTTGTGAACATTTGTTGTTGTCAGTGTTCTAGATTCTGGCCATTCCAACAGGTATATAGGGGTATCTCACTGTTGTTTTAATCTGTATTACCCTGATGCCACGTAATGTGGAGCATCTTTTTGTATGCTTATTTGCTTTTATATACCTTCTTTGGTAAGACATCTGTCAGTCTTTGGCCAATTTTTAAATTGGGTTGTTTTCTATTATTGTGGCATTTTAAGAGCTCTCTATATATTTTGGATAATAGACCTTTGTCAGATATGTATTTTGAAAATATTTTCTCCCAGTCTGTGGCTTGTCTTCTCATTCTCTTAACATTGTCTTTCACAAAGCAGAAGTTTTTTTTTGTTGTAGTTTTTGTTTGTTTTTAGTCAGGACTAGCTTATCAACTATTTCTTTCATGGATCATGACTTTGGTGTTGTATCTAAAAAGTCATCACCATATCCAAGGACATGTAGGTTTTCTCCCCTATTACCTTCTAGGAATTTTATAGTTTAGCATTTTACATTTAGTTCTGTGACCTATTTTGAATTAATTTTTGTGAAGGTCTGTGTCTAAATTTTATTTTTTGGATGTGGATGTTTAGTCCAGCCAGCACCATTTGTTGAAAAGACCATCTTTTAAATGTTACAATCCACATGACCTATTTGTTTCAACCACCTTTTGTCACTTGTCAAACAGGCTTTACTGAGGGTGGGCCTGTACTATATGAGGACTACAAATGAGGAGCAAATAGACCAAGCTACATAAAATCTCACTGTTACCTTTCCAAGCATGCTTATATTCATCCTGCTCTTGCCTTCCCGTATTCTTTATTCAAATTTTGCCATTATTCATTTATACTCTTGCTTTAAGCTTCTTTGGATTCTTAATAAATCAACACCAAACAAATCAACCTACAAGATATTTAGGTTTCTGATAGCTCAAAAGACATGTTTAAAAACTAATGTTCTGACGATATAATCCCCATCATCCCTATTAAGAGTTACACACGCTTAAGGTAGAAATGAGACATTATACATCTTTAGCTCATTTCACCTTCCTTTGAGGGATGACACTGAGGGCATGTGTGGGTGTGGCTGTCACATATGATTCATTACCACCGCTTAAGATTGTATTTGTTTTGTGAAGACAGTACAGTTTTCAGAGCCTTCCTTTTAGCCTTTTGAATTCTCCCAGTCATATTTACCCAAAGTGGCCTGGTTTGAGACTATAATTTAGAATGATCATATAAGTTTACATTATGTCTTTGCTCTTGGGCTAGCCCCATTTGAGCTCATCTAGAACAAGCTGGTTTATTATCTGATGCAATCTTTTCTCCACATATGGCCTTGTTCAATTATGTTCCATCTTTGCAGTTCTGATAGGCTTCACCAAAACTGCACTTTAGTTGTGGCCTCATATTTAGGTTGATGAAACAACTCAAAAACCCTCAATGTGGCATCCTGGAGCTGATCTGAGTTTCCCAAATGCCTAGGAGATAGGAAATTGCACCTACTTGACAGATTTGTGTTTGGCATTGAGTTTGATAACACATTTACTATACTCTCAGAGGACATTCTTGAATTTCTAATCATTCTACAAACTTTTTGGTTTTTAACACATTGCTGACAAGAGTGTTACTTATGCAGATTAACGGATAGCTTTCAGCAGTCTCAACCAGTGTAAAGAAGGCTGCTACACTACCTCTGAGGCTTTTTCTAGTTTACGTTCATAGCACTGTACCAATTTTCTAAAAATTAGACCTTTGTGAGAGAGGAAAAAGATGGCAGAGGAGTAGGGGACCCATTCTTCAGCTGGTCCCGAGTCACACTAGATATCTACCAGACCATCCAGAACATGCACGAAATCAGCCTGAGATGCAGGAAGATACATCTGGATCTCTACAAATGAACATCTCCAGTGCTGAGTACCTCAATACTCAGCAGGGAGCCGTGAATCTGTGCACAGATATCAGAAGATAAACGGAAGGGGGAGGGAACTGACACACTCGGGCACCGGGAAGCAGTAGCCACTTGTACTGGGGAGTGGGCTCGACTAGTGGACCAGCATCCGCGAGACAGCAGACTGAGACCTTGAGCCCAGGAACGCGCGAGTGACCAGACTGAAAACCGGACCTCTGGAACGCTCACTGGAACTGGACTGATAATGGGAGCTCAGGAGCGCACATGCAACCAGAGGGAAAACCGGTGCTCTGCAGCGTGCATGAACCACATTGAAACAGGGAGCTCAGGAGCATGCATGAGAACCAGGGGCAGCTGGCGGTGTTAGAAGCACAAAGGACAGAGACGTGCCAGCCCTGGAAGCAAGGGCTGGGAGAGTGGCTGTGGGGCGCACATCCTGGGATGCTGGGGGGTTTTTAGCAGCACGGACGGAAACAGAGTTAGAGTGGCCAGGAGTGATCAGTAGAGAGTGGACTGAGGTCTCTCTGTTCTGAGACAGAGGCTAGGATATGGCCGCTGCTGCTCTGACTCTCAGAAGAGTCACAGAAAACTACCAGGGAAAGCCACCAGAGAACAAAAGCCTGGAAATACCAGCTCACATTGTGCCGATCCCCACCCACTTCGCAGGGGACAGGGTAACTCTACCCAAACAGGGTTGCCTGAGTATCAGCGCGGCCGGCCCTCCCCCAGAAGGCAGGCTGAAAAATCAAGAAGCCTACATCCGTAAGGTCCCTATAAAACAAGTGCACACTGCCTGCGTCCTGGTCAATAATTTGGGCTCTGTGCATCCCTGCAACCTCTCCTCATCAGATGATGAGTAGAAGACACCCTCAGCAAAGAAAGGAGACAGAGACTGTGGCCTCTGCCACAGAACTGATGGATATGGATATAACCAAATTGTCAGAAATGGAGTTCAGAGTAACAATGGTCAAGATGATGTGTAGGCTTGAAAAAAATAGTAACGAAAATATTAATGAGAATATAGAATCTCCAAGGGCTGAAATGAGACTGAATCTGGGAGAAATTAAAAATACTATGAATCAAATGCAGTCTAAACTAGACGCTCTGACGGCCAGGGTAAATGAGGCAGAAGAACAAATTAATGAATTGGAGGATGAGATGGTAGAAGAGAAAGTTAAAACAGAAACTTGGCTCAAAAAAATTCAATCTCAAGAATGTAGATGACAAGAGACTACTGACTCAGTGAAACGTTTCAATGTCAGAATCATCGGCATCCCCGAGGCGGTGGAGAAAGAGAGAAGTATAGAAGACATATTTGAACAAATTGTAGCTGAGAACTTCCCTAATCTGACAAAGGAAACAAGTATTTGTGTCTAAGAGGCAGAGAGGACCCCACCCAAGATCAATGAGAACAGTCCTACACCACGTCACGTCATAATGCAATTTGCAAATATTAGATGCAAGGATACAGTATTCAAAGAGGCCAGGGAGAAGAAAATCCTTACGTACGGAGGGAAAAATATTAGAATAATGTCAGACCTGTCTACAGAGACCTGGCAGGCCAGGAAGGGTTGGCAGGGTATTTTCAAAGCTCTATCTGAGAAGAACGTGCAGCCAAGGATCCTTTACCCAGCAAGGCTGTCATTCAGAATTGATGGAGAGATAAGGACCTTCCAAGATCGGCAGAAACCACCAAACCAGCCCTACATGCGATATTAAGGGGGCTCTATAAAATTAAAAAGGCCACAAGAGTGATACAGAACAGAAATTTACAATCTGTAGAAACAAAGACTTGACAGGCACCATGGCATCATTAAAATCATATCTCTCAATAATCACTCTCAATGTGAATAGCCTAAATGCTACCATAAAACGCCACAGGGTTGCAGATTAGATAAAAAGACATGACCCATCCATTTGCTGTATCCAAGAGACTCATGTTGAACCTAAAGATACATCCAGACTGAAAGTGAAGGGATAGAGAACCATTATTCATGCCAACGGACCTCAAAAGAAAGCTGTGGTAGCAATTCTCATATCAGACAGATTAGATTTTAAACTAAAGACTGTAGTTAGAGACACTATATTAAACTAAAGACTGTAGTTAGAGGCACTATATTATTCTACACTATATAGTGTAGAAGGACACTATATTATTCTTAAAGGATGTATCCAACAAGTGGATATGACAAATGTAAATATCTATGCCCCCAACAGGGAAGCAGCTAGATACACAAGCCAACTCATAACCAGAATAAAGAGATGTATAGATAATAATACGTTAGTAGTAGGGGACCTCACCACTCCACTCTCAGCAATAGACAGATCACCTAAGCAGAAAATCAACAAAGAAACAAGAGCTTTGAATGCATACTGGACCAGATGGACCTCATAGATATATATAGAACACGACACCCCAGAACAACAGATACTCATTCTTTTCAAATGCACATGGAACTTTCTCCAGAACAGACCATATACTGGGTCACAAAAAAGGTCTCAACCGATACCAAAAGACTGAGATTATTCCCTGCATATTCTCAGACCACAATGCTTTGAAACTGGAACTCAATCTCAAGGAAAAATTTGGAAGAAATTCAAACACTTGGAAACTAAGAACCATCCTGCTCAAGAATGATTGGGTAAACCAGGAAATTCAAAATCATTTTAAACAATTTATGGAAACCAACGAAAATGAAAACACATCAGTCCAAAACCTATGGGACACTGCAAAGGTGGTCTTAAGGGGAAAATACATAGCCATCTAAGCCTCACCCAAAAGAAGAGATAAATCTAAAATGCAGTTTTCATATTCTCACCTCAAGAAGCTGGAGCTGGAACAGAACAGGCCTAACCCACGCACGAAAAGGCAGGTGATCAAGATTAGACCAGAGATCAATGAGATAGAAACCAGGAGCACAGTAGAGCAGATCAACAAAACTAGAAGCTGGTTCTTTGAAAGAATAAATAAGATCGATAAGCCAATGGCCAGACTTATTCAAAAGAATAGAGAAAGGACCCAAATTTAAAAAATGATGAATGAAAAGGGAGAGATCACGACCAACACCAAAGAAATAGGAAGGATCATTAGAAACTATTATCAACAACTATATGCCAATAAATTAAACAACCTGGAAGAAATGGATGCCTTCCAGGAAACCTATAAACTACCAAGTCTGAAACAGGAAGAATTGATTATTTAAACAGACCAATTAATTATGAAGAGATTGAAGCACTGATCAAAAACCTCCCCAAAAACATCAGTCCAGGGCCTGACGGATTCCCCAGAGAAGTCTTCGAAACATTCAAAGAAGAAATAACCTATTCTCCTGAAGCTGGTTCAAAAAACAGAAACACAAGGAAAACTATCAAACTCATTCTATGAGGCCAGTATTACCGTAATCCCGAAAACAGGCAAAGACCACATCAAAAAAGAGAATTACAGACCGATATCCCTGATGAATATGGACACCAAAATTCTCAACAAGATCCTAGCTAATAGGATCCAACAATACATTAAAAGGAGTATACATCATGACCAAGTGGGATTCATCACTGGGATGCAATGGTGGTTCAACATACGCAAATCAATCAGTGTAATAGATCACATCAACAAGAAAAGAGTCAAGCACCATATGATCCTCTCAATTGATGCAGAAAAAGAATTTGACAAAATACAGCATCCTTTCCTGATTAAAACCCTTCAGAGTGTAGGGATAGAGGGTACATTCCTCAATTTCATAAAAAGCATCTATGAAAAGCCTACAGCAAATATCATTCTCAATGGGGAAGAGCTGAAAGCCTTTCCCTTAAGATCAAGAACATGACAAGGATGCCCACCCTCACCATTATTGCTCAACATAGTACTAGAAGTCCTTGCAACAGCAATCAGACAACAAAAAGGGATAAAAGGTATCCAGATCAGCAAAGAAGAAGTCAAACTGTCTCTTTTCGCAGAAGACATGATACTCTATATGGAAAACCCAAAAGACTCCACCCTCAAATTACTAGAACTTAGAGAACAATTCAGTAATGTGGCAGGATACAAAACCAATGCTCAGAAATCAGTTGCATTTCTATACACAAACAATGAGATAGAAGAAAGAGAAATTAGGGAATCGATTCCATTTACAATAGCACCAAAAATCATATGATATCTCAGAATTAACTTAACCAGAGACGTAAAGGATCTATATTCTAGAAACTACAAATCACTCTTGAAAGACATTGAAGAAGACACAAAAAGATGGAAAAACATTCCATGCTCATGGATCAGAAGAATAAACATAGTTAAAATGTCTATGCTACCCAGAGCAATCTACACTTTCAATGCCATCCCAATCAAAATACCAATGACATTTTTCAAAGAGCTGGAACAAACAGCCCTTAAATTCGTGTGGAACCAGAAAAGGCCCCGAATCACCAAGGAATTGTTGAAAAGGAAAAACAAAGCTGGGGGTATCACGTTGCTGGATTTCAAGCTATACTACAAACCTGTGATCACAAAGACAGCATGGTACTGGCACAAAAACAGACACATAGACCAATGGAACAGAATAGAGACCCCAGAAATGGACCCTTGGCTGTATGGGCAACTAATCTTTGACAAAGCAGGAAAAAACATCCAGTGGAAGAAAGCCAGTCTCTTCAATAAATGGTGCTGGGAAAATTGGACAGCTAGGGGCGCCTGGGTGGCACAGCAGTTAAGCGTCTGCCTTCGGCTCAGGGCGTGATCCCGGCGTTATGGGATCGAGCCCCAGGCTCCTCCGCTATGAGCCTGCTTCTTCATCTCCCACTCCCCCTGCTGTGTTCCATATCTCGCTGGCTGTCTCTATCTCTGTTGAATAAATAAATAAAATCTTTAAAAAAAAAATTGGACAGCTACATGCAAAAGAATGAAACTTGACCACTCTCTCACATCATACACAAAAATAAACTCCAAATGGATGAAAGGCCTCGATGTGAGACAGGAATCCATCAAAATCATAGAGGAGAACATAGGCTGTAACCTATTTGACGTTGGCCACAGCAACTTCTTTCATGACATATCTCCAAAGGCAAGAGAAACAAAAGAAAAAAATGCACTTGTGGGACTTCATCAAGATCAAAAGCTTCTGCAGAGCCAAGGAAACAGTCAAAAAAACTAAGAGGCAGCCCACGGAATGGGAGAAGATATTTGCAAATGACACTACAGATAAAAGACTGGTATCCAAGATCTACAAAGAGCTTCTCAAACTCAATACGCGAGAAACAAATAATCAAATCAAAAAATGGGCAGAAGATATGAACAGACAGTTTTCCAATGAAGACATACAAATGGCCAACAGACACATGAAAAAATGTTCAAAATCATTAGCCATCAGGGAAATTCAAATCAAAACCACACTAAGATACCACCTTACGCCAGTTAGAATGGCAAAAATTGACAAGGCAAGAAACAACAATTGTTGGAGAGGATGTGGAGAAAGGGGATCCCTCCTACATTGTTGGTGGGAATGCAAGTTGGTACAGCCACTCTGGAAAACAGTGTGGAGGTCCCTTAAAAAGTAAAAAATTGAGCTACCCTATGACCCAGCCATTGCACTACTGGGTATTTACCCCAAAGATACAGATGTAGTGAAAAGAAGGGCCATATGCACCCCAATGTTCATAGCAGCATTGTCCACAATAGCTAAATCGTGGAAGGAGCTGAGATGCCCTGCAACAGATGACTGGATTAAGAAGTTGTGGTCCATATATACAATGGAACATTACTCAGCTATCAGAAAGAACGAGTTCTCAACATTTGCAGCAACATGGATAGGACTGGAGGAGATTATGCTAAGTGAAATAAGTTAAGCAGAGAAAGACAATTATCATATGGTTTCACTCATTTATGGAACATAGAAATAGCAGGAAGATCGGTAGAAGGAAGGGAAAAATGAAGGGTGGTTAAACAGAAGGGGGAATGAACCTTGAGAGACTATGGACTCTGGGAAACAAACTGAGGGCTTCAGAGGGGATGGGGGTGGGGGACTGGGATAGGCCGGTGACGGGCATCAGGGAGGGCACATATTGCATGGTGCACTGGGTGTTATACGCAAATAATGAATCATGGAACACTACATCAAAAACTAACGATGTACTGCATGGTGACTAACATAACGTAATAAAAATTATTATTTAAAAGAAAAAAAAGAAAAAAGAAATTAAAAAAATAAAAATTAGACCTTTTTTTTTTCCCCCATTCCCTTTCACCCATTTTGCCCATCTTCCCAGCCCCTTCGCCTCTGGCAACCACGAATTTATCCTCTGTATTTATGGGTCTGTTTCTGTTTGTTTGTTTGTTCATTTGTTTTGCTATTTAGAATCCACATGTAAGCGAAATCACAGTATTGTCTTTCTCTGTCTGATTCATTTTGCTCAGCATAATACCTTCTAGGTCCATCCATATTGTTGCAACCTTTCTGTTTTATATTAGCAGTACTGGCATGGCATACATTAATAACAATTAATGGGTTAAAGTTATTAATGGCTGCATTTATTTTTTTAATTACCACCTTTATTGTTCTCAGAAAATAATTCCTGAACTTAATATTCATGCTGTTGAGAGGAACAAACCCAGTTGTTTGTATTTTACCTCATACTGCTGTTACAAGGAAAAAAATAAAAATCCTAAAGTGAAGCACATACAGTAGTATATTTTCTAGAGTAAGTTTTCAGGAATGTTAGCTATTATATGCATTTTAAAATACCTAGTTGTTTCCTCAATTTTTAGCTGGGTTTGTTCTTTTCAGAGTATTGACTGGCTAAACTAATCATACCAAAATTATGCTCGGCAGACCCTTGAGAAAAAAACATCAACCAATGTATCTGATGGCAATATAACAAAGTTATCCTCGACTGTACCTTAAGGAAATACACTGACAACCATGTCTAGCTGAGTCTTGGAGAAACATACCTAAGCCTTTTTAATGGAGTGATATCTTATTCTATGGGTGTTTCAAAGGCTGAGTCATAAGAAAATTTTTCAAAGCAATTACATAGTTTGGTTGAATCTGGGAAGACTGGGATTTGCCTAAAATTTCTGACAGAGATATCTAATAAATAAAGGCTCATCAACAATCACTTATTAAAACAATAACTCAATTTAATTACTTTTAATTGAATACCTGCTCTAAGTGCGATGGACCCCACAAGAACAATATGACATTGTTTCCGATTTTAAGAACTTCAGTGTTTTTGGGGGGATAGGCTGGTGATGGGTATTAAGGCGGGCACATATTGCATGGAGGACTGGGTGTTATACAAAAACAATGAATCATGGAACACTATGTCAAAAACTAAGGATGTACTGTGGTGACTAACATAACATAATAAAATTTAAAAAAAAATAATTTCAGTGTTTTTGGAGATGCAATCTTTTCAAAATACAAATGGCAGAAATATGGAGTAGGATAAGTGCTTTGTTTGAAAGAAAAGAGCTCAGTGTTGGCTGAAATGGTTGAGCGGAGCTTTACAGATAAAGGTGGGCATCAGATCACAAAGACCAACAAAAGAACACTGCTTATCTTCCAGGTCTGAAGAGGTTAGTACGGGAGGGATCATTTCTGGAAGCATGTATGTATGGTAGGCATTGTTTACATTATGCAGGCTGGTATGCAAGTTACACATATAAGTTTCCTTTGGATTCAATTCACTCAACAAGTATTTATCGAGCATCTAATATGTGCCTAGCAAAGACACATCATAGGCAGCTTGTGGTTTGCTCAGACTTGTATAGTTGAAAACTTCATGTGGGGCAAGGGATCCACTTGATGCACGGCAACTTCATATCCCCATATTTATATACCAGAATGGCCTAGCACATGAAGATGTAAATTCACATGGTCATCATGACAATTCTTAAAGAAATATCACTGTTTAATTGCTCACGTTAAATCATCATGAGTGGGTTTTATGTTTTATGGTTTTTCAGTTTCAATGTCCTTTTTTACTATAAAGAATATTTTCTACAAAAATTAATCTTATGATTTTTAAAACAGTCACAAGTATAGGCCTATCAGGGCTTTCATACCTCATGTTCAAAGCAGCAACTGTGAAACGAAATTCAAAAATCACATAATCATACAATTCTCTCCTAACAGCATAAACTTCCATTTTTGACAAGATATCTAAAATAAATAGGGAATTTCTTTAATGTCAGGGGCCAGTAAACCACTTACCCCCAAAAAAGTGTTTTAAAACTTCATAAGTTAAAGGAAGGAAGAAAGGAAAGGAAGGAGGGAGGGAGGGAAGGAAAGATTAAAAAAAAAAAAAAACTAGCCTATGTTTCTCCACTTTTCATACAGAAATACTGACCCTTCCATTGTAGCCAGAATAAAGGGGATGTGACCCCCTCCATCCAAAGTGTGCTTCATGGCCCAGAAACATCAGCAGCAAGAGGGAAAACCACATTAGGAGTGCAGCATCTCAGGCCCTGCCTCAGACCGACTGAATTAGAATTCACTGAATCTGCTTTCAACAAGATTTCCAGCTGATAGATATGCCCATGATTAATTGAGAAACACTTCTTTACGGAAAATTAAAATATTTCTGAATTAACTTGAAAATGTGGTGCCAGTTAACTCAGCCCTGTGTCCTCAGTTCCTTTCACAGCTAACTACATGTAAATTGGTCCTGCAAAATAGACAGGAATAGTGCTTTTATGTTGAAACAACAAAAGATTCTTAACTGGTGCTGACATTCCCTCTTCCTCAAATAAATATTGAATATTCACTTTTAAAATATCAGTTTAAAGAGACTACAAATTGCTTTCTTACCTAGGTAACCTACATGACCATATAGCTGGTTTTCCCATCAAATGTTTCTTTTTTAAAATTAAAGTCTGAGCTATAAATGCAACCTAATAAATTCAATAAACAATCAACTACGTCATGATGAAAGGAGAATTGGAAAGACTAAGGAAGAAAGAAATACCAAGGAGGTTGAGAGAAATGGAGGGGGCAGCAGAGTCAAAGCCAGAAGTTTCTTGGAGCCCCTGCTTCCTTTCTTCTCAGGGTGCTGCTCTCAGACAACTTGCCCCATGCTTCAGGGTGAGGGACCCTCCATGCTTCAGGATGATGAGGCCCCCATGCTTTAGGGTGATGGAGCTGGAAGCAGGACTCTAAACTAGGCACACTCATTTATAAAACACTCTCGAGGGCAAATGAAATTAAGCCCATTATTATTATAACTGGAGGCATCCAGCCTCTAATTGATATTAAAGCTTTTTTTATTCTTTACTTAAATTCAATTTAGTTAACATATAATATATTGTTAGCTTCAGAGGTAGAATTTAGTGATTCATCATTTGCATATAACACCCAGTGCTCATTCCATCAAGTGCTGTCCTTAATGTCTATTACCCAATTATCCCTTTTCCCCACCCTCATCCCCTCCAGCAACCCTGACTTTATTTCCTAGAGTTTAGCATCTCTTATGGTTTGCCTCACTCTCTATTTTCATCTTATTTTATTTCTCCTTCCCTTCCCCTATGTTCATCTGTATTATTTCTTAAATTCCACATATGAGTAAAATCATATGGTATTTGTCTCTCTGACTGACTTATTTTGCTTAGCATAACATTGTCTAGTTCCATCCATGTTGTTGCAAATAGCAAGATTTCATTCTTTTTGATGGCTGAGTAATATTCCTGTGTGTGTGTGTGTGTGTGTGTGTGTGTGTGTGTGTGTGTACACACATGTACATACACATACTGCATCTTTCAGAATAGGTAAAATTACAACTCAGGAAACAACAAATGTTGGCAAGGATGCAGAGAAAGGGGAGCCCTCTTACTCTACTGGTGGGAATGCAAGCTGGTACAGCTACTCTGAAAAACAATATGAAGTTTCCTCAAAAAGTTAAAAATAGAACTACCCTATGACCCAGCAATTGACTACTAGGTATTTATCCAAAGGAGACAAACATAGTGATTCAAAAGGGCACATGCACCCCAATGTTTATAGCAGCAATGTCCACAATAGCCAAAAAACCCACAATTAGTGCTTTAAAAAACCTAGACTAGAAGTGCCTCTTTTAGTTTGGAAAGATGTATGATTTAAAAAAAAGTCACAGATTCAGCTTCCAGTTGTTGTCTTTTTGCAGTTACCAGCCACAATTAACAATTCCTTATGAAAAAGAAGGTGCAAACCACTGCTTGAATATGGGATTCTCCTCTTGTGTAAAAGCAAATTGGTAAAAATTCAAATCCGGTATCACTCACTGACTCGACCACTATGATGAGGGCCAGAGTTCAATATAAATAAACTATAATCATATAAATCATCAAGACAGTATAAAAAGGGCTCAATATTAGTGATGTCTTGATAAATGCTTAATAACTGGCTGGGGGAAGAAAGCCCTAACTGTAGCATTTGCCAGTTGTAGGGCATAAATGTTCCCAACACAGTTGGTTTCAAGCTACCATTGTGATATCACTGAACGCAGAATTTGGGAGAGACTCACACAATTGGTTCTCAGAAACCCATAAAAGTTGCTCTGGCCTACTCCTAAAAATAACTAATGTGCATATTTTTCTACTCATCAATGTTAAGCAACATTGATCCACTGACGTATTTCTTTGTCATGAACAGTCTGATGACTCTACTGTTAATCAAAGGTGGCCAGGGCTAAAGTTTAAACTTCAGATGGACACGCACATGAATTCTGAAGTCTAGCTTCACATTTTTTTTTATTTTTAGCACAACCACAAAGGCCTTCAAAAGCCTGCACTTTTATGATATCCTCCTGCACATCAATCACTCTCAAGCTGATGTTTTTAATGCCTGTTAAAGATGGAGAAGTACTTTGCATGGCTTATGTTTTGCTTTCTTGAATCTCTTCCCCTTAGTTTCTGTCACTACGCTGGATGTAATCCTGAATTCTGAGGATAGACATGAAGCAATGGCCATGAATATGTACACCTTGAGGTACTTCATCATAATTTTTGACAGTAATATTCCTCAGGATCAGCAGATAGATTGAAGTTGAGGTAGTTGCCTCAAAACTCATTTTAAGGTAGACATTTATAGAATATATATAAAGCAGGTGTGTAAAGTTATTTGTCAGAGATGATATTTTAATCCTTTAATAGAAAATAATGTTACTTATGAGTAAAGTTTAAAACATAAGAAATCACAAAGCCTTATTGCTATACATTGCATTCAACTAATTAGACAAAACCTATTACACTTACCGTAATATACACGAAGATGAGATTTCTCATTTGAAAGAGTATCTCAGTAACATTCACTTACCTAGTATCTCCCAATCTTTCACAGAAATATCAATGATAACACATTAAAAGAAGACAATTCATAAGGCCTAAAAATTAAGTCTGTCATGTAATCTAATGCCAAAATCTGGGATAAACTAATAAAGTTATAAGAAATATGTGCATAGATTTACAATATTGACCCAAGCATCAGCTCATGGCATTAACCAGCTTTGCTTTATGAAAAAAAGGACCGTGTGAAATAAGTAGGAAAAATCTACCATAACCCTTGCCATATAACATGTTTCTTAGACAAACACGCAGGGTCTGCTCTGAGAAATAATCCCTCTATGGTACCATGAAGAATAACAACCTCTGAACTTCTGAAACTACTCCTTCCCACCTCTACTGGCATTGTGTTACATCAATGCAAAGTGTATCAATCCTAGTGAATAACTAGGCAGAAAATAGAGGGAGGGGTTAAGAGTGGGCACAATTAGAAATGGCATGGAGCATCCTAGGAAATTTAACTATGGTTCTTAATGTCCCTGAATATTAGGCAATGAAGAAGAAGCCCTCACTAGGTTCATGCCTGCTAGAAAATGGAAACTAATCTAGCACCTGTGTACAGGAACCTTCCCCCTTCCAACAAAAACACTGAGGAAGGGATCTGATCTCTGCACAAATAGAGAGAAGCACATAGACCAAAGTAATCACCCTATTTGTTGATAAACAGTAAGTCTAGGTAGACGTTAGCTTTAGCAAGGACAAGTAGAGAGGAAATGTCAATATGAAACAAAATGAATGTAAAACTATAGAACAAGAGGGAAAAGTAGCATCCAGAAGACCCAGAGAGGGGCACAGCTCTATAATATCAGTAAGTGTAGGATCTACAAGAAAATTTCAGTAAAGTATAAAAGATATGTCACACATAAAACAAAACAAGTCATTTTAAAAGCTGAGATGAGAAGAAAGGGGGAAATGGATAAGATAATGAGAAAGTGGGAAGACACAATAGCAGAATTTAAGACCACATTGAGTAAGCAAAGAGCAGAACCGATACTGCAGAAAACTGAAAGAGTGATGTGGGTAACAAATAACAAACTTGAAAAGTGTCTTTAGGATGCAGGGAATAAGGATAAATATATGTAAGTAATGAGAGAGACAATGATATGGATGAAGAGAACAGATAAATAATATTTGGACATTTAGTGATATTTAGTAATTTTAGAAGAGAGACCAAAATAAATTGAACTTCATGAAAAAGAAATCAGAATAAATTTAAAAAGAAGAAATAATCAAAACTATAGTTTGATCAAATCCTTGAGCTGAGGAAACCTGAGCATATATTTTTTTAAAGGGTTTCTAAAGTCAGGAAAAATGAGTTAAAGAAACACAACCTCTTGTTCCTTGTGTTGTTGATTTTAGCCACTCTGACAGGTGTGAGGTGGCATCTCATTGTAGTTTTGATGTGCATTTCCCTGATGAGTGATGGTAAGCATCTTTTCATGTGTCTGTTGGCCACCTGTATGTCTTCTTTAGAAAAATGTCTATTCATCTCTTCTGCCCATTTTTTAATTGGATTATTCATTGTTGGGGTATGAGTTTTAGAAGTTTTTTATGTATTTTTATGTATTATGTATTTTATGTATTTCTCTCAGGTATGTCATTTGCAAATATCTTCTCCCACTCTGTAGGTTGCCTTTTAGATTTATTGATTGCTTCCTTCACTGTACAGAAGGAACAGCACATTTTTAAGAAATACCACCAGTTTATTTTTGCTGATTTCCCTTGCCTCAGGAGACATAACTAGAGAGAAGTTGCTACAGCTAATGTCAAAGAAGTTACTGCCTGTGTTCTCCTCTAGCATTTTTATGGTTTCAGGTCTCAAATTTAGGTCTTTCAACCATTTTGAATTTATTTTTGTGCAATGCTGCTTCTAAGGCTCCCACAAAGGCAGCACATAAGCAAAAGACAGAAGCCTGTGAAGGTTTCTGCACCCCGAGTTAATGGAAAATGCTAAGGTGGTGGATCCAGATTTTTAAACATTTAACTATAACTTTAAAAAAATAAATTTTAAAAATCTTTTAAACCTCTGAACAAGGTTACCTATACCTGAACAAACTCACCTACAAAAAAATGTCTTCCAGTGGGTTCTCCCAAAAGCAGATTCTGAAACAGGGGTTTGATGCTTCCAGGAAGCACCTACAGAGGCGTGGGGACATGAGACAAGGAGGGAAAAGGAATCTTCGAAGGACTCTTTATTGAGCTGGTTGCAGCTATGGGCATCAGGAACTTAAGCCTGACCGAGAAATCTAGGAATTTAGAGCATACCTCAGTATCATCCACCACAGAGTCAGGAAGCTGAGATATTTATCCTGAGCTGCCATCCATCTTCAGCCCATACGCTGGAAGAAGTCGTCAGGCAGAAAGTCACAAATGATTGTGTTAGGACACTATTAGCACACACTGAAATGGTGAATTCTTAGGTGATATGAGGAAAGCATTGAAAAGTACCTACCAACAATGACCAAAAACCTAGTTACCCTCAGACTTCTCCTCTACAACAACAAAAATGAAGAGGTGGTGAATTAATGTCAGAAAAGTTTTGAGGGAAAATGAGTTTATCACATTTGATATCCACACAACCCTTTTCAGGTAAACACAAACAGTAAGATATCTTCATATGCAAGACCTCAAAAACTGCAGTGCCTGTGCATCTATATTTTAGCAAAAAAAAAAAAAAATCAGTTTTGTATAAAACTATTTGATTCTACATATTCAACTCCCTTCCCTCCCAAATTCCCTCTGAAATTTCAAAGCAGAAAAAAATTTCATCCTCATTAAAACCCAGAAAAGAAATCCATTAATCAGCCAGAAGTTTCAAGGAATTTCTGTAAGATACAGCAAAAATAGGATCTGGCTTAGGAAAGTACCACTCCCAAGGTCCAATGCATGAATATTTAAAATATGTGGAGTAATTACTGAAGAAGAAACCCAATGTTTCAGGCAGCATCTGAAATAACTCTCAATAATCCCTGCCTTTTGGTATTCACACCCCTATGTAATCCCCTCCCCATGTGTGCATATGCTAGACCTAGTGATTTGCTTCTCACTGACAGAATACAATAAGTTGACGGCTTATCACTTCTGAATTTAAGTACAAAAACTGTAACTTCTGGCTTGTTAGTCCTCTCTCTTGCTGGTGTTCTTTCTTGCCCTCTAACCTGCTCACTCTACAATGTTGTGAGATGTTCTAGAAAGAGGCCCACATGGCAAGGAACTAAGATTAGTCTCTGGCTAACAGCCAGTGAGAAACTGAAGCCCTCAGTCCAACAACTCTTGAGGAAGAGAGGCCAGCCAACAACCACGTGAGTGACCTTGGAAGTGGATGTTTTCCCAGTTGAACCTTGAGATAAGACCACAGCCTCTGCCTGCACCTTGACTGAACACTGTGAGAGGCCCTGAAACAGAGGATCCCATTAAGCTGTCTGGATTCCTTGCATTCAAAAACTGAGATAATAAATGTTGCCTTAAAGCCATTATGTTTTGGAGTAACTTGTTACAAAGTAATAGATACACCCTATAATACATCCAGAAACCTCTCTCTTCCCCACCCATATACCCATCATGGAAATTCAGGATTGGAAATAAGGATGAGTTATCAGGGAACAGTAGACAAACTGAGCAAATTCAAGATCTGTGCCAATGCCTGCACTAACCTTCCTTGCAGATGACCTGTGTGCTCAGTGATGGAGGTGTTACCACTATAAACTCCCAGTCACTGTGGTCACACCAGTGAGAGGTCAGTGTCACACCCTCAGCCACCTTTGTGCTGCTATCTGTAGTATACCAAGGTAGGGCAGTGAGAGTGGTCTACTTTCTATGAAGAAAATAAGGGGCAGTATTTTCTATAAAAACTATAAATAAAGACAACTAAAAGTCAGTCTGCTTTCTATTATAACTATGCACTGGCAATTCTAAACAATGTCAGTGATTAAATACTCCTCCCCATCAGGATAGACAGCCTCTTACTGACTGCCCCAACAAAGATCATGCAAATGCTTGGCAGAGTGAGGCTCCCTGCTGTGCATAACCTTCCTGATAACTCCATCTGCATTTTTTACAGAGAATTGGATCCCTTACCCTACACAGATGCCCTCACAGATCAGAGTGACAAGGAAGAGCAGGAGCAAAGGCAAGTAACAGCAGACTCTGGAACCAAACAAATGAGATTCTCAAGATTAACTTGCAGGAGCACACTGGTGCCCCATGCACAGAGTCACCACCTATGGTCACCTGTCAGGGGCACTATTTATTCTCATCCATTCAAGAAATATTTTTTGAGTGCCAGGTCTCTTCCTGGACTAGGGAATCATCAGTGATTAAAAGACAGAAGTTACTGCCTTTGGGGAGCTTATATTCTAGTGGAAATAGATTGATATAAATTAAAAAGTAAAATATGTATCAGATGGCAAGGAGTGCTGTGAACAAAACTGAAGCAAGGAATGGGGAGGATTGCACCAGGATTAATTCTGCAATTTTAAATAAGGTGTTCAAAGCAGAGTTCAGTGAGTAGGGGACATCTGAACGAAGACCTGAAAGAGGTGATGGATTCAGGTAATGGAGAAAGCCATCTAGGTAGGAGAATAATCAAGTGCAAAATCCCTAACAGTGTGTTATTCTTGCAGTGTTTGAGAAACAGCAAAGAGGTCGAGAGGGCTAGAGTGTAGTGAATTAGGGGTATTGTAGGAAATGGGATGAAAGGGGATAGTGACTTCTATTTCTCTTCCTTCCTCAAATTTTCTGCAAATTCCTCTTATCTGTGGAATCTGAGGTTGAACCCTGCTGGCAAAGGATTCTGAGAAATGTAGTTCCAGGCTCCCATCCCTTGTGAGACCTGGGAGAGAACATTAGTGGGCAGGAAAAATACAACATACCAATAGGCAATCTGGCACATTCCTTTTCCCCACCTTCCCTTCTAGGATATGAAAATAGTATTGCCAAAAATACCTTCTAAGACTAAGGCGTTGAGATAACCTGAAAGATTTAAAGGAACACTTGCTAAAAAGAAGGCCTGATTTCTAGTCCAATTCTACTAGTTGACCTTGAATAAACCCCTTATCTCTCTGAATCTGTTTCCTAATCTGTCTAGTGGAGATAACAATATCTATCTCTCAGTCATGAAGATGGGATGATTTCATGTATGTGAAGGGTGAATCTCAGTGTCTGGTATACCCTATAATAAATAGCAACTAATATTATTATAGATGTAAAAACTAAGGGTCCTATCCATCCTAACTCTAGCTCCACCACCAACTAGTTCTATCATATCAAGTAATTTATTTCATTTCTGTAAACATCAATTTCCTCATCTTTAAAATAAGAATAATAAGACCTACCTCTCAGAGTTATTTTGAGGATTAAATTAGATACTAGGAAGATGATACTTACGCTGGCATATGGTAAGTTCTTGAGAAATGCTTATTATTATGATTATCTAAGAAATAAACGGGTTGGATTTTCATCAAACTTCCTTCTCATGCTAACAGCTCTTGGTGCTATCAATGGGTCTACAATGTAGGACTTTCATAATCTGCCTCTTTTAGAACTTCCGGGATTTACAAATCTTATTTCCTTTTAAGTATATTTCTTTCTAACACACTATGGAAAGAACACAAGAAAATTGGAAGTGCTTGGCTGTCCAATCACCTGCATGTCCACTGCCCAGATTCCTGTGCTGGTGCTGAAATCAACAAGCAGGAGTTGTCACAGGAGTCTACCCTGATACCGTGGGTCTCATGGGTCATTTAAATTAACTTCATCACTTTCTCATTTACCTACCATGTGGCATCTTGGTCTAGCCTTACAGAACAACTGCACAGTTGAGGCAGGTGATCTCATTTTCTGGGGCTGATTTTAGCAGGGAGTAAACCCAGAACCGAGGACTTGGCTGCCCCAGAAAAATTTGAGTGGCCAAAGTCAGTGTCAAGCAGAAAAGGCAAGAAGAGAACGGACAGCAGCCAACCAGTCACCAACCACACTGCTTCCTAGAGCCCCATTCACAGCCCTGGGGGCAGGGAGAGCACACAGCAGGAACGCAGTCTTGCCACTTCAGCCATCCTAGCAATTTTGGGAAAGCAGTTGAAAGTGATGCAAAAAGAACAGTGTTGAAGGGAACTGGGAGTGAATGAATGAGAAGTCCCCTGATATGAGTACTCTGAACTCTTAGCCAGAACAGAATCATGATTAAAGGCCCTACTGATGTATGCTGGCATAAGAATGTGAAACAATTCTCCCAGTACCCATCACAGAGATAGTCATGAAACAAACTCCAGGTTCACTCCAGCTGAGGCTCTTCTCCACAGTAACTAGTTAAGCTACATGTAAATAGTCCTTTTACTTCTTACCTCTCCACTAACCACTCCCAAGCAATTTTTCTTAGAGGAACAGCCTGGCAGGTGGAAACCACTTCTTCACTTACCCCTCTGAAATTTTTAGTGTCCATTTAATTATTTATGTATTCATTCATCTAACATGTAATTATTGAACACACACAATGCTTCAGGCACTAGGCTAAGGAACTAAAAATATAGTAAGAACATGACCTGATTGGTCTAGACCCTTTGAGGAGTTCTTGTTTGAGGGAAGGAAACAAATTAATGAATCAATTAAACAATTTGTCCTGTAGGAAAGAAGGAAGTGGAGGGGGTGCTAGAGAAAGAGCATAAAAATCAGAAAGAGAAGTGAGGAAGGCTTCTAGGAAGAACTATGTTTGAACTGTGTCTAGAAGGATCTGAAGGAGTGAGCAAGTTAGAAAGGCGGAGAGGTGGGGGTGTTGGTGGTTAGTGCCCAAGATGGAATTCTAGGTAGAGAGAAGAGCAAGTGGAAAGGCATGGTGTGTTCCAAGTCCCACAAATAGCTCAGTGTGACTGCGGGTGTGGTGAGAGATGAGGTCTGAGTCTGCAGCTCAGAAAAGAGCTACATGCTAGAGCCAGAGCTTACAACTTCTCAGCTGCAAGGACCTTGCTGAAGCCATGGAAGACAACTGTTATCACCTGTGGTATGGAGTGTGATAAATATAGTCTGTTAAATGAAACAAGCCATTGAACTAGTATGGCTCTAATGCCTTGGTGGCCTACCTAAGCAAACCAAAAATCTTAAAACTGTAAATGCCTCAAGGTTATTAAATCTAAATGCTAAGGACAACCAATCACAACTAAGCTTTCATTTCCTTTCTTTGTTTCCACACTTTCTCCACATATCTTCCCTCCATACCATCTTGTCCACAGAGTACTCCTAACCACTTCCAGTTTGACATTGCCAGATTCGAATCAATTTTTGCTCAAATAAACTCAAATTTTTTAACACGTCTCAGTTTATTTTTTAACAAGTCTAAGGACCAAGGTCTGCAATGGACCTGGCATATCTTAACACCCTGTTCAATTCTAGACAAGCTTCACCACATGAGAGCCCTTCCTGCTTTCATCCTCCCTGGTATCCAGACTCTCACTCAGACAGCTACCACTTCCTGTCTCTACATTTTCCAGCACTGTCCTCAATTGTCATCCATTTCCAGGTAGAAGAATAAGAACTGTCAGCTCTACATTTTTAAGTGACAGTGGGTCTTTTGACACAATTCTGCTCTGCAGAACCCTTTCACGGTAGGAATAATCATTCACAGTAGATCTGTGTAATACACCAGTCGTAAGAGGATGTTGACATTTTTTCAAAAGAGAGTCTAAGCTGTATTTTAACCTCTTGATGTTGCTAATTAAGCATTTCCCGCCAAGTCAGCAGCCAGTTTCACAGATTTTATAGTCTTTTGTTTTAGTGCTGTTTTTGTGGGGATCCTGGCAGAAAATGAGCCTACTCTTTTCTTTTTTTTCTTATTTGTTTTTGTTTACAGAGTGGACTAGATAGATTGTTCTTACTGAACCTTTTTGATTTAAGGTTTCTGACTCCTTTTGGCCAAGGAAGCCCCAAGTTTGACCCTCTGGACTTTATATTGTACCAATTTCTTTTTTATTGTATTTCTTCTGACTGGTCATTCTAATGTGGTATATTTTAATTCTCTGTCTATGGTGTCTTCTGGAAGGAAATGCTGACTCCCATTTTTCATTTCAGGACTAGAAACTTTCTTGTCCATGTTGATGGAAGCATCCCATGACCCAGGTATATCTTGTCCCTATTGAAGCTCTCCAGCCCCATCATTGTCGTGACTCCACGGCATGGTGAGAAAATGCAGAGGACCTGTGGTGACATCCAATGCTGGTTTCATGAGCTTATGACCTGTGCAGTCATTTAGAGCCCTGCACGTGGAAAGGCTCCACATGTGGTTTAATACTCTGCTGTCACCACCTTGAAATTATTAACAATTTTTAACAAGGGACCCTACATTTTCATTTTGCACTGGGTCCTAATGTCAGGTAGCCTGCCCAGTTGACATTATAATACCTCTTGATAATAAAAATGAGCCTCAATGTTCCATTAGGTCCAGTTTTTCAATGGAGCAAAGCCAGTTCATTTCCTCCTGCCATCATGCCAATGGCAGCGTATCTGGCAAACTGAATTTCAGAAAAGTCCAAAGGCATCATTACATGGGAGATCATGAACACAGAACCACAGCCAGCTGAATACCACTAGGCACCATGCACAACTTCTTTGTCATTCAGGATAATAAAGACAGTCAGAATTGTCAAGACACTGAGAGCTTCCCAAGCAGTGCCCAGCCTAACCAAGAGAAGTTCCCTAGAGAGCAGTATTTGAATGATAAAAAAAAGGGGGGGGGAGAAAAAGAAGAAAAGTAAATCACAATTTATAGCAATCTGGATCTGTTTTCAGGAAGTGTAAAGGGAGATGCCTCTTTGATTAAATCTTTCATTCATTTAAATACAGTTAAACTAAAAACCAGGTTAACGGAACAATGCTCTGTTTTCTTCTTTTTAATCTAAGAACACCTGGCTTAGAAAAGCAACCTGAGAAGAAGGCTTCTCTCCAATTGTGAAGAGTTTTTATACTTAATCTCTATTCATTTAGATTTTATCCAAAGGAGTAAAGCTGTTATATTGGATTTCACTTGCAATCACATGATATTTGGTTGCCAAGGAAATCAAAATGCCTAAAATTCTGGCTACAAAAGGAAAGGAGATATAGATATACAGATTGATACATAAATATGTGTGTGTATATATATGTATATACATAAAATATATCATACACACACATATACACATTTATACACACACACACACACACACACACACCCCGAACGTCTTTCACCTAGTGTAGAATAACTTTGGAATACTGATTCATCTTCTTGGGTAAAATATGCTGTTAATTATAGAGGCAATGGTGTACTGGAGCTGCCTCACTGGCTCTCGAACACCAAATGTACGCATCTCTTCCCAACTTTACATTCAGTGATGCTACATCTGTGTCTTGAAATCAGTCATGATGGAAGCATTTATATCATGAAGGCATATGATACAACACAGGGCGTTTCCCCCCCAGAGATCCATGTACTGGTGCACCACTACATACAGCTTACTGCAAGGGATTCTAAATGAAACTTGGAAGTTGTGGAAATGAAGGCACCGTAGATTCAAATTATTAAAACTAAATGAAACTGACAAAGAATGATTAGAGTGGGAGTTTTAATTCCACATAAAAGAAGAGAGAACTGGGTGAATAACATTTAACTTCATCAGCTCCAACCTGTTGCCATGGACCATCTTCCAGGGAGAGCACATGATAGCCTAAGACAGAACAGTTAAATTCTTCCCTTGACCCTGAGCAATACTGCACCTGAAAATGTGATTAGTGAGTATGTGTGAGTCTGGAGGGGTGGGAGTAGAGCTACCTATGTCATAATTACAAATCATAAAAATAGCTTACATAACTACATAAAATACATGCCTTCATTTTCTCAAACTCAATACAATTAAGAGAAGCAATTTCTTAAAGATGGGGAGAATTAAAACCATTAAAACTCTATTTAATTATCCCATTATGCTTAAGTATATAAAAATAACCTAAGCATTATATATATCACAGAGGGAAACAAACTGATTAAAACTGAATAGGAACATGTCTTTCTTTTTTTTCACATCAAGTATAATCATGTGAAGGAACCCCCTTCCAACAGGAGACTATGAAATATTAAACAAAGAATTTATTGCTCAGCTGTCTGTGGCTGTAGAAATTTATGGCCAAAGGGGAAATTGCACCAGATGTGTGCTAGAGGGAAATGGGTCTACTGCATTTCGTTAGTGTTGGTAAAGTTCTTACAGGAATAATCCAGCCAATTTCATTCCATCATTTCAGCTTTTAGCTATATCACTAGCCACCTTCCACAGACCACCAGATACCCAATATTATTTTCTATTCATTTAATTTTCAGCAATTCTTAATAGAGGACAGCTTGAGAGGGGGATAAGGATGGTATATAGGAATCACAAGACCAGGTATATAATTCAAAAGAGACTATTCCATACACTCTTGCTTTATAATACAAATTAAAAAAAGTAAATCGGGACAAAATCTTCTGAACCAGTGAGAATATAGAAAAGATGCTGTGTGATCGTGGGTTAAGACCCTGCTTTACAGTCCTATTAATATTCTAGGGGTAACTACTAACACTTAGGGCTGTTTGCCCAGCGCTGTTCTGAATGCTTTACATATATTAGCCCATCTAATCCTCATATCAACACTATCAGGTGATTACCAGTTATAGACACCAGAGCAAACTGAGGCACAGAGAGGCTAAATTACTTGCTTGCGGTCATATAACCAGTAAGTGACTAAGCCTGAATTATAAAACCAGTAAATCTAGTTCTAGACTAGACTTTATGTGTCTGTGCTCATAATTTTTTTAATATTTTTTTATTATATTATGTTAGTCACCATACAGTACATCCCTGGTTTTTGATGTAAAGTTCGAGGATTCATTAGTTGCTTATAACACCCAGTGCACCATGCAATCCGTGCCCTCCCTACCACCCATCACCAGCCTATCCCATTCCCCCACCCCCTCCCCTCTGAAGCCCTCAGTTTGTTTCTCAGAGTCCATAGTCTCTCATGCTTCATTCCCCCTTCTGATTACCTCCCCCTTTCTTTATCCCTTGCTTCCCCTACTGATCTTCCTAGTTCTTATGTTCCATAGCTGAGAGAAACCATATGATAATTGTCTTTCTCTGCTTGACTTATTTCACTTAGCATTATCTCCTCCAGTGCCGTCCATGTTGCAGCAAATTGAGAAATCGTTCTTTTTGATGGCTGAGTAATATTCCATTGTATATATGGACCACAACTTCTTAATCCAGTCATCTGTGGAAGGGCATCTCGGCTCCTTCCACGATTTAGCTATTGTGGACAAAGCTGCTATGAACATTGGGGTGCATATGGCCCTTCTCTTCACTACGTCTGTATCTTTGGGGTAAATATCCAGCAGTACAATGGCTGGATCATAGGGTAGCTCAATTTTTAACTTTTTAAGGGACCTCCACACTGTTTTCCAGAGTGGCTGTACCAACTTGCATTCCCACCAACAATGTAGGAGGGATCCCCTTTCTCCACATCCTCTCCAACAATTGTTGTGCTCATAATTTCTACACCCTGCTGTCTACAGCATGAAGACACCCACCTTGAGAAAGACAAAGAGACAAATATAAAACTATCAAATCATTTGGGTAGAATTTTATTACTGCTGTTATACATAAAGTTAGTCTTATATAAAGTTCCATACATGTATAGCACATTTTTTAAAGAAGATTTTCTACCTTCCCAGACTTAACTCTCTTTTATCTGCTTGAAAAGACTTCCTCTTCCCTATCTTCTGATACAGCCAGCATCCAGAATACAGGGCTGCTTATGAGATAATTTCTCAATGAATGAATCAATCAACCAATTGGTCAATAAACAACTTAATAGCTATAGAGTTAATTTGGCCTGGATTTGAACAGCGCTTGATGTGGTTGATTATTTTAACAACCCAGGGTGTTCTCAGAGCATCAAAACAAGCTTTAAAGCTTTGTAGACTAGAGCTGTGAAGTGCCAGGGTAAATAAAATGGAGAAATCATATTGGGAAGGATAAAGGAATTAGTCCTTATGTTGTGCCAACAATATACCAGGTGCAAGACTATATCATTTAACTCATTATTTCATTCTCACAAAAACCCATTTGGTAGATGAGAAAATGGAGGAGCAACAAATAAAGCAGTTTACCCCAAATCACACCAGCTAATAAGCAGAAAATTGGGGATATGAGCCAAATGTTTCTAACACCAAAGCTCTTTTCACTACCATCCAATATTTCAGGTGAGTGAAGGAGCACAGCGGGGGGTGGGGGGGAATGGGGAGAAAGAAAGAGAATGAATTGAGGATAAGACAAGATTTAGCTAAGAGATCATCTTTATCCATGAACCTCAGTTGCTACTCTTGCTTACCCTAGAAATATCCAGGCAATTATTTTAATCCCCCAATTTCCTTAGCCAGGATTAAAATAAGAATGACCCAGTTATCACAGTTCTGACAGCAAAGTCAGGGCTGACATCCAATTAATTCAGGGCTTCACTGTGTGCTGGCAGTCCCGCACCGTAAGGGAGAAAGCCTGACAGAAGTTCTTTTTCACCTTCTGAGATGGAGATAATTGCCCCTGCCTGAGAAATTCTAAACCTTGGTGCCCTCAGGCAGCAATGTGACCATTCATTTGCCGAGTCCTGGCACTAACCTGGCAGCTGCAGATGCCCCCTTGGCATTTACAGCTGTCTGGTGGGACACCTGTTCTCCCTAATTGAAGGCAATGGGCAAGTGGTTGGTGGGGGAGTATCAGCTGCAGCTCCTCTAATGCCTCATGATTCGTCAAAAATCCACAGGGAACAGTGATATAAAGAAAATTCTGCCTGCAGTAGCATTTCTCCAGAGAAGAACCAACTTGACGTGTGTGCTGTTAAGTTAGAGACACCCTATACTCTGATAATGGGCAGTAGAGAAATGCTTTTAGGAAAGAATTCCTAAGGAGGAACTATAAAGAAAGGACTAAGGCAATGCCCTCTCCTCTTCGCTAACACTATACATTCAAAACTCTGCAGCATTCACATCCTCTTTCTCCACCCAGCCCCCTCCCACTTTTTTAGTAATTGGTTAATGGATGATAAAAGCATGATGAGGAATGTAGCATAGTCAATTTATTACGAAGCTCATTTCATAGATAGCAAGCCCATACCCTGCATGCTGCCTTGAATATATAGGTTACATTTAAAGATCGATATCACCTGGCTGCAATTTGGTAAGTGCTTCTAATTTAATTTCTAGCTATGGCATTTACTTAATCAAAACTTTGGCAATGAAAGCCAATTCAAACACAATATGCAATAAGAAGATTTAGAAAACAGTGAGGAGAAACCACAGGGTGGAGAATTAGAACCTTTAAATGCATAATTTCGGTTCAGTACAGCTTTAATAAAAAAATCAGTCTTTCAAAAAACATTCACAAACATTGATACCCCAGCTCTAGAGAAAAACATAATGATAATAAGACTTTCTAAATGGAGAGACTCTGGGTAGAAGATATGATCAAATCAGAAATGGCACCATCAATGTCTGGAAAGCAAGTAATAATGTCTAATGGGAAGTGCCTGATTAAATCATATATAAATGATGTCTTGGTATTACATTATGATCTGACGCTTTTAATCACTTCAAATGTACATTAAAGTGTGATATTCTTAATTATAAAAATAAACCCTATTCAGAACATTTTAAAGGCAGCTTGGACACTGTTCTTAATATCTCTAAAAATTACTTTAAATAAATACATAAATAAATAAAAATTACTCTAGGTGTCTACTCTAATTTATTTAAGCCCTCAAATAAAACTATTTTGTTTTAAGTGATCAAAATTATTTCTGTCCCATTGGAGCTCTTGAATACAGCATGCTTTTCCTCATTGTATATTTAAAAGGCATTATGGGGGCGCCTGGGTGGCACAGCAGTTAAGCGCCTGCCTTCGGCTCAGGGTGTGATCCCGGCGTTATGGGATCGAGCCCCACATCAGGCTCTTCAGCTATGAGCCTGCTTCTTCCTCTCCCACTCCCCCCGCTTGTGTTCCCTCTCTCACTGGCTGTCTCTATCTCTGTCAAATAAATACATAAAATCTTTTAAATAAATAAATAAATAAATAAAAGGCATTATGTCCTCGAAGTAACAGTTACACAACCACACATGAAATCGTTGACAACAACCCTTTTGTTTGAAACTTTGCAACATCAGGAGAATATGATTAAACTAAGAAGAAAGAAAACAACTTTCAAGTCAATGATGAAAGATGAAAGACCAACACAGAACGTACCAAATGTCAACTCAAATTTTTAAATGACTGACAAAGAAATGCCTCCTTCACCTAAAAGGCAGAAACAAAAGCATAGTTTTGCCATGCTGAGTAGAGGAGATTCCAGTTGTTTTCCTGATACTGCTTCTCTTGAATCTGTTCTCTCTCCTGCCCCTTTCTCCAACATCCCAGGGCATTGGCAAATTTCATAATAGATGCTCCTGAGCTCAAAATGTAGTAGAGGGTGGACAGTCTGGGCACCTCAAGAACTTTGCAAATAATTTCCTTATCGACTCTTTCTCTTGGATTCAGAAAAAGGACACATACCTCCCACTCCACAACACACACACACACACACACACACACACACACACACGTAGGTGAGAAGAGAGCTTCTCTTTGTGAATACAGTATTCCCCCACGAGGCCACCCCCTCTCCCCCATGCCTCTTCTTACATCCAGTTGGGAGAGCCACGCCCTGCAGAGAGGCAAGTGGCACCTGTGGCTGATGGTTCCATCCACACAGAATATAGAGGACTTAGTTCCTTTTGTCCTCAGCTTTAGGTCTTGGCTGATTTCTGCATTTCTGGACCAACTGGAAATACCTCACTCAACACCTAGTGCCAAGCTGTTACATTAGTATTGGAAACAGTCTAAATGCCCATCTGTGGGGGAACTAATACATCAGTATTAGAAACAGCCTAAATGCCCATCTGTGGGGGAACAGAATATGTAATTTGCCATATTCAACTTACATAATATTGTGCTGAGAAGAATTCATTAGATATGTGTATACCAATACGCAGAGATCTCAGAAAAATAATGATGAAGATAAAATAGGCAGAATGAGAGTACAATACTCTTCTAACCTCAGTTTCCTCATCAGTAAAACAGGGATTCATTCATTTAAGAAATATTGATTGAGTGCCTACTTAGTACCAGGACCTATTTTAGTCAATAGAGATATAGCAATAGAAAATGAAAGAAAAAAAAGTCTTCTTTTATGGAGATTATGTTCCAGAGGTGCAAAACAGGAAGAGAAACAATAAACAAATAAAAAAGCTAAGTTTATAGTATGGCAGGTGATTTTTTAAAAAAAACCCACAGAGAAGAGGCACCTGGGTGGTTCAGTTGGTTGCCATGTCCAACTCTTGGTTTCAGCTCAGGTCATGATTTCAGGATCGTGGGATCGAGCCCCATGTCAGGCTCTGACCTTAGTGCAGAGTCTGCTTGGAATTCTCTCCCTCTGCCCCTCCCCCCCATAAATAAATAAATCTTTAAAAAATTAAAAATATAAAAAATAAAATCCACAGAGAAAAATGTAACAGAGAAGAAAAAAATGTAACATCAGAGGAAAGGGGCTAGGAAATACCGAATATAATAAGATCTTCTTGGGAAAGTCATATCCCAGCAAAGACTTGGAGGAAGAGAGGAGTGAGGAATAAATCTTTGTTGTGACAGACATGCAAACAAGTTCAAGAGATGCCTTCTCAAGGCTATTCTAACACATACCCTTTCTTATTCTCCAGGGTAGATTTAAATGTTCTCTGTTTTTATACTCCTTAGGGCATTTCACTGGGAATCTCCTTGCTGGGGCTGAGAGGAGAAGCATTAAATACTAGCATTTGAGCCACTTTTTAACTTAGAACTAATTTTATTTTAAATCAATATATACCTCTTAAGGGACTGGGTAGAAAAAACTTTAATTGTTATTGAGTTATTCAGAAATAATTGTACCTAATATGCTTGGTGCTTAAGCAAGAGAGTCAATACTCAAAACTTCGATGTTTAGAATTTTTAGTAGGTTGAATGAAAGGATTTGGCAGATTTCCTAAAGAACAATGTAAGTGAAAATCTTACAAGCTTACCTCTGAAGTTTACTGTTTATGTAATGCTGGCTAAAAAGCTAACCATCAAGTTAATGGCAGAAGAGATTCTGTGACAAATACAAGGATATGAAAATTAATTATCTAGAAAGAAGTGGGTATGAAACTCTGCTTCTTAACTTAATGGACCCGCAATATGAACCAAGAAACCACGCTTCTCTGGGCCTCGATTTCTATACTGGTAAATGGAAATGCATTCCTGCTTCTCAGGAATTGAGGAAAAGAATATACAAAATGTTTGCCCTACATCTTTACTTCTGCTAGATCCTAGACTCCATGAGGAGTCTCCATGAGGGCAAGGAATATGTCTGTCAAATGAATCCCAGCACCCCAGGACCTATTACAGGCCTTTCTGGCACATAATAAGTATTCACAAAATTTTTATGTACTGAATTAATTAATATTTGGCAATGTGTGGAATAGTGTCTGCCACAGAAGAGATCCTTCTTTTCTTTCCTCCTATATTCTAGGGATTTTTCTCTGTCTAAACCATTTTACCTGATCCTGTGTTAATAAATATGAATTGCAAGGGATTTTTCCTGTTTGGGAACTAACTAGTCAGGAGTATAATAGAGATATTCAAGCCATGAATATGACCCATGCATTGAAAATGGACCCCTTTCTCCAGAGGGTGTGGGCATTGGGGCTCTCAGCCAGCTTTGAGCCTCTTTGGAAGCCTTTTTTTGTGATATGAAAAAAAAAATGCACTTCTCTGCTTCCCTCAGTGAGGCATCCTATTCTTGAGAGATTTATACTCTCTGCCCAAACCAGGAGTGTTCACCCAAAGTGTTCAGAGTGCAGGACAGGTCAACAGCTGGCAATCACAGACTCCTGGCCAGCAGTGAAAAAGAAGTGACTAGAGGCACAAACTGGGGTCAGCTTCTCCCTCTCCATGGCTTCCATGACATCTCAGAGCAGAGGAAGAGCAGCTACTAATAGTCTTCTGGAGGTCTAAGTTATTCCTTAAAGGAAGGAGACTGGGGAGTGGAGAGGCAACTAGGTGGCTCAGTCGGTTAGGCATCCGCCTTCGGCTCAGGCCATGATCTTAGAGTTTTGGGATAGAGCCCCACATTGGGCTCCCTCCTCAGTGGGGAGTCTGCTTCTCCCTCTCCCTCTGCCCCTTTACCCTCTGCTTGTGTGTTCTCTCTAAATAAATAAATAAATAAATAAATAAATAAATAAATAAATAAATAAATAAGATTGAGGGGGGACTGCAGGTGTAAATGGTATAAAGAGTATCTGCATAATATAACATTTAGGTGCATTCTGAAGTCAGATTAGGTTCAAACTCCAACTCCAACTGGTTATAGCAACTTGACAATTGTTTAACCTGTCTGTGCCTCAGCATCTCCTTTTGTATGTATGATATGATATGATATGATACTAACAGCCAACATCTACTAAGCATGCCTTATGGGTTAGGTGCTGTTAATACATGCCCACATTAAATCTTTGCAATAACTCAACGAGGCAGATACTAGTAGTATTATCCACATTTTACAGATGAGGAAACAAACACATGGAGCAGTTACATTACCTGCCCACATTCATACAATAGATTATATTACTTGCCCAAGTTCAACCCAATGCAACCAGCCAGCACTCTTACTACACCATTGTGAGGACTGAATTAAAAGGTATGGGAAAAGTGGTTTAAATAGTGCCTGGATGCATCATGCTTTGGGAGAACAATCAGTAGAACTGCCTAGCCATAAATGAGGAATCATGAAGTTCCATAAGCAGTGGGGTTGGTTAATGAAAAGTAGAGAGTTTTGTATCTCCTTCTATAAGCCATGAGAAGCAATGAAAGTTGGATCAGATGAGGGGAAATCAATTAAGAGATTTATGTGTGAAACAAGAATGGCCTGAAAGAGCACAATGGCTTAGAGAATGAGAAGACAAGACCACACGTGGGAACGGTGGCTATTGAGAAGGGTGACTATTTGGAGAGGAGATCTGACAGAGAAGGGGACCTCAGGATGGCTCCCTGAATGGTGGTGGGTGAGGATAATGTCATTCCTTTAAAAATAGGTGGAGATCCAAGAGTGAAAGTGGGTATTCAGAGAAGGTGGACACATTCCACTTCAGTCTTGTTGAACTTAAAAAGGAAACAAGACAGGGCGACCAGACAGAAGATACAGAGAAAAGGTTTCTGGTGAATACATGAGCAGACACATGAAAAACAGCACGGTTATAAAGGAAGCTCTGAAATGGTACTACCTAGAGTAAACCTCTGCTTTTATATTTTTCTCTCAACAATTTCTTGGGCTCCAACTCCTTATTATTATACTTTAATACTTCCTTTTGTATGGGACTAGGAGAGCTTTGTGGAAGATTAAGAAATTTTCACATGTGCTTCTTTTCTGAATAAATTGTTATGTGAAATAATTTATTTTAGCAGATTCTTCGGGCTTGAGTCTTTCTCTTGAAAAGAGAAAAGAAAGGTCTTTCTCTTAAAGTGGCTTCTCAAGAGTAATAACTAAAGGAGACAACAGGGGGAAAAAAGCTTTCACAACTTTTTATAGGAACATTCTGTTGAACTGTTCAAATTATAAGAACTTATGTCTGAGGTCTTAAATTTGAAAAGTGCACAAAATAAACTTTTTGCTCCCCTCAGAAATGATGCAATATTATCTCCGCAGGAAAAGAGATTGGGAAGGTTTAGAACATTCTTTAAGCTTTTCAATTGATGTCAAATCAAATGGTGCCTTCATATGTCAGGAGGCTCATTTGCTGCGCTCTATTCCTGCCAAAGTCCAATATGCTGAAATTCTCACTCAGTTGTTCATCTCCATGGGATGCTTTATGACACCAGGCATTAACTGTTGAATTGCCAGTCTCAACTATCACTGTTAAATCTTCAT
Source organism: Ursus americanus (assembly GCF_024610735.1). Classification (NCBI taxonomy): domain Eukaryota; kingdom Metazoa; phylum Chordata; class Mammalia; order Carnivora; family Ursidae; genus Ursus; species Ursus americanus. The sequence continues at coordinate 29,718,166 of NC_142144.1, forward strand.
TATGTCACCCAGAGGAGTTATGTGAGAAATGGCTCCCTTCCCAGGAAATGGTCTTGTGCCTGAGACAGTCTAATATATAATGAGTATTTCAATAAAATGGAAACAAATGGAGGCAAAGGTGAAAAATCATCTAAAGTGCAAAACTGTTTTCTTCCTGGAGAGCCCTCACCACACTACATCTGAAAGGGGTGATGCCAGCAGGTTTGTGTTCATATTTTTCTGTTATTTCTTGACATTTCATGGTCTTTAGCATCTGTTCATAAAGATATTTACTACAGCATGTTGGTTGTGGGTCCCTCTTGTCCAACATCTTTGGGCCAACAGGAAAATACCCAGATTGCATAGATTCTACACATCAACATAGGGAAAAGGGGAGAAGTAGAAAGAATCACTACAGAACACTGTGTACAAGATAAGGAAATTCAAGATGGTAGGCTTTACCCAATCCTACAGCTTCTATAATTCCAGATCCCTAATGCTTATCTAAAAAATACAAAATACTTCCGCAATCCCACTGAAGCCTTCCTAAATTTCTAACCTCCAGACTCATCCCATAAACCCATTTGAATTGGCCATTGTTCTAACAATGCCATGCTTTGTCCTTAGATCAGCTGTGGAATCCCAATTCGTCGGGCATTCCAGAAGAGTGCACACAACACAGAGGTTTTTAGTGCAACACCATCTAGAGATGCACAGATCACTTTAACCAATGTGTCCAAAAGAAACTAGATTAAAATGGAAGTCGCAAAAACATGTGTCACGATGACATCAGTAAGAGATTCTGTCAGAAAGTTCCCATGTAATCATTTAGATTGCATTTTCCTCTTGGTTCCAGGTCTAAGAGGTTTCCAGACTCTTTATGTTATAACTAAAAATAATAATATAACACATTTCCAGTGATAAATAATTCTAAAATACCTTAGCATTAGATCATCATGCTCAAGATAAACTTAAACTATTATGTTGAGAAATAAGAAAGCATGTAGGGTAGAGGCACCTGGGTGGTTCAGTAGTTCAAGCACTGCCTTTGGCTCAGGTCATGATCCCAGGGGCCTAGGATCAAGTCCTGCATCAGTGCACTGGGCTCCCTGCTCGGCAGGAAGTCTGCTTCTCCCTCTTCCTCAGCCTGCAGCTCCCCCTGCTTGTGCTCTCTTTCTCTGTGTGTGTGTGTGTGTGTGTGTCTTAAATAAATAAATAAAATCTTTTAAAAAAAGAAAAAGAAAGCATGTAGGGAGGAGGAGAAAATATGGGTCAGAAATAGCAGAGATTAATTAGTGAAAATCTTTATAGAGCTCAGATTTTATTCTGTGGTCAAGAACTTTTTAGGAAGGCAAAGATCAGCCGGATATAGTACAAGGTTAATTAAGTATCCAGGTAAAAGTGGCTCTGCTTTTTCTACTGATTTCTTTCCATATTTGGCCAAGGTTAAAGAAATTCATTTTGGGCTATTCTAAGCCAGGATATAGAGATAATCAATTGAGATACTGTAATTATACAGGGAGCAGACAAATCGTCAATGAATAAGCAATGGTAGATGCTTTTGTCTGTTTTGTTTAGCTGCAAATAGAAATTAAATTATGATTTACTCAAACAACAGATGGATACCAGGTCCACATTGTGTCTTGAGTTGGTCTAGAATTTTATGGGTTGACTGATATGACTGCTGAAACTCTCTGGTGAAGTGCCTCCTTTTCACACCTGGTTTACAAAGCAATCACCCTGAGGATGCAATCACATTTAGTGCTCTTGGAAACGCAACCAAGAATAACATCTGGTATTTTTTGGAACAATGATTTTTTTCACTGTATAGTAATAGTTGTCTAACAACAGCCAACATTTCTAGACAGCTTTTCATAAACTATAACCTCATTTAGATAGCATTGCAAGTTTATGAGAAAGGAATTATTATTCCCTTCTACATATGTCAAAATTCAAACAGACTCAGAAATATCAATGTGCCCTACAGATAATTAATAACGCTGTTGAAATTTGGACTGCATTCCCTTTGTCTCCAAGGCCCACGCTTTCTGGTCTACCTTACTGCCTCACAGAGTTGTTTTGTGAGAGTACAAAACTTTCTTTTCCTCAAGAATAAAAAGGCTTAGAAGTTAAAAATATATGCAAAAATCTATAATTTTCATATGGCAAATTTCTGAAAATCTTTCTTGAACATATTATCTTCTTAGATGACTCCAGATCTTGAGGAAATGAGTTCTACATATCTGATGTGAAATTGTTCTTCCTATTAGGGGATTTTGTTCGCAACCTTAAAGCCTACAGCATTTCCATTTAATATTCCCAAATTCATCTTGATGATTTCAAAGATTTTTAAAAATCATACCACATCCTTCCTGGTCAATTTCAATTTGGGCTTCTTCGTTATATGTATAAATTTGAAAAATGATTTAACTCCTCTAAACCTTTTCCTTGGATCTAAAATAGATCAGTAGCTCCCTCATGGGATTTCTAATTTATTAGATGAAATATTAATATAAAAAAAGAAACAGGCAAAAGTTTTGCCTGAGAGTTGCAAGAGCATGGAGTATCAATTATCCCAGTGGGGCACATGCCTCTTCCTAATCTTGGTTTGAAGATCAACCTTTCTTGACCATTCAGAATAATGAAACTTTGTCTTCAAAACTAAAGACACCGTAGAGGTGAGGAGTGAGTGATTAGAATATTTGCACCTTAATCTGTATAGTGAAAGAGGATAATTTGTCTCTTGTGCTCTCTTTTGCAGTTAATGTCAAATAGGATAGGATAAAAGAAAAGATGTAAGATCCCTTGGGCTCCCTTATCTGTCTGGGATCTGCTTCTCTGGCCCTTCCTGTTCCAGCCTTTGGGGCTCACCTTTGTGTCTTCCCTTCCTTCCTGCTTCTGATTTTGCTATTTCCAACATTAGCCAACCTGACCCACCCACCTGCATTTCCAGCCTTCATATGGCAGCTGGATTCTAGTTCCTTCTCATTCTCAACTCATTAGTTCAAAAACTGTTGTGGAAGGTTTCTGGATAAGATGCTAGAATAATACATGTTTTATCCCTTTTTCCCAACTTCTGTTGAAGCAACTAATGAACATAAAAGAAGCTGCACAAATACTTTTAATATTTGAACTTTCAGGTATATAACAATACCTGCAGGTTACTGTTTTTAAATTAATGTCCTTTCACATATAAAAAAGGGCTGAAATAAAATACAAAATACAAAATAAAATGCAAAATAGCAAAATGTTGTTGGGTCATGAGATTATAAGAGACTTTTATTTATTTTGTTTTGCTCTTATTTGCTTTCAAAATGTTAAATGATTAGCCATCATTACTTCTGTAAACAGAAACAAGATAAATGTTCTTTCTTTTAAAAGAAAACAAAAGAATAGAAATATAAAATATAACACTGTCTAAATTTTACAAGTTATGGAGACTATAGTTCATTTTTATTTTGTCTACTGTGAATCATAAATAGCAATACTAAGTACTTTGAAACATACCCCAAGGCAAATAAATAAGAAGTGGTATATAATTCCCACAGGGGAAGGACAATGTACATTTTAATAATCTTGTGGTTATGGCAAAATTTACTTATTTGAAATATTGTACAATGAGTTTGTAGTAAATTTTAAATATGCTGTTAAAATGCCACAAAACACTTGAACAGCATGACTATTAAGCTGATTTTAATTTTCCATTTAATCATAAAGAATACACAGATTAAATTCTGATTCCTTTTTAGCATCTTTATATAGTCATATCTCTTCACAGCATTATTATTATATCCCCCTGAAGCAATCTTCATCAGCATTCTGGCAAAGAGAATTTAACATTTCTATTTACTTCCTCAACTTTTTCTTTTCCAAGGAACATTGTGATCCAATAGTCTATGTGTAAGAAATTAACCCAATTATGGTATCCTGATCTTAAGACATAATAGTTGCTTAGGTTAGTGGCAAACATGGAAGGAACAGGGAAGGAGAAGGAATACGCAGAGAATTAGAAAGCTGTATTGAAGAGCTCAAGAAATTATTGATGTATTAATACTCAATCTTCAAAAATCCTCCAGCTCAGTCTATGACAGCTACACCTTGATTTATGAATTTACATTGTCTGAGATTTTCTCAGTATTCACATCTGCCTTCTGTTCTATCTAAATTCTTGAAACAGAGACATTTTTGAAGACTGCTTTCAATCATACTTTTAAAGTAGGCTTGGGAATACTGTCTACCTCACTCCAAATTTCTTTCTTCCTTTTTTTTCTTCCAACAAACTGAGCACCTACGAACTGTGTTCCCAAACACTACAAGAAGCCAGTAATGCAAATGAAAAAAGACACAGAACTTGCCCTCAAACAGCTTATAGTCTAAAGTAGAATTGAAACTCTAAATAAAGAGTTATGAGTTCCTGTATAATAGTTTTTACAAAATACCAAGCAGCGCAGAGGAAAAAGGGAGAAATCATTGTTCCAGATAGCTGATAGGGGAAGGGCCTCAGTGAAGGGAAATTGGTTAAAAAAGGTTTCTGACTTGATGTAATGAGCACTGGATGTTATATGCAACTGATCAATCACTAAATTCTACCCCTGAAACTAATAATACAGTATATATTAACTAAATTGAATTTAAATAAAAAATTAAAACAAGCAAACAAGGTTTGTGCACTTTTCCTCCAAAGAGAATGAAGTCTTCAACTATGTTTTGTCTAATAGATGAGAAGGAGATAACTTGATGAACCAGGAAGCTGGGGGCAAGGACTGCTAGGACCAGGCTGCTCCCAAGGATGATATAATCCATGGATGGAGAACCAAAAAATTACCTTTCAAAACCACAGCACGGTATGATGAAGATCATAATTGAGTTAATTTTTAATTTAAAAAATAATAAATGTCAGGGGCACCTGGGTGGCTCAGTCAGTAAGTGTCTGCCTTCAGCTCAGGTCATGATCTTGGGGTCCTGGGATGGAGCCCCGCATCAGGCTCCCTGCTCAGTGGGGAGTCTGCTTCTCCCTCTCCCTTTGCCTCTCCCCTCAACTTGTGCTCTCTCACTCACTCTCTCAAATAAGTAAATAAAATCTGTAAAACAACAACATCATTTAGGTATTGATAGAACTGAAGTAGCCTTTCATGTCGGGAAGATTTTGCCCCACAAAGAGTGGAAGATAGGAAAAGGTAGCATTGGGGGTGAAAACTCGTATTTTTAAATTACACTCAATTCTTTTTCTTCAATTAAGAAAACTGTCCTTGAGTCATGGAAACAAATGACATTTCTAAAATCGTGGCTTACTGAGAAAATCAGGTCCTTTTTACTGAACTGTTGCATATTTTCAGTCACTCTACCATTTAGAGATGGGATATAGAAGGCACTGGAAGACCATAATGAATTACAGTAAATGGCCTTCTCTTTATTCTTCCTTTTTCCTTCACTCCCTCTAAAAAGCTAGGTTTCTTTTTTCCTTTGGAACTGGAGTCAACTGAAGGGTCCCCTGATGAATGACAAGTGGAAAAGAAGTGTTTAGCAGCCCTTCTCATGTGAGGTTCCAATTAAGCCTTAATGTTAGCCTGAGTTAACCCATTGTATATAACGAATTAACTTATTTCCTCCTGTGTAGTTAGGATGGTACCAATGTTTACCATCTTTGGGAAAATTGAGAAAATAGGCACTCAAACAATTTTCTTCATGGCTGAATTTTCTGGTAGAACCCAAGTGTTAAATCAGAGGTCTGGAAGAATCGTGGGTTGTTCTAAGAAGAGGGAGAAAGAATATCAAATCTCCTTTTCCCTTAAGGTTAATCCACCCCAAATTCATATAAACAATGAGACTGGAATCTAGGGACATGCACATATCAAGACTACTTTCCTTTTTTTATTACCCTATGTTTTCTGAAAACAGTCTGCCTGGATGAGAAAGCCTGGAAATATGCTAATTAGTCATATGCTTAAATTGGTAACAAAATATCAGCCTATAGGGGAAGATGTTCTAACAACAGGAAATTTGTGAATCAGCCTAAATAACACTATCTGCTTTTAAACCTTTAAGTAGCCATTTGAATAACATTGTGTTCTTTGAAAGGAAGTCTTTAGTTTCTGAAGTTAAACAATATGACTTGAAAGCACAAATTCTTCTCTCTTCTGAGACTCCACTAACATGGCAGTAAAGAAATTTTAAAAGGGGAATTCTGTTCATGGAGGTGTGACATACTGGATACCCCAAATGACCCTCATACTTAAATGCTAACACAATATATATATATATATATTTTTTTTTTTTTTTTTTTTTTTTTTTTGATTAATACATTTGCAGAACAGGTACAAAGTAAGAAATCCACAGAGGTCAAATGAATCAGAGGAAAACAAGCGCAAAAGCTGGCTTTTCCTAAGTTTCTGTGGAGATGTTAATCACTTTTAATGGCTACGCATGTCATAGAAGAGACAAAAAAATTTACAAGCCTACTTAAGAGAGGCAGCCAGGATCTCTAAGAGCTATATCATAAGTACAGCGGTGAATAAAAGTAAATCCACCTTCTAAAATTGCATGATGCAGAAATCAAACTGTCTTGGCCCTGATGGTTGGTAAGGGAAAAAAATACGCCCTCCCTAAGAATTCATAACTAAAATGACCACTCATGCTACCAATGTGGTCTAAAAAACCTCAGGCAGATAATTTAATATAAAATGGCTGGCTATGTTCCATGTAGAAGTAAACACAAATCCTCTCTAAAGAAATTCAACTTCAATCCTGGATTCAAAGAATTCCCACAGACAAAGTTCAAATAACATGAGCTCAGAGTCAAAAATCCCAAAATACTCAAGAACACAAAGAACAATCACTGAGACATCAAAAGCAACAGACAGCAGATCAGATCTGCAAATATTCCAGATAATGGTATTACTAGACACAGAATATAAAAAAATAACTATGTCAGACATGTTGAAAGAAATAAAATAAAAGCTTTAAAATGTGAGCAGGAAACCAAGAGATTTAGAAATAGCCAGAGACTAGGGAAAGAACCAAAGAATCCTTCTAGATATTAAAAATATATTCCACCTAAGATATAGAAAATAAGCAGAAAAAGTAGTTCTTATCCTAACCATGAGAACAATCCAGATACAGCCTTTAAAAATCATAATGTTTGAGCTCCTCAGAGAACTGAAGTCACAGGGTAACCTACTGAACTAAAATCCAAAAAAGAAAGCAATGCCCCCCAAGGAGAAATGGATCCCATGACTGTTCTGTCTTTGTCAGAGCAGTAGAGATAGGAGGCAGTCATCACAGAAATGGACAAGAAGAAAACATCTAAGATTTTCATAAAATGTTAAGAGACAGGTTTGAACTGATGAGAATGCATAGGAGCCCAGACACGAGAGAAGTCTGTGCCTACCCACAAACTCTTTTCCACTGATCTCCACTGAAAAATATTTATGAAAAATATTAGCAGCAAGAGAAGAGAGCTGAAAGAGATTACTTCCATGGTAAAGACGTGCAAGGCCTCCTCAGAGTGCGCATCGAGAGAAGAATGAGAGCAAGCCTCCCTCGCTCCAGGACCCAGATCCCACATGAGGGAGAGACATGCAGTGGGAGAAGGCAAGAAGCCTGCTGTGCTCATCTGAGCAGAGGCCCCAACTCTCAGTTTGATCCAAGGTCACTGCTCATTTTAAGCTGTAAGAAAACTGCTTTGATCTGAAGTTTTTATCACTTTTACCAGATCCTCAAATATAGGAAAAGAAATGATAGCATCTGATAGTCTCAAGGTTACTTTGTAGGCACACGTGTAGGATAACTCTGTGAAACATAAAAATAGTTCATTGATTCTTACAATTGAATCGAGTTACTTGGTTACCTAAAATTCTTTGGGCAAAACTGAGAATCTTTTTTCTAGGGTAAGCATTAACAGAGAAATGTGGTCAAAACAAGGGCCATCTCATTCCAAGGTAGAACAGGCAGCTCCTCATTATGCCACAGTCATGGTCCTTCCCCACCTACCAACACCAAGAAAACACCTAAGCCAACTTTCAAAAGGCTTTTAGACATCTGGAACTAAGCCAGCTCCCTTAATTAAATAAATGAGAAAGAAATTTAGAATGCAAAATTCCTGCATGAGATATAATTATATTAAGAGGATTTTATTCTTAGATGTGAGTGAGTGATCTATCAGAGTAGGTTATAACTATAACTATGGAGGGAGACAGAGAAGTGGGTGCCTGAAGAGAGAGGGGGAATAATTTAATTTTATAACCCAAGAAATTTGTTACAAATTATAATCCAAAAAGTAACCATGAAAAGTGGAGTTTTCTGCTTCTGGTTCGGTAAAAACAAATAACCAATATATGCCTTCACTGACATTCACATTTCTTAAGTCATTTTAATTTCATTCAATAAATATTTATTGAGCTACTACTATGTACTATACTATGTTTTGCCACTTAGGATACATAACAGAACAAAGAACCATATCCTCATGGAGCTCAATACCAGTAAAAGGAGACAGACAATAAAGAGTAAACATGATAAATGAGTCAATTATTTAATATATTAGAAGGTAAGTATTATGGCCAAAAGAAGGGGTAAGGAGGATAGGAGATCAAAAATGTAGTGTTGAAGTTATTGTATTAAATAAGATGGTCAGCATGAACATCACTGATAAGGCCATATACGAGGAAAGATAGGAAGGAAGGAAGCCACATGGCTGGCTTACCTGTATGAAGAACATTCCTGCAGAGGAAACAGCTGGTATACCAGATGTGTTCAAGGAGGAGGAAAGTCAAGATGGCTGGAATGGAGCAAGCAAGAAGTGATGTTGTAGGAGAGAATGTCATCTCTTCATTCTTATTCATTTTGACTTCTACTTCCAAACAATTAAATCCCAATGAAAGAAAACACATAAATTGTCAGACTTCACTGAGAGATAAATTACCCAATTTCAGCTTCTTTAATCTAGTCCTAGTATTTTCCCCCTTCCCTAAATATTTTCCACAGCAGAACTTCCAAGGATTCTATTCTTGGAAGTGGTTAAGCCTGCCCTTGCACCCTTCAATCTCCATAGATGCCTTGACTCCCACTTTGTTCAAAGAGGAGAGAGGAGAATGTCTATATTCACTTCCATTCAATTCTGCTCCTTCCCACTTGGCTCAAAGGGAGAATGCCTCCTGCTGCTCAAGGCCAGTCTCTGCACTTGGCCAGGGCACTCGACCCTTTCATTGTCCCTCTCTTAACAAATCCCTCTGAATCTCCTCTGATGTCTCCTTCTTGAACAGGTGTCTCCTCTCAATCTATACTCTCCATGATCAGTTTCATTCATGCCGATGCCTTAAATTTACACCTATATTTTGATAATTTTCTAATCTGTATTTCTGGTTCTAATTCGTTCCTGAGGTCTAAGCAGTAATTTCCAACCTTGTCCTAGACATGGATGTTCTAATGATACATCAAATGCAATGGGTCAAAACTCAAGCATAACTCCACTGCCAAATATATTCTTTCTCTGACTCCTATTTCAACTGATGATATCATTATCACAGTCACCTGGACATCACATTTTCTTTATCTACCATTTATAGTCAGTCAAATTCTATAAATTTTTTGAGAGTCACTACAAGAAGGCCCACCCACACCCTTCAACAAATACCTACATTCACAATTCTCAGCAGCCATATTCATTCAAAGAAGAAAATCAAATCATGACTATCTTCTATGCTGAGACTAGGCTAAGTAACATTTGCCATGTCCATTCTTTTTGATAAATGAACTTTTGGGTTTTTTCTTGTTGTTTTGTTTTAGTTTATCACTGACTGTACCTAGTAAGATAAGTGCTTAATTCCACTGAATCACTCATGTGAACAAGGGAGAACTAACTGGCTTCTATATAAATTAAATTAATCTTAAAACCATACCATAAGAGAAAATTTCACAAGAAGCACTTGAGCCGAAACTGGGGGGAAAGAAAAGGTAAAAATTTGAAAGGCAAATAAGACAGTTGGGAGATACTTTCAAAGATAGAGAGAACAGCATTGAAGAACATAGAATTTTCAAAGCCTGGAATTTAAGGTGCCATGGGAAGGAGAGTGAAATATGAAGCTAAAAAAGTAAGCAAGAGCCAAATTCTATATCTACCAAAATATAAAACTGAGGAGTTTTCAGTGAGGGAATGACCTAAGAAACATAAATGTTACGAAGAACCCACTGAATGTTGGTGGAAGGACTTAGCTTAAGTCACTTTTTTTATTCTCCACAGAAGTTAGTACAATTCTTTCAGAGAATGTGTTAAAGTCAGAAATGAATTGTATTAGATTGAAGTAAATGATAGATACTCCGTGGAGAGCAACAAATAGCTGTGTTTTGTGCAAAGCACAATTCTGAGCTGTCTAATTTGAAAGGGGACATGTCGGGCTGTTGTGAAGTTGAGACCAGCCATGTGAGCCCCATCTCCCCGTTTGAAGGCTGGTGGTTGCCATGGTTACAATTGCATGGATAGGCTTATTTATAGCTATATACTATCTTTAGTGAATTCCACAACAGATGAGAGAAAAATTCAACTGTGAAGCCATCTAAGTGTATTGGAAGCACTTAGGAAGAGCAATAGAATTAAATATACACCAGAGAATCTCAAAAACACTATGGAGAGAGCCCCATTTTAAACAACTGCTTTATGAACAGTGTTCTGAGTAAGTTGAAAAACAAAACCCAGGCTTTTGCATGCCCTCTGCTAGCTCTGCCTTTACAATTTACAAGCCTAAGTTCCAAGATAGGTTTTGGAAATGAATAAATGCATTAATTAGTTAATTAATTAGTTATTTTTACCACCTATCACATGCAAGACACGTAGACCAGCCATTCTAAGTTCTACGATAACAGCAGGAGGTAGGTACTATTTTTATCTTCATTCTACACATTAGGAAACTGAGGTACAACAAGGTTGGGTTCCCCAATGCCACATAGTTGGTAAAGACCAGAGCTGGGCAAAAGCCTATGCAGTCCCCTTCCTGTGATCTTAACTACTACGATACACTAACTTATTATAATATGTACAACATAAAGGTCTGGGGACCAGAATTCACTGGGAGGACAAGAAGCCATATTTATTTCAAGTGAATTTAATTTAAATTTAAAATGATTATTTGCTAACTGAAATTAACTAAGAATTTGAGCTGCAAAACCATGCATACCCAAACCTGATATCTCAAAACTAGGGGCACCCTATTCTCATTTCAAAAAGAATTAAAGCAAGATTCTTTTAAAAGGAAAAATTTTCTGTTCCGTAACAAGTTAAATACAATTCACAGAAAATTGATTGTGTGCACACATGCAAATTTTTGGAACATATCCATTATGTACCACAAAGTTAAATGGTAGGCTTATTTTTAAAAGGGATGGATCTTGACAGCTAACGAGTGTTTTCTTTCATTTACCTGGATAAGTCAATGAGGCAAGTATTATTTAGCCCTAGTTAGCAGATGAAGAACCCAAGGCTTACACTGGATAAAAACTTTCTGAACTACACATGTCTAGCAGGCAAAGCTGGACCTGAAACCTAAGTCCTTCTAATGCTACAGCATGGAGATTTCCCCTTATATCTTTCTGTGTGATCTTGACTTAAAGGGAACCAAAATTTGACTAGCTTCTAACAGAGGCTCTCTCCAAGACCAAAGAAACTGTCTTTGAGCAACCATAGCTTGTTGTAGGGGTGGAATTTGCCTGAACAAGTACTAATTCAATGCAAGAACTGCTCACTTCTTGGACAAATATGTATTATAATACCATGACTTGTACGGGAATAAAATAGTGATAGGTGGAAATACACATATGTCTTTTGTAAATGTCCTTCACCGAGAGAGGATTTGAATAAAAATAATATGGTAAGGCTTTGGGAGTCATATTGTTGCCAATGACCATAGAATCTAAGAATTCTATACTATTTGTTCATGCTTTTATCAAATAATTATTTACTAAGTACTTACACTGTACCTCTCATTATGGTAGGTTTCAGAGTTATGGTGGTAAATTAGACAAGCATAAATTATAATTTTGAATGCTAGTGAAAATGTGATTTTAGATTCACAGAATATTCAGGATATTCATTCATTCAACAAACTTTATCAAGTACTTACTATGCATCACATAACATAGGAAGTATTAGGAACACAAAGGTGAATAATTCATATTACTAGAGGTGACTTTAGAGATCAATCATATGACAGCACCAAGAGCCTAAACACTTGTCCAGGATCATACAACAAAATTGGAGTTAAAACCAAGGACTGATAACCACATCTTTGACCCTTGTACTTCTCCTGAGGACTCAAAACACTGCAAAGCCTCCTGCCATCTCTGACACTCCATAAGTATAATATAATTGCTACACACTGTCTTTTTTCCTAAATTGGAGGAGATGCTAGAAAAGGGTAAGATGGCATCTGCCATAAAGGTGTTGGAGCCACCACCCCAACAACAAAGAGTTATTTGGCCCAAAAGGTCCAGAATGCCAGGGTGAGAAACCCTGTTCTAGCCTTTCTTTTTCCATAAAAAAGGGCTATGAAATACATATCATAAAATAAAGAGTGTTGTTTCTGCCTTACATAAAATAGAAGCTTTTACAAGGAACTAGGAAGTCATTTGACATCACTCAGGAAAAAAGAGATTATTTTCAAATACTATTATCTCTACTAATATAATATTATCTTCAAATGGCAAGAAAATCTTGGAAGGTATATTGCCAACACCAGCTTAGATGAAAGGTTCATATCCAGCTGGACCATGATTATGGGTTTAGATAGGCCCTGACCTGCACATCCAACTCATTTCTTAATCTGTATACTTACCAAGTAATTCTCAGACCTCTGTTTGGTTTCATATGTAGATTATTTTCAAGGAGAAAAAAACTCCACTTACCGAGTACCAAAAACCATGAGGTAAGTGGTCTATTTGGCTTTCAGATAAAAAGTACTCCCATTTAGCCTTAAACCAAACAGCCATGGTCAGTGAGGTCCCAGGTCTGTAGAATATTATAGTTCAGACACATAACTACAGAGTCTATACCAGTCCTCACCTGCTTCCTACTGCAGCCCCTGCCAACTTCTCACCTCGCCACTACTGTCTCCTATTTTAAATAGCTAAATAGCTAAATTAAAAGGTCCTGGCTTTGGAGATTTAGAAGATTTTTTTTAAGTAGGTTCCATGCCTAGCATGGAGCCCAAGGAAGGGCCCAAACTCACAACCTTGAGATCAAGACCTGAGCTGAGATCAAGAGTCAGATGCTTAACCAACTGAGCCACCCAGGTGCCCTGAGATTTAGATTTTTAATAATGATGTGAACTGAATTAATTCCCTAGAAGTATCTGAAATTAGACATGATGCATGATGCAGCTGCAGCAGACGCTCCCGCTAATCCCACAGGAAACTCGGGAGAGAGGGTGGCCCTTTAGAATTGTCTGAAATCGAGGCCAGGGTCAGGCCTGGTAACTCCACAGACATTCAATAACAATGTGGGCTGCCCCAGTGGGGGCATAACCTTAGGGAAGACATCTCCCTTTGACGGAAAGCAGCTTCTGTAGAGGGACAGCTGTGAATCATCAGCACACTACATTCCCAGTAGCTGAGAGAACATGTGCTGGGGTGATCTGGGTAGTTGGTACTCCACAAACAGGAAATAAACCTTCTTTTCCATATAATATTGTATTCCCTATATAATAATTTACCTTATAAACAGAAAGAGACTTTAATATCTCTAGTAGTATGAGTTTCTTTTGACCATATATTCTAGAATATTCTTACTCCCTAAACTTTGAAACTAGCTAAATATTTGTTTTAAATTTGTATAGAATTGCTTCAGATTACCCTTTAACACTTCCACCCCACTCATTTACTTTATATAAAACTGTTTTCCCAAAATATTTTTAAAATCTATCCTACAGGCACAGATGTCCAACTCATTTGAAGTTTCCTCACAAAATTACTCTTGATTGACTTTTGGTGAGTAATCACTTGTGACTAAGAAATGAAAAATCATTAATAATATACTGGAAGTTTCAATCATGGTCCAAGTGCTTCTACAAAAAGGTAAATTGTAATGTAGCTGGTGATATGGCCAAGGGTTCTGATTTTCCAGTTACCTTATAATGGAAAAAGATGAGGCTAGAGAACACATATCATTTACAACAACAAAAAAAATTAAAATGTTAACTCATTTATGTTTTTAATTTATTAGAATTTATAAATTACTTACACCTTTTTTTCAAAAATGAGGTTCACATGCGATAGCTCAGCAAAATGTCTTTGATGGTAGGGCATTTCTCACTCTTTCAGTCACTCCTTGCAGTGGTACTCATCTTTAAGGTAGCAGCTCAAATATGTAAGACTAGTTCTTAGAACACTAATAAAGAACAATGACCTGACACCTGAAAAGAAGACAAGTTCAACAAAAGGTCTGGTTCTCTTCTCCACCTTTTTTTCCCTTCAGTACAAAGAGAGAAATAATAGCCTCACTATTTTGTGGTCAATGGTACAATGATGTTGAATGACATTTTGAAAATATCAGGACTTCTTAGTCCAATTAACATGAATAAAACCAAAATGAATAAATAAATCATAAGAAAATATCAACTGCATTATATCACCCCACATATCCTAGCCTGGATACACTATATTCATGGATACTGAATTGCATAATCAGCTAATTTCAGTAATCTTTGATGAGTCACAGAGGTGAAAAGGATGCCAAGACACAGGAGATGGAACAGATATAATCCAAATATTCAGTTAAGAACACCACAATAGAAAAGTGATCATTATGATCACTAGGGACAAACACCAGTTCTCTAGGGGAAAAAAAAGTCATCCTGACCAGTTAGTACAACAGGTAGATTAGGAAAACATCAGGCATGGTCTATCTGATCATAGGCAGGACATATGATAAAGCCTCTCATAGTATCCCTGAGAATAAGATAGAGAAATATTAGTTGGTTTCCAGCTAAACTGGATGCATTCATCACTAGTTGAATTATCACACTGCCAAGGAACACCTACAAATCCTCTTGAAAAGTGAGGGCAGAAAGGGCTGTACCACATGTAGATGCAATGTGGATTTTAAAAATAGCTGAGATGACGTCCTAGTGCCAACACCATCCTGGCTGGCTCTCTGGGCAAGTCCATCTCTGCTCTGAAGGCCTGCAGCACCTCTCCAATAGGGAGCCCTATCACATTTGTTCTGCTAATCCCTGGCACTGGCTTTCAACACAGCTTGTTAATTGAACTGTCCTTCCACATTCTGCCTGTGCCCCTACGGAGTATCCACAGAACTAATATTTCTCTGGATGCAAAACTTGGTTTGTGATACAAACTTTCTCTCTCTCCACTGTCCCTTCATTTCTTATCAGCTCATGATGCCTCCTCTCTAAACTTTAAGATAGTCTAGAGTTTGCCCCTTGAACTCTCTGTTTTTGACTGGCCTTAGAATAGCCATTACACCAAAAAAAAAAAAAAAAAGGCTAATACCTCAAGGTTTTTAATAAATTTCAAAGGCTGCTGTCTACCAAGAAGGACAGTGCTAGTGGCATACCACAAGGCATTGAAAGGAATGAAAAGAATGGAACCAGAGAGGCAGTTCTGCTATTAGATCTAAGGCTGATGATGGAGCTGAAAGTGATAAACAGATCAAAAGGTAGTGGCTGGATTAGCTTATAAATGGAGCAGCTGGAAAAGAGCAGAGGTAGAAATGAAGGAGTCATTCCAGAACATTCCTCATGTAAGGAAATGGAGGGCCCTGATACACATATTTGATGATAGCCTAGGGTCAAAGTGGAAAGGATGCTGTTGTCAGTCTTTGGAGGTACTTAATAGAATAGTCATGTGGTGATCCTATGGAATGCTGCCCGAGGAAAAATATGACACCATCTTCTGGAAGATAGCCTTGCTTTATCAATTCACTTACCATTTGGGATACCAAATTTTACACACTAGCAATTTCATCTCACAGATAATTTGGAGAGAGCAGCATTCAAAAACAATAGAAAGAAATTCAGAAGGTCATAGTGGTATGATCTTTTAATAGGGATAGTCATAAAGAAATTTTAAAAGAATTCTATGGCTATGCGCTCTGAAACTCTAGCTATTTTCTCTAATAAATTGTGTATTTTAGGGGAGTGAACATTATTTCCTTCCAATTCAGTAACCTAAATCACAGCATGATAGGAATTTCTTTTCCAATGAGCCCTAGTTCTGGATGCTGTTGATTTCTGAAATAAGATCCTATATTGAAAATCTTTCAAGGCTTTATGATTGCTATTTGCAAGAAGCATGATGCAGAATAAACCTGTGGTGGCTCCTACAATCACATCAAAATTCACATTTCAAGCATAATCAGCATGACATTTTATGAATTTAATTTGAAGAATGATGCAAAATAATTCTTTATTCTGCAAAAGAATTCCCTGTTTTGCAGAGACTCAAAGTAAACTAGACATTTAGATTATTATCAGTTATCTTTGCTCATATTTTATTATTAAAGTGAATCCTAATTACAGTCACCAAGAATTCCTTTCTTATTTCAAAAAATAATCTAACTTTGTTTTCATGAACTCAATAACTGAAAGACCATGGAAGTCAAATAAAATAAGTCACATTTCTTAGCTGGTGATCATTGGTCTAGTTTTATTTCATGCTTACAAACACCTGAAACATTTTACCAAAATAAATCAAATTATTTTAAGAGCATGAAATGATACAGAAAAACTAATTAGGAATCTACTTCTATATTCAGCCAGAAGTCAAGAAATATTTATTGAAATCTATTGAACACCCAGGCCTTAAGCTAATATTACCAAAGTTAATTATTTTATATTTTAAGTAATTTGTGTACAAAAGTGAATAATTTCTTTTAGTATTTGCTGGTATATGTGAATTCATAAAAATATTTGAATTTCATATCGAGCACTTCTTAATAGCAACCCAAGATCAGTCACTAATTTCTTAAGTTAGAAGTTGTAGCTAAGCATAAACTTTCTAAACAAAGGTAAGATTTATAACAAAGTTATAAATGGTATTTGAATAGGATCTCATCAATGTCACTGATGAACTTTCTACTGTTCAGTCTTAACAACACACACACACACACACACACACAGTGAACATCGGTTTATTAATCTGCTATCAGAAACCCATTTTTCATTTCAGAAGCACCTCTCCCCTACTCTCAGACTATGTGTCTTGAGTAGGTGGCCTCTATCTTGTCCTCTCAGAGGTGAGCACATGACTGAGCCCGGCCAGTTCAGTGTCCATCCTTTCAGTCACAATGGTTGGTTCAGAGATGATCAGATGGCCTAAGTCAGACTAATCAGAGCTCTCCACGGAACTTCTGGAACCATTGGGAAAGGAGTGCTTCTTCTAGGATTACAGAGGCTAAGAACCATTTAAGCTGATGTGGTTAAGGACAGTTTTGTGGATGTCTGAAGAGAGCCTTTCCGAGAATGAGTCCAAAAGAGAAATGTAGACTTGGAAGATGGAGAAAAAGAAAGCTTTTTAATGACATCGGTCTAACTTCACAACCTACAGATAGACTCCTTGAAACTGTCATATCAGCCAGTTGATTCCAATTTGTGTTTCAGACTTGAATTGAATTTCTGACTTTTGCAACTGAGAGAATACAACCAATATACATATATACCCAAAGACTTATTATCTTCTATTTGTGAAATTTCTTTTTCTTATACCATTGTGTATCACACACACATACACAAACCCCCCCACACACACAGTGCTACAGAAGCCTAGTATTGGTCTTGTAGATAATGACAAGAGTCTCTGACAATATGGTTTTCAACTCCATGGCCAGCAGAATTTTGCAGAAACTCAGACATTTTTTTATCAGATTAATGTGCAAAAACGTGTTCTGACTATTTGCAAAAACCTTTTTAGCCACTGACATAAATGTGACAATACTTCAAATTGTGCACCAGCCCTCCATCTGTGTAGCATCATCTCTGCCCAGCTATGAGACTCAGAAAATTTGCATTTGTCACAGAGTTAGAGTCACATGAATTACACAACCTCCAAAATTTTGGGCTGAAAATGAGGTAGACACCTGAAGGTCCTTACTCATGACTACACAGGCATCTGGTTTTGGCTGGAGCTTTATTCCTTATCAATGACAACTTGAGACTAGCTTAATTGTGCAATTTCTAAATCTCTGGCAGACAGCATATTGTTGGTTTGATCAACTCATAATTGTTTTCAGCTGCAGACAAATGCAAGGCTGACTCCATAGAGGTACGTGTCTTTTGTTCCTTTGATCAACAGCTTTGGTCTGTCCCATCAAGATGCCATCGGTGCACAGCATCTCAATGTTGGCCACATACAGCACATAATGTATACTGTTGGGTTATTCGACATGCATGCTAGTTGCTAAATTTTCTTTCCTCACAAGATGGTTGAATTGGGACCACCAAGTTACCAAGTGGGCCCATGCTGAGTTTGGAATTTCAAGGACTAAAACTGGAGCAGATGAAAAGCCACAGTATGAATCTAAGTTGACATACAAGTATAATAAACTTCCTGAGTTCAAATTCCAGTGTTTTGAGCAAACTGCCTTATTCCCCTAAGTCTCAGTTTCTTCAACTATAAAATGGAAAAATGGGAAAATGGAAAAGTAGTATCTAATTAGAGGTTTGTGACAAATTATATAATTTACTGGAGTGTCAATAAACATTAGCTATTAACATTAATAGCTAAATATACTAAATGTCAGTAGACATTAGTTATTAATAAACTTTAAAAATTAATGATCAACAAACATTACCTATTTATATTATTGCTATTATCACCTAGAAAAGTCCTTTCATTTCCCTGAATTTCAGACTTCTCAACTGTAAAATGGGAGTTATAATCCCTGCCAACTTCCTGAAACTGTTTTTAAACTCAAATGAGAGCATTTACACAAAACCACTTTGCACAATCCAAAAATATATCAAGATACATGTGTTATTAAATCTGCTGTTGTCTTTATTATTGGGGTACATTAAGTATATTGGGGGAACAATAAGTATATTTGTATGTATTTAGTATCCAGCATGCACCAGTCCTAGTCAGACATAAATTCTACTCTCTAAATGCTTATAATCATGGAAAAGACATCAACAAGAATAAGTTTAGCACATAAAATTGTCTTTCCTACTATTTTAACTAACAAATCCCTTTCACAATAATATAGATCACAGCTATATGATACAATTTTCTGTGATCAATGATGCAAATGTTCTACATCTATACCGTCCACATATACTACTGAGCAAACGAGATGAAGCTAGTGCGAATGGAGAATTAAATTTTTAGCTTTATTTCATTTTAATTAATTTAAACAGCTACATGCAGCTAGTGGCTACCATATTGAACAGTACAGAGATAGAATATCTTCAAAGATATCTGCTAACGGGTATGCCTTTTTTTTTTGCACTGTGTTATAATGTGATTTTATGTTGAAAACATATTAAATTATAAATTCCATTTAAATGCAATCTTCTATAAATCGTATATTTTAATATAATATATACTTATTATGAACAAAAACAAGTTTTGATTTTTTTCTGTTAATAACGATACATGCTATTAAATGTAAATTAATTATACAAGAAAAAGCATAATTTTAAAAGCATACTATATTGATATTATGGAGCCAAGATATAGTAATATTTAAATTTAGCTATGAGTATAGTATAAAATAAATTTAAAAGTGTTTCATTATGGATGTTTGGAATTCTTATATTTTACAGACAAAAACTACAATTGGTATTTTCATATTTTGTTTAATTTGTCTGCTGGTGCATACTCTAATTGTAACCATGTGGTTAAAAATAGTCTTTATTCCCATACATATGAAAATCATTCTGGCATTCTCCATTTAATAATGGTTTTTAATAATTCTTAAATTTCCTGATGTGCGACATGAGAATTTTGATCAAATGGATGTAGCTTACAGATTTGGTAAAACTCATATCAAAACAAATTTTAGAATTATTAACATTGTATACTCCTTGTTAACTTGGCATATATCAGTTTCTGTGCTCCCTATGTCCTGTTCTTAAATAATTGTCCAACACTAAGAATAATTTTATACTTATATTACAAATAAAAATAATTTACTGCCGTCCAATAGCCAAGTCTATCATGGCTGGTGATTAATGCTCAATTCAGTGTCTAGCTAAATGACTGAATTACAAGCACATTCTTTTGATTTTCACAATGTGCACTAACTACATATTCAAGGACTATATGTCCTCCTTTAAAACAATTGCTTTAGGGGCACCTGGGTGGCTCAGTCAGTTAAGCATCTGCCTTCAGCTCAAGTTATGATCTCAGGGTTCTGGGATTTAGCCCTGCCTTGGACTTCCTGCTCCGTGAGGCGTCTGCTTCTCCCTCTGGCCCTCCCCCCTGCTCGTGCTCTCTCGCTCTCTCTCTAATAAATAAAACTTTTAAAATAAACAAACAATTGCTTTACTTGTTGCTCTTTAATATAAATTTAAACACACACTATTATTGCTTTGATACCACAAACCACTTGGGAAACTCTCTTGCTCTGAGAATTTCTCGAACCTCTTGTTGGGAAAAACTATCAAATAACATTGAGGTAGAAGAATAAATATTGCTAAAATGTCTACACTACCCAAAGCAATCTACACATTTAATGTAATCCCTATCAAAACACCAACAGTCTTTTTCACAAAACCAGAAAAAACAATCCTAAAATTTGTGTGGAACCACAAAAGACCCCAAATAGCCAAAGCAATATTGAACAAGAAAAACAAAACTGGAAGTATCATAATTCCAGACTTCAAGTCATATTACAAAGCTGTAGTGATCAAAACAGTATGGTACTGGCACAAAAACAGACACACAGATCAACAGAACAGAATAAAAAGCCCAGAAATAAACCCACAATTATATGGTCAATTAATCGTGAACAAAGGACGCAAGAATATTTAATGGGAAAAAGACGGTCTCTTTAACAAATGGTGCTGAGAAAACCGGACAGCTACTTGCAAATGAAATTGGACCACTTTCTTATATCATACACAAAAATAAAATCAAAATGGATTAAGGACCTAAATATAAGACCTGAAACCATAAAAATCGTAGAAGAGAGCACAGGCAATAATTTCCCTGACATCAGCCATAACAACAGCTTTCTATATATGTCTCCCAAGGCAAGGGAAATAAAAGCAGAAATAAACTATTGGGACTACCTCAAAATAAAAAGCTTGTGCACAGCAAAAGAAACTAAAAGACAACCTGCAAAATGGAAGAAGATATTTGAAAATGACATATGCAATAAAGAGATAGTATCCAAAATATATGAAGAACTTATATACAACTCAACACCCAAAAGAAATAATCCAATTAAAAAATGTCAGAAGACATGAATAGACATTTTTCCAAAGAAGACATACAGACGGCCAAGAGACACATGAAAAGATGCCTAAAATCACTCATCATCAGGGAAATGCAAATCAAAAACACAATGAGATACCAGTTCACACCTGTCAGAATGACTAAAATCAAAAGCACAAGAAACAAGTGTTGGCAAGGATGTGGAAAAAAGGAACCTTCTTACATTGTTGGTGGGAATGCAAACTGATGCAGCCACTCTGAAAAAGAGTTATGGAGGTTCTGTAAACTTAAAAACATCATTATCCTACAACCCAATAATTGCACTACTGGGTATTTACCTAAAGAATACAAAAACACAAATTCAAAAAGATATATGCACCCCTATGTTTATTACAGCATTATTTACAATAGCCAAATTTTGGAAGCAGCCCAAATGTCCACTGATAGACAAATGGATAAAGATGTGGTATAGATATGCAATGGAAGATTACTCAGCCATAAAAAAAGAATGAAATCTTTCATTCATCCATCCACAACATGGATGGATCCAGAGAGTATAATGCTAGGTGAAATGAGCTAATCAGAGAAAGACAAATGCCATATGATTTCACTTATATGTGGATTTAAGACACAAAACAAACAAACAAAAGGAAAAAAAAGAGACAAACCAAAAAAAAAAAAAAAAAAAGACTCTTAACTATAAAAAACAGACTGATGGTTACCAGAGGGAAGGTGGGTAGAGGGATGGGTGAAATAGGTGATGAGCGTAAAAAGTGTGCTTTTCAAAAAAAAAGTACACTTGTCATGATGAGTGTTGAGTAATGTACAGAATTGTTGAATCACTGTATTGTACACCTGAAACAAATATAACACTGTTAACTATACCAGAATTAAAATTAAAAAAAAATATTGGGGAACTGCTTAACCTTCATGGGGTGTTCACACACCTTAACCAGGTCCCCTGCTCTTCTTTGGG
Organism: Ursus americanus; assembly: GCF_024610735.1. Classification (NCBI taxonomy): domain Eukaryota; kingdom Metazoa; phylum Chordata; class Mammalia; order Carnivora; family Ursidae; genus Ursus; species Ursus americanus. Next base: position 29,740,496 of record NC_142144.1, read on the forward strand.
CCCATAGAAAACAACTGTAACCCCGTTCACAACTGGGTATCATATATGGAAGCATGAATGAAAGAGGATCTATGAACAGAGGAGTCCTGAGAAAAGTCAGACCAGACTCAAGGAAGAATGTGGAGACTCAAGGACTAAATCAACACAAAGGAACATATCTGGCACATCACAGCAGAAATAGCAGCAGGTCCTAGGGATTAGCCAAGGCAATGGAGGAAGGAAGGGCAGATGCGCAGTCTTAACTACTCCTGACCTCACTCCCATTTATTTCCCCCAGTCTTTCCCCCAAACCCTCTAGAAAGCCGAGAACAGTGGTAGAAATAAAAGATACGTATCATTGGGGATCTAAACAACTCTGCTACAGGAATGACACTCTGAAAAGTGTTGAACACAAGAAAGAAGGCAAAGGCATCACCCTCCTGGCTGGTGAGAGCGGTGAGCAGTGGAAATCAGGGACAACGAGTTTGGTGGAGCTATAGAGACTGGTGTAGCTAGAGAAGGACAACAATGAAGACAACAATCCATGGCTGCCCAGATTCACTGGTCTAGAGGAAGTGGCAGCAATGCTAACAACCCAAGGTGGCAAGGAAGTCAAGGGTCAGAGGTCTGGTGAGAGGCAAGTAGTGAAGAAAATAATCCCAGAGCAGTGGAGCAACAGCAAGTTTCTGGATACAGCAAAGGGATAAACAAGACCAATGGAAGTGGCAGTGAAAGGAAAGCAAAGAGCTCCCATCAGAAGCTTGGATTAGCTGTAAAAAAATATTTTCCCTTCTGTCAAGAAATCCCAGAAGGAAAATGACATAGATGAGAGCCTAGCAGATAGTTGTTTTACAAGTATCAGTAATCTTGGGAATTCTTAGAAACATTTAGGGAGAGAAACTACTTCATATGTAAGCAGATAAGGAGCAGGACTGAGAGCTACTGAGACCTGAAAATCATTTTAAATATGACCAAATATACATTCATCTTTTAATAAAGCTTAAAATACAGATATATGACCAAATATACATTCATCTTTTAATAAAGCTTAAAATACAGATATATACCATTTCTCTAGGTATGGGATTACAGGTGCTTTTCTTCTTAATTTTATCTCTTATCTGAATTTTCTAAGGTTTCTTCAGCAAACATGTACCAGTTTGGGTATTAAAAAGAATCAAATTTATTTCAAAAATGAAATACAATTTTCTATTTATTAAATTATAAGGATTGAAAAATAACCTAATAACCAGCATTGGCAAAAGGGTAGAGAAGTAGGCATCTACTCTGCTCAAAATAATACAGGATTATGTTATTTCTGTAGGACAACTTGAAAAAAATCAAAATTCTTAAAAATTTTTATATACTTTATCCGGAAACTCTGCTTCTAGAAATTTACAGTGTGTGGAAAATTATCCTATTTTTATAAGAACTACTATGTATGGATAGATAAATAAGGTGATAGGTAGCAAATTACACCTCCAATAACATACATCAAATTAATGATAGCTATTACTGATAGAATCATGAGTAGTTTTCACTTTATTCTTTTCCACATATTTCTACAATGGAAACTGTTACTTAAATAATCAAGAAAAAATAATGTTTTTTTTAAATAAGTTAAACGCAAAAGTTAACATGGCATTAAACTTTGCATCTTTTTCTCTTCTCTTTATCTGTGCTTATATCCTATTTCAATTCTGTCACTTGATTTCTTCAGTAGTAGGATAGGAATTATTCATTGTTTTTTCAGTAACTATTTTTGGGATTTATTAATTAAACCTTCTTATTCCTATTTTCTAATCCACTAACATCTCCTTTTATCTTTATTCATTTCTTCTTCCTGGTCTCATCTGATTTATTTTAACATTCTCTTTACCACTGCTTGAATTAAAAGCTTAGATACATTTATTTTTATTTTTTCTAATTTAGTGATTTTAAAAATATAACGTGTAACACTCTGATTTTGAACCCAGCTTCTTCTTTCAAATGATTAATATTACCGATCTAGATATTTATACTTTTTATAAGAATTATTTATCACTCTGAGTATGATATCGTAATCAAATTTGCAACTAATATTTAGGCTTAATCCTGGTTTTTTTTTGTTTCATTATTCCCCACCACTCCTTTTTTTAAAATTTACATACAGTAAAACTCATCTTTTTTAAGTGTTACAGTTTGGTGCATTTTGACAAATATTTACAGTTTTGTAACCATCATCAAAATTAAAATGCAGATTATTGCCATCAAAATGTTCCCTCTTGCTCTTTTATAATTAATTCCCTCCTCCCACTCCCAGCACTCAACAATCATTGATATAATTTCTATCCCTATAGTTTTACTTTTTCTAGGATGGCATGTTGTTGCATGTATCAACAGTTTGTTTCCTCCTTATTGGTAAGTATTTTTCCATTGTAGAGGTGTGCCAAATTTGTTTACCCATTCACCAGCTGACGGGCATGTGGGTTGCTATAAATATTTGCATACAAGTCATTGAATAGACATAGGTTTTTATTTCTCTTGGGTGAATACCCAGGAATGGGATTGCTAGCCCTATGGTAAGTATGTTCATTTTTATAAGAAACTGCCTGTTTTCCAAATGGCCGTATTATTTTGCATCTCCACTAGCAGTGTATAAAAATTCCAGATGTTCCATATTCTCACAAACTCACCAACACTTGGAGTTATCACATTAGGGTTGGGGTAGAAGAGTGAAGGAGTAGGGTTATTTCTTTCCCTTTCTTATTTTTTTAAGATTTTATTTATTTATTTTAGAGAGAGAAAGAGAGAGAGAATGAGCAAGGGGAGAGACAGGGGGAGAGGGAGACTCCCAAGCAGACTCCATGTGGAGTGTGGAACCAGATGCAGGGCTCAGTCCCATGACCCTGAAACCATGACATGAGCTGAAACCAAGAGTTGGACACCCAACCAACTGAGCCACCTACGTGCCCCTCCTTTTTTGTTGTTCTAATAAATGTGTATAGTATCTCATGGCTTTAATTTATATTTCCATAAATTTCCATAGTAACTAATAATGTTAAATATCTTCTCATTTGTTTAGTTGCAATCAGTCATCAGTATTTCTTCTTTGGTGAAGTATCTGCTTAAATTTTTTGCCCATTTTTAAATTGGATTTTATTTTACTATGGAGTTTCAAAATTCTTTACATATTCTAAATACAAATCCTGATAAGTGTTTTTTAAAGTACTTTCTTCCAGTGTATGACTTACCCTTCATTTTTTTCATAGTATCTCTTAAAGAGCAGAACTTTTAAAATTTTATGAACTTTAATGTATCAATTTTTTCCTTTATATGTCTGCCCTTGCTAAGAAATCTTTGCCTAACCAAAGTCACAAAGATGTTGTCCCAAGTTTTCTTCTAGAAGTTTTATAGTTTCAGGTTTTACATTTAAGCCTATCATCCAGTCTGCATTCATTTTTATATTTTTGTTTTTGTGGTGGGGTTTTTTTTAAGATTTTATTTATTTATTTGTCAGAGAGAGAGAGAGAGAGCACAAGCAGGGGGAGTGGCAGGCAGAGGAAGAAGCAGGCTCATCGCTGAGTAAGGACCCCAATGCGGAACTCTATATCAGAACCCTGGGATCATGACCTGAGCTGAAGACAAATGCTTAACCAACTGAGCCACCCAGGCATCCCTTTATTTTGGTTTTTTTTTTAATTTAAATTCAATTAACCAAATAGAGTACATCATTAGTTTCAGATGTAGAGTTCAATAACTTATCAGTTGTGTATAACACCCAGTGCTCATCATATCACGTGCCATCCTTAATTCCCATCACACAGTTATCCCATCTCCCCACCTCAGTTTGTTTCCTATAGTTAAAGAGTCTCTCATGGTTTTTCTCCCTGATGACTTCCCATTCCGTTTTTCCCCTTCCTTCCCCTATGATCCTCTTCACTATTTCTTATATTCCATATGTGAGTGAAAATATATGATAATTGTCTTTCTCGGATTGACTTATTTCACTCAGCATAATACCCTCCAGTTCCATCCATGTCGATATAAATGGTAAGTATTCATGCTTTTTGATGGCCAAGTAATATTCCACTGTATATATCTACCACATCTTCTTTATCCATTCATCTATCAATAGACCATCTATCAGTGGGCATGTTCACTCTTTCCACAGTTTGGCTATTGTGGACATTGCTGCTATGAACACTGGGGTGCAGGTGCCTCTTCGGATCAATACATTTGTATCTTTGAAGTAAATACCTGGTATGGCAATTGCTGGGTCATAGGGTAGCTCTTATTTTTAACATCTTGAGGACGTTAGCTGGCTGCACCAGCTTGCATTCCCACCAACAGTGTAAGAGTGTTACCCTTTCTCCACACACTTGCCAACATTTGTTGTTTCCTGACTTGTTAATTTTAGCCATTCTGACTGGTGTGTGGTGGTATCTCATTGTGGTTTTGATTTGTATTTCCCTGATACTGAGTGATGTGGAGCATTTTTTCATGTGTCTGTTTCATGTGACACATTTTTCATGTGTCTATATATAGATATATCTATATATATCTATATAATTATAATATAAATATAAATCTCCTTGTTGGATAGACCCTTTAAGTATAATATAGTGTCCCTCTTCATCCCTTACTATGGTCTCTGGTTTAAAATCTATTTTTTCTGATATAAAGATTGCTACCCCAGCTTTCTTTTAATGTCTATTAGCATGATAAATGATTTTCCACCCCTCACTTTCAATCTGGAGGTGTCCTTGGGTGTAAAATGAGTCTCTGGCTGACAGCATATCGATGGGTCTGCTTTTTTATCCAGTTGGATACCCTCTGTCTTTTGATTAAAGCATTTAGCCCATTTATATTCAGAGTAACTATTGAAAGATACAAATTTAGTGCCATTGTATTACCTGTAAAGTCATTGTTCTGTAGATTGTCTCTGTTTCTTTCTCGTTTATGTTACTTTGGGGCTCTCTCTTCACTTACAAGATCCTCTTTAATATTTCTTGCAGGGTTCGTTTAGTGATCACAAATTCTTTTAGATTCTGTCTGTCCTAGAAGCTCTTTATCTCTCCTTCCATTCTGAATGACTGCCTTGCTGGATAAAGTATTCTTGGCTACATGTTTTTCTCATTTAGTACCCCGGAATATATCATGCCAGCTCTTTCTGCCTTCCAGGGCATGTCTCCACACCTCCTACCTTGCAAAAAGTGGTCACTTTTCTATTTGTAGAATTGTAGCAATTCTTTTCTTAGATCTCAGGTAAAATTCACAGGTGTTCAGAACGATTTGATAGATATCTAGCTGAATTCAAGGGACCAGATCAAACACAGGTCCCCTACTCTTCTCCTATCTTCCCTCCAATCTCCCCAGCTTATTCTTAATAACATAGTTCCACTTATAAGCACAGCTGGAGAAATCTCACAAAGGGTAGGAAGAACATTGTATATTCTTATGAACCTTGAATTCATTTTTAAATATGATATGAGGTATGGGTCATTTCATTTTTTGCATATGAATGTATACTTATTCCAGCACGATCTATTGAAAAGACTATCTTTCTGTTGAATTTCCTTGGCTCCTTTGTTGAAAATCAATCGATCATATTTGTGTAGATCTATTTTTAGGCCCACTATCCAGGTCTATTAATCTATGTAACTATCCCCTCACCAATACTACCCTGTCTCGATTACCATATTCTTATAGTAAGTTTTGAGTAGTCCTGCAATTTGGTAAATTACAAAACTCTAGGTCCTTTGTATTTCCATTAACATTTTAGAAGCAGTTTGTCAATTTTAACAAAAAAGTCTGCTAGGATATTGGTGAATGTTGTATTGAATTTATAGATGAACTTGAAGAGAACTAACATTTTTACAATGCCAAAACTTCCAATCCATGAAAATCGTATCTCCTTCCATTTGCTTAGGTCTTTAATTTCTCTCATCACTGTTTTTACTTTTTGATATTCAAATGTTACACATATTTAGTTATATTTACTCCTAACTATTTTATACTTTGTGATGCTATTGTAAATGACACTTTTTTACTTCAATATTTAAATTTTCAGTTATCTTATGATAGAAATTCAACTGATTTTTGTACACGTGATTTTATAACCTCCTTGCAACCTTGCTAAATGCATACAGTTAATAGTTCTAGTAGCAGTTTTTTCAGGGATTAGTTACACTGACAATCCAGGTTGTCAAATAAAGACATTTTTATTTTTTTCCTTCTAGTCTGCATAACTTTTATTTCTTTGTCATGCTTTATTAAACTGACTGAACCTAGACTACAATATTGACTAGGAGTGGTAAGAATGAACACTTCTTTGTTTCCATTCTCGGGGGAATGTGCAGAGCCTTTCATCATTAAGTATATTTGCTGTATTTATGCCAGTGAAATACTCTTTTGATTACTGTAGCTTTGCAATGTAATTTGAAATCAGGAAGTGTGATGCCTCCAGGTTTTTTGTTCTTTCTCAAGATTGCTTTAGCTATTAGGAGTTTTTTGTGGTGCTATACAAATTATAGGATTGTTTTTTCTATTTCTGTGAAAAATGCCATTGGAATCTTGATAGGGATTGCAGTGAAGGAATCTATAGATCGCTTTAGGTAGAACGGACATTTTAACAATATCAATGAACATAGGAAATTTTCCTACTTACTTGTCTTCTTAAATTTATTTCATCAACGTTTTCTTATTTTCAGTGAGTAGAAAATGATGGTTACTAGGAGCTGGGGGTGGGGAAGGGGGTACTGATCAAAGGATACAAACTTTCAGCTATAAAATGAATAAATTTGGTAGATCTATAGTACAACACGGTGACTATGGTTGATGATAATGTACTGTATGCTTGAAATTTGCCAAAAGAGTAGATCTCAAGTGTTTTCATCAGACCAAAAATAAATAAATAAATAGAAGGTAACTATACGAGGTGATGGATATGTTAAATAGCTTGATCGTGGTAATCATGTCACAATGTCTATGGATATCAAAACATCATGTTGTACATCTTAAATATATAAAAATTTCATTTGTCAATCATACCTCAGTAAGGCTGGGGGAAAACATAATTTTAAAAAACTAAAGTATACTTCCTGCAGATCTTCCACTGATGTCCTTTATCAGGATGAAGAATTTCCCTTCAGGTTCCAGTTTGGTGAGAGTTTTTATCAAAAATGGATGTTGAATTTTGTCAAGTAATTTTTCTGCATCTATTCTGATGATCATATAATTTTTCTTTTTTTAATCTGTTGATATGATATATTGCACTGATTCTGAATGTTAGACCAAGTTTGCATTCCTGGTATAAATACCATGTGGTTATCACTACTCCTTTTAAGCCACAATTATTATGTTTTATTCCCTATTTTTATCACTTCAATATTTCAGCAAGTATTTTTGGTATCCTTTCTATTTTAGGCATTGGTCCAGGTAATAAGAAGGAGTAGTGAATAAGACTGGAAAAATCTCTGCCATTCTGGAACTTACATGGTGCCAGGGGGTTGGGGGGAGAGTAAAAAATAAACAAATGATCTCAAATGGTATAAGAGAGTTTCAGGTAATATGCTTCAACAATGAAGTAGTCACTATTTTATAGAACTTCAAGTTCAGAAACAGGGCAGGCTCCAAGCAAGTTTTAATCATTGGCTCAATGATGTCCTCAAAAACCCATATGCCTTTCCTCACTCCACTGTGTGTTCTCCAATGTCACTTTTACCTAAGATTGATCCTCCCTTGTAATCATGATTAGGCTGCCAGTGAGCTTGTTTTTGTGGATTTGCCTACTTAGGTTAAAGAAGTTAAGAAGCTAAAAATCCCCTCCAAGACTCTCTTACAGCTACATTTCTATATATAAATTCAGTTCTGACCGTTAAAAACACTTGCTTGAGGTCTGGAAGGCAGGACTGAAGCGGATTCAATTTTCCTATATCTCATTTGGCTGATTCAGCTGGCAGGCAAAGTCATGGGAATATGAGTTTTCTCTGCAGCACTGCCCTTTCTCCCTCCTTAGAGGGGCAGCACTGATGTTATGTTTTGGTTTCCTAATCAATGAATTAAAGTGATGATGCCCATGTTCTAGCTCCCCATGCTTACAAAGACAGTTGCAGTGATCAATGGCAGCAGGAGTTTCTTAATTTTGCTGTAGCTCCAGGAGTGATCTCAGAGGCAGTAGCCCTCCTGGTGGGTCAGTTCTATATTTTTCTCATTTTTTAACATTTTTCTATTTTAATTCCAGTAGTTACCATACAATGTTATATTAGTTTCAGGTGCAAAATATAGTGATTTGACAATTGTATACATCACTCAATACTCATATTTGTGTAGATAAATTGTAATGCCGGGATCAATAATCTCTTCTCAGAAGAGTGTTATATGGATTAAATTGAATAATACTTGAGAAAGCACCTCCCAGAGATCAAGGTACACAGAAGTCACTTAATGGCTGACTCTGAATCTGATCTGAACTTCACTCAGTGCAGTTGTATCTCAGTGTCATGAACTACAAATGCCAAAGATTCTTAGACTCCAACAGCATAAAGCACAATCATAACATTAAGTTTCAAACCTCATTTAAATTAACTAAAATTTAAGGTAGAAAGATGGAGTATAGAAAGAAGTTTTTTTGAAGAAAGTTAAACCATATTGCTAATCAATAGTAATCATTTCCCATGAAAGAAATTTACTTTTCACTGAAAATGAACAAGTTGTAGTTAATGGTGGGATCTATCGCTGTATTAATATAACTTCTGTGAAATGCCATTAACTTCCTCTGCTTCACTTCCTCTATCTTTAAAATGGTGGTAATAGTTATAGTTGATGACTTTTATGACTGTCAAATTAAAAGTTATGTTCTCAGTGGGAGAGATGGATTTGTGGATTTTAATAACATCTCCTCCATGCAGAATTGCCAGCAACAGAAAACCCCTAGGACCTGAGCACTGGTAGGAATGTATACTCATATAATCAAGGTTATGAGTTTATAAAATAACATTAATAATGTCCCTTGTCTACCATACTGTCCCAAAGTCTTTTCCTTCCATAGTTGGTGAGAGGAAAATCATTCTTATAACTTTGTGAACCACCTTCAAAACTGACTTCAGTGGGAGAAGGGAGGCTTGCAAAGATAATAATGGACATCTAAGGAGTGCTTTAAAAAATTCAAGTCTGATGTTTTGCAATTCTGAATATCAAGAGAAGTCCCAAGTACAACCAAATCATCTGCTCAAGGAGACCTTGCCCACGTGAAGCAGAATGTGCCTACAGCCCTCGAGAAAATAGTCTCCTTTAATCAAGAAACACAACTGATGAAACTGATCTTCTGTCCAGTAAGCATACATGGGTAATTTTTTCTTCCTGATTATCCTTTTGTTTGGGGCTTCCCTCATGTGCTATTCAACATAATTGATCCTATGTCCAGAAAAGCAGAAATTTACTTGAATTCAGGGTGCACTGTCATTTACAAAGCTTTCTACTAGAGGTTGGGGACTCAGAGCTGCAAATACATGGTTGCAATTCTCAGACAGCTTTTGTAGTAAGGCTCACCAAAGCATCCCTCTCAGAAACGCTAGCATACTGGAGAAGGTGACTAGGAGTCATAGTTTCATGACTTCTCAATGGGTCTCCTGGAAAGGCAGTGGCGGAAGCATTGTAAATGATGGGTTGGGTTCAGGAGACTGGAATGTAGACTAAGTGAGAAGCTGGAATGGACATTGCTGGTAGAGCTACCCAGAACCCCCCTTGATCTCTTCTACTCTTTCTATGTGCCCCTTCCTCAGTTCTGGGGTGCTTTTGCTTCCCAGCCCACTCCTGCAATGCTAATTTGGAGGACTCAGCCCTGAGGCTGCTCAAGCCACTTTACCCAAGCATGCAGAAAGCCAAAAGTGCCTGGGAGTTTACATCCCCAAAGGGAATGACTGAAGAGTACAGATGTATGAAAGCTCAGCTCTCTTCCTTGAGGGAGAGATAGCATTGAAGCATAATCTACATTTCCAAATTCTCCTAGAGCAACAAGATGAAGATACCTTTTGTGGGACCTCTCAAAATTGTGCCCATGGATGGCTTTGTCTCATTCCTGGTACCACCTCCCCCTATGCCTTACTAGTTTCTCCTGGGAGCACTTCTGTAATCAGTCACTTACACACAAATCTCTTTCAAGTCTTACTGACAGAGCTCAAAATAGGGTAAATCCAATCTCTTAGGAACTGCTATGGACAAAAAAGAAGCAAACCTAAAATAAAAGAGAATGTAAGGATATACCATGTTCATAGCAACATTATTCACAATACCTGAAACATGAAGTAACCCAACTGTCCACCAATGGATGAAGAGATAAACGAAATGTGGTGTACGCATACAATGGAATATTATTCAGCTCGAAGAAGGAAGGAAATTCTATTATATGCTACAACATGGATGGACCTTGAGGACATTATGCTAAGTGAAATAAGCCAGTCACAAGAAAATAAATAGCATATGATTCCATTTATATGAAGTACTCAAAGGAGTCAAATATATAGAGACAGAAAGTAGAATGTTGGTTGCCAGGGGTTAGGGTGAGGGGTGGGGGAATAGGAAATTATTGTTTAAGTGATGTAGAGTTTCAGTTTTACAAGACAAAAAGAGCTCTGAAAGTGGATAGTGGTGATGGTTTCACAACAATATGAATGTATTTAATACCATTGAACCATACGTTCAAATATGGTTAAACAATCAATTTTACCACAATAAAACAATGGAGATAAAAAGAAGAATGTAAGGATCTGGAAGTCATTTGTGGAACACAGGACACTACACGTAGAGAGAACTATAAGAGGTAAGATACTATATGGTGCCTATGGAATACCTCTCAGTGCTGGCTCAAGGAAATAGGCTGTACATTCCAGACATCCGAAGAAGGCCATTAAAGCTTAGAGAGTCATATGGCCCTCCCCAGAATCAATAGGCTTACTAAGAGTGGCTAGGTTAATATTAGAGCAAGTAGGATATCAAGATTGCCAGGTTGGTGGAATGGAGATCAGACACCAGCAGCTACAAGACTTTATAGCCAGAGGGAATTTATAAGCTACCCAGAGAAAGGTTCCCAGGGATTCATCTGGGTGTGGGCTCAGAGTCTGACAGTTGTAACATCTTCTAGGGGAGATGACATGCATACAAATCACCCCCATCAGAAAAGGCAAGGCATGATGTACACCATAAGGAATATACAAGTTGAGTACTATGAAAATGCAGAGTAGAAGGAAATTGCTTCCAGATGAGGAGATTTGCAGCAGCTGAGACCATGTGAACAAAAGCATGGAAACGGTGTGTTGCAGGTCATAATCATCTAGAGATTTAAGAGGAGCTGTGATATAAGTTATAAATGCCATAGTATACTGATTAAAGCATTTATTGACTCCAGCTAACTCTGGGACTTACTCAAGTGTTATGCACATTTAAATGTCACACACAGACACTCAAGCATTGCAAATGATCCCAAGATATACAAAGTCATTTACTATACATGCTTATAGGTCATACACCAATTCAAAAGTTTCTATTCACTGCCTGCTTAGCCAGAGTGCTGAAGGGAAAATTTCGGCAGAGCAGTCAGATTCATTCTCTCACTTAAACTTCCTTCCTCAAGGACCCTGTCTGTCTAAGGCCTTTTGATCTCAAACAGAGGGCCCAGTTCAACGTTGGTTTTCACTTTTACCCTCAAAAAGTACATGCTAATCTGCTATACACATCTCCAGAAACTCACAAGGTGATGAAAGCTTCCCCCAAAAGAATTTTTTGCTGGTCTTCAAAGCATTAACAATGATACCTGTGGTCACTTTCTATCACATACAAACTCAAAACATTAACAAACTGAGAAGTTTTTCATTAATCATAATCCATACAGAGGCCTGTTAACTGATTTGAAAATAAAAGCTACTGGAGGTGAAACTCTATACACTCACAATCTTCCCAACTAAACCTAATCCTTCCTAGAAAGATGTAATTTCCCAAAACAGAATCAGGAAGAAATAGAACATTTGAACAGACCAATTACCAGCAATGAAGTCGAATCAGTAATCAAAAAACTCCCAATAAACAAAAGTCCGGGACCAGATGGCTTCACAGGTGAATTCTACCAAACATTTAAAGAAGAGTGAATGCCTATTCTTCTCAAAAAAATAAAAGAGGAAGGAAAGCTTCCAAATTCATATAAAGCCAGCATTACCCTGATACCAAAACCAGATAAAGACACTACAAAAAAGAGAACATCAGGTCAATATCTCTGATGAACATAGATGCCAAAACCCTCAACAAAATATTAGCAAACCAAATCCAACAACACATTAAAAAGGTCATTCACCACAATCAAGTAGGATTTATTCCTGGGATGCAAGGATGGTTCAATATTCGTAAATCAAACACGTGACACATCACAACAATAAGAGAAGAATAAAAACCATGTGATCATTTCAACAGATGCAGAAAAAAGCATTTGACAAAGTACAACACCCATTCATGATAAAATATTCCCCAGAATTTCTTGTCTCAGTGAGTGGCACCATAGTCCACCCAAGTGCCCCAGCAACAGCCTGTATGTCATCCTTGCCTCCTCCCTATCTCTGTTCACCCACATCCAATTAATCCCTATATCCTGTTAAACCAGCCTTATTTATATTTCTCTGTTCTCTCCCTTTCTCTCCATCTGCATTTCCATTGCCTTAGTTTAAGCATGACCACAGTTTACTGACTATACTGACAATTCCCCACGTTCAGTTGTTTCTCCATATTACAGCCAAGTCTTTCTAAAGTGTAGATGATAAGAATAAAGTCCAAATTCTTTATATGACAAACATAGCTTTGTCAGAGTCCCAACAGGAAACTCATGACACACTCAAACTAGGAAATTGGAATATAATGAAAAAAAGTTATTTTCAAAGGATTGGGGGAATTAAGAATCTAGTAACAGTGGGGTTACAAACTGCCCCGTTTGGCCAGGACTTCGGGTTTCCTGGGATTCAGGACCTTCAGTGTTAAAACCCACAAGTCCTACACAAACCCAGGATGAGTTGTTCACACTCAGTCACAACCAGGAACCATTACCATCCTAGGGTGCTTGAAAGGGCATGAGAAGGGAGGGGCTACCAGAATCCTGAGAGAAAAGCTGTTTGGAGACCATGAGAGCTGTGGTATTTGGAAGAGGAGCAATACCCAACCAACAGACACACACAGGAAGGAAGCCAGAAAAATAAAAACCCACAGCTCACAGTCGTCATGCCTTACCATCTCCTGTTGGTACCTCCCACTGTCCTAACTAGGAGATATAGGCAAAGGAAATTACTTGATGTTGTCATATGGGTCAGTCTAGGGAAGGCAGAAAAGGGAAAACCAGAGACATGGTAGCAGAAGAAGGACTCAGTCTGACATTTTGAGCTTTGAAGATAAAGGAAGGGGGCCATAGTCCAAGGAATACAGGTGGTCCCTAAAAAGCTGGGAAAGTTGGGGTGCCCAGGTGGCTCTGGGCCATTGAGCATCCAGCTCTTGATTTTGGCTCAGGTCATTATCTCAGGGTCATGAGATCAAGCCCTGCATCGGACTCCATGCTCAGTGCTTGGGATTCTCTCCCTCTATATCTGCCCCTCATTTCTCTCTCTCTCTCATTTTCCCTACCTCTCTCTCTCTCTCTCTCCCCAAAATCAATCAATCAATCAATCAATCAATCAATCATTTTTTTTAAAAAAGCTGGAAAAGTCAAGAAAATGAATTATCCTCTGGAGTCTCCAGAAGAACACAACCCTGTTCACACCTTGATTTTTAGTCCAGTGAGACCCATTTCAAGTTTCTGATCTCCAGAACTATAAGAAAATAAATTTGTATTATTTTAAGTCACGATAATTATGGTAATTTGTTACAGCAGAGATGGAAACTACATAAAAGGAAACTTAGAGGGCAGGTAGGCCAAAATGTCACCCAATACATAAGCTGTACCAGGACTTAGACTGCTGTGGGAAGTGACGTCACTCTGCTGTTAGTGTGGTTTGTGAAGGTCTTTGACCTGGGAAGGGACATACTCAGAGCTATGCCTCAGGAAGAATTATTCAGCCCCCTCCTCCTTCTGGTATAAGTGAGACTGCAAGGAAGAATGGCTGAATGAAAGATACTCAGAAGGCTACTATGAAAGTCTGGTTAAGAAGTGAGGGTTTAAAATGAGGTGGAACCAGTAGACATAGGTAGGAAGACAAATATGGCAGAGGTGTTGTCATCATATAAAGAATGGGACTGTTGGGAGTGAGAGCACACCTGGAGCCAGTGTGCTTGAAAAGATAAGGAATCCAAGAGAACCTGGCCAGAGGGCTAATAGTACTTGTGACAAAATATTATAGAAAATTTCAAATTTTTGTTTGACCATTTGAACAAAGAATTGATTTAAATAGTTCCATAGGGTTTCATATCCACTATGCTAACAAACTCCATCTTAAAAAAGACCAGCAATGAGGGGCTCCTGGGTGGCTCAGCTGGTTGAGCATCCGACTCTTGATTTTGGCTCAGGTCATGTTTCAGGGTCCTGAGATCAGCCCCTGTAGGCTCCGTGCTCAGTGGGAAGTCTGCTTGAGAATCTCTCCCTCTGCCCCTCCCCCTGCTCACACACACCCTCTCTCTCTCTAAAATAAATCTTAAAAAAAAAAAAAAGATCAGCAATGATGTTACTTGTTACCAAGCCTAATGAATATATTTTGTCCTCATCTCACTCTCACTCTTAGCTGAGCCATGTTCTCCTTATTGAAACACAGTACTCTCCTCTCAGCTAACAGCACACTCTCCCACTCAGCTTCCTTTGTGGGTTCCTCTTACTTCTTCCTCAATCTAAATGTGAGAGCTGATCCCCAGGCCTTTCTCTCATCCACATTCTCCTCCTTCATCTCATCTATTCCCACAACTTTAAACACACTAATTCTGCAGTCTCCTCATTTCACATCTCCATCCCAAAACTCTCTTCCAAGATTAAGCCTCGTATATCCAACTGCTTAATTGGTATCTTTACTTGAGTATTTTTAAATCCATCTCAATTTTGAAGTACCAAAATTAGAACACTTAATTCCCCACCACACTCACAAAAATCTGTTCCTCTGCCAATCTCCCCATCTTATACTTTGTCCCCAGATGGTCAAGCCAAGAGCTTAGGACTCAACATAATTTTTTTCTAAATTCCTGTATCCAGTGCCACAGCATTCCTTGTGGACTATGCTTCCAAAATATATCCTATGTATATCTACTTCTCTCCATCTCTACTGCTACACCATGGTCCAACCTTAGTCTTTCATCTGGATGACTACAATTGCTTCCTGACTAGTATTTCTGCTTTTACCTCCATTCCCCTTAAGATTCCATTTCAAAATAGCAAGAATGATCATTTAAAATTGGATTCTGCTATTTTCCCATTAAAAATACATTATTGGCTTTGATATTTTAAATCCTGTCATCCCCTGATTAAAATACTTCAGATGTTTCCTGCGCCATTTAAAATTAAATACTACAATGTGATCTGGTCTCTGGGTATCTTTCTCACTTCATCTCACATTTCCACTGCTCATTTTGCTTGATCACACAGCATTTGACATTTCCTAGACATCTCTGACCTGGAAATGGCCACATTTAATCCTGGCTCTTCTCCTAGCTTGCTTCTTTTCATTCTTTTAGGCCCCAGTCTAAGTATCATGTCCTTGAAGAAGTCTTCCCTTACCACTCTGCCTATTGCTCCTTGTCCTTTTATTACTTATGCAAAATATTTCTTCTCCAGCACTGACTACAATTGGTACCTATTTTATTTGTTTATTGTGTTCCCTCCACTAGAAACTGAGCTCCTTGTGGACAAGTATCATATGTCTTTTTTACCAGTGAGTCTCCAGTACCCAACAGTGCCTGATCCATATTAGCTGCTGAATAAAGATTTCACAAGTGAGTAAATAAATGAAACACAGACCTACTGTATCTTGTTTCACTTTTGCTCTTAACAATTTGACCATACGAGGTCATTTAAAGTATCATGACTTTGACGTGACCAAATTTTAGTATGTCCAAAAACAAACATGCATTTGGGAGAAAAAAAAACAGACACTATTTTCCCCCATGTTGAACTGATCAGTTTAAACATGGCTAATAAATGACAGAGAATGGCTCAGAATGGGCAAGACTATAACAGACCTTTCCAGAGTCATAATGCCTCTATTGCAGATGGCAATGCAGATAGTTTTACTGTGATATTTTTCAAACTGTTTTATAGCCAGTCCTTTTCCTCAACTGCCCTTTTTAATGTCTGGTAGATTCAGGGAGACTAAACTTCTGGCAACCATTTCTTGAAACTAGGCAGTGGTACTTGATTTTTTAAAATTATTTTTCTCCTCATTTGAAGAGTTTTATTTTAGAATCTTAAAAGAAGATCCAATTTGGATGGTGCTTTTTGGCCTGATTTCTTCATTATTCAGTTAAGCTAACTGGATGTGTTAAATGTGTGAATATTTTGAGAGGATGCAAGCTGACACCCTTGTTTCTAGGAAATTTGTTCTTTATAGTCTGCATAGTTTATCATCTTTTGTCAAAGCTAATTGAGATTAATGATCTAACATTATAGATGCTATTGTTTAATAAAACATGGCTTCTATTAAATACTATTTAGTTATAATTCTGACAATCAAAGTAATAGATACTCATTTTAGAACATTTGGAAAATATTTTTAAAAAAAGAAAATTTAACCATCTACAAAGTTCCAACTAGAAATAACCCCATTATTGCTTGTTATGTATCCTTCCAAGGTTTTTATCTACACACACACACACACACACACACACACACATATATATATTTATCCATTCACTCATTCGTTCAACACTTACTGAACACCTATTATGTTTCAAAAAGAAGTCTAGATACTGCTGACCAAGACAGATGAGGTCCATACATTCATGCAGCTTACAATCTAGCAATGCATGAGAACAGTAACAAATAAAATGATTTCCATTAGTGATGACAGCTACGAAGAACACAAAACAAGTAAGGTGACAGAGTAAAGGTCATAAAGGGTGAGACACTGAGGGCTGGCTACTTTAAAGTAGGTTAACAGGGAAGACCTTTCTAAGAAGAGAGTATTTGACCTGAGACCTAAAGAACTAGGAAACACCAGTCACAGAAGGGTGTGTTGGAAGAACATTCCAGACACAGATGGAACAGCACATGCAAAGGAAGAGTCTCACTGTTTCTAGTAACTGCCAAAGGTAAGTGTGGCTAAGACTAGAGAATGAAAAGACACAGGCAGGGAACTCTCATATTCATTATGCCTTTTTTAACATTTCATTTACTTAGAGAGAGAGAGAGAGAGCACAGAAGGAGAGAGAGAAGCAGACTCCCCACTGAACAGAGAGCCTGACATGGGGCTCGGTCCCAGGACCCTTAGATCATGACCTGAGCCAAAGGTACATGCTTAACCAACTGAGCCAGCCAGGCACTTCTTCATTGTGCATTTTGACCAGCTTTGTGCATACCTTTTTATTCATGATATTTTTGACCTAGAGAATTCAAATTTTTGTGTTGTCAAATCCATCAGTTTTTTCTTTGTTGTTTTTTCCATTACAAAGTCCTTTACCTAACCTTCAATTAGAAAGATAATCATCTATATCTTTTTCAAGCACTTCAATTGTTCCACAGTTTATTATGATATATGATGGAGATTTAAGTGCTCCCTAAGGAAATAACTCATGCCTGAGTATAACTTTCTGAATAATCTTTTTTTTCCTGCTAATTTTGATGGCACCATTATCATATGCTTATTTCTTATACTGAAGATTAATGAAGAGAAGAGTGATGTGAGTGGAGTGACCTAAAAAGTCTTTTAGGACATTTATTCTGGCAACAGTTTAAAGAAAGAATTAAATGGTCAAGAGCTTGAAAGGTGGAAAACCAGTTGGAAAGCTACTGTCGTCATCCAGACACAAGATGCTAAAGGGCTTGGATTAGGGCCATGACCCTAAGAATGGAAGAGAAGTCATGGGTAAGGAAAACACTGAAGATATCGAGCAAGCAAAATTCATCAAAATGACTGGATGGAGGGCGCCTGGGTGCCTCAGTCAGTTGAGCAGCTTGGGTCATGATCTCAGGGTCCTGGGATCAAGCCTCACATTAGGTTCTGCACTCAGCTTCTCCCTCTCCTTCTGCCCCTCCTTTGCCCTCCCCCTCTGTTCCTCTCTCTCAGATAAAAAAATCTTTTTTAAAAAATGACTGGATGGGTGGCTGAAAAACAAGGAGAGAGAATCAAAGATGATTCTGAGTGTAACTCAAAGTGTAATACTATCTTGACTCATGTTGCTTCCTCACACTTAAACACTCTTACTCATCATTCAAAACTCAAATTAAATATTGGAGCAATGCAAAATCCACCAGGCTTTTCTCATAGCACATTAGAAGCCAAATGTATGAATTGAGTCCCACACTAATTTTAAGGTTCCTGAGCCCATCTATTCCACATATCTATCGCAAAACCTTGCTTATCTGAAATTCACCCTCAGTGGGCTGAATTATACTTGTTTCACCTCCCACCTTCCAAATCCTGACTTCTGCTTCTTTTTCCTTCAGGGCAACTGGTGTGGCTTCCTTCTCTCCCTCTTGCTGGATTAGCCTCACCAACAGGAGTTTAGTTGACCCTTAGGGCTGTGATAAATGCTAAGATGGTCAGTAATTCTTGGCTACAAATCACTCTTCAACAAACTGATCCAAGCTTTTCTTATTCTCCAAAGTAGCGTCCACAGTACCCTAGTGAATGTCTCTCTGTAGAAATTCTTCCAACCCAATCACTTAGCTAGAACAATTCTTCCAGGTGTTCTTCCCGATGGTTTCAGAGGTGAAGGAAGCTATCCATCTTTTATGCCACTCCACTTTTCTAGACAGTCAAAATTACAGAAGACTTGAACATTATATGAAAATGATATGCTGCCACCTACTTCCGTCTATGGCACTATAATATATAGGGTTATGAAAGTGTTTATCATGTTGACTTTAAGAATATTAAGACAGAAAGGAGACTGGCGGTTGCCGGTGAGGTGACTACTCAGTGGAGATGAGGTTTTCATTTTATGAAACATTCTGGAACTAGATAGTGGCAATGGTCACACAACAGCATGCATGTACTTAACGCCACTGAACTGTACACTTCCAAATGGCTAAAATGGTAAATTTTATGTTATGTGTATTCTATAACAATTTTTTAAATTACACTCGCTTATTTTGTTGTTGAGGATGTCTAAACCAGATTTCAAAATGATCTTCTATAAATATCCACGGGGGAAATGTCTGACTATATTACTAATATTCTCAATTGTGCAGTGGATCATGTTTCCATTTAACACTGGCCAACAGGAAGCTTTGAGCCCACTGTGGCCCTTCCCTGACAAGTGCATAGGATTTCACAGCTTGTCTTTTTGCACTAATTCCAGGCTCCACTGTACTTTCCTATCTTTATTTTTCCTTTGCTTCATTTTACTTCATTTTTCATTCCTATTTGCAATTTATTTTATCTTGCTACCATATATGAATCTTTGTAAGATACCTGAAATCATTTTAAGAATCTGGCGGAATATAAATAACCTAAACATAAAAGTCTGACCAGATAAAGTGTTTGCTTATTTTGTCTCTCATAATGTGGTCTCTCTTCTTGGTATAAACTCCAAAATGGTCCTTGCACTGAGGTCTCTGAGAAATCCTACTAGACTTGAGACACGTTTTTATTAGATAATTAGCTTCCTCATAGTGAACTTCTTTTTACTGACTTTATTCACACCTGGTATTTTCTTTGGTTAACTGAACACCAACCATCAAGCAGCATATTACAAACGCAGTGTTAATGATGAAATGTCCTTAACTCTGAGTAACTGCCACTGTTGAAAATACAAATCACACTTACTCTCTGTCATGTTTTTACTGCTTTCCATGATTATAAGGAAAAAGCAGCTTAGCAATGCCTTTTTGTCCAAAGTGCAAAAAAAAAAAAAAACTGGTACATTTTAGAAAAAAATAATAGACTACTATGATGCACATTTTTCTTATTTTTGTGGCAAATTGAAGAGAACATAAATAATTCCACAAAGCAGTGATGCAAGCTTTTTTTCAAGAAAGGGAGTCCCATAAAACAGAGGCTGGTTACAACAGCAGAGATACTTTTCAATAAAAATTTCTGCAGTTGGTATGAAACAAAGACTGAATAAGTGAACATTTAGAACATGTCTTGGAGATTAGATGGATCATCAAGGCTTTCCTGCGGACTAATAATATGGTGGCAACAGCAATGAGTTTATTCACTCAACAAATGCAGGGTCCATCTGAAATTCTCCAATGTCAGTTACTGAGGCCCACTGTGGACCCCAAGGATTTGGGGAGAAGAAGGCAGAAAAAGTGTAAAGAAAGGACCAGAACCACATGCATAGACTTTAAACCCTATCATAAAGATGCTGAATTGATCTGTTCTGAATTCTCTCTTGAACCAGAAAGGTAGTGATTTAAAGATTAATGTCAGATGCATTACCAGGTATTATCTTATGCTGAAAGAGCATCAAGATTTATAACTATTAGAAAACAAGTTATCATTACTTTGGAAGATTTGGTTTTCCGGTACAGACATGTTCTCCTTTGAAGCTCACAACAGCCATCTTCAAACAAATGAGGAAACACTCTCCGAGAAGCAAAGTAATTTCTAAACAGTTATACAGAGAGTAAATGGCAAGATCAGGATTCAAAACAGGATCTGTTTGGGTTCAGCACCAGGGAACCTCACCATTCCACCACCGTGCCTCGCAGGCTCACTCAGCAGCACTGACAAAACACTCTCACACACTTGTGAGGAACACAAACAAAATGCTGCTGCTGCAAAATATAAAAGTTCACAGATACTGTGACTTTAATCAAATCACCTGGATTGTGAGTGCAGGAAGCAAAATACGCCTGGACTTCCTAGCACTAGGTCCAGAACTCAGGCCCTACAGCACATGCAGGAGTGTGCACACAGACAGGCACACACAAATCCACATGTGCACGCACCCACGGAGAGTAACAGAAGCTCAACTTCACAACAGCAAATTACTGCTAATGCCGGAGAAGAAATGCATCACCTTACACTGAAGAAGCTGTGAAAGCAGAAAAATCAATCAACCGTTTTAATAAAAAAATGTGAGAAACTGAGAAGATGAGCTATGGTGCAATCACTTCGGGCGGATCTGGCTGTTTTGCTATTAATCATTTCTTTACTGCGCAGTCAGCAGAACTTTATTTAAGTCTATTCAGTGCTTTGTTGGGTCCACTTCAGAGGCACTGTGACCAAGTGGGATGAGATTATAAAACCATCATTGTAGCCTAAGGATTGGGAACTGTGCTCATAATTGCAGTCTTCAAGGAGAAAAGATTAACCCCGAAGAAAGACAGTCATTTTCCCTGAGACTGGAATATTGAAATTTCCTGACATGACAATGGACATTCTAGCAATTACAAATCTCAGACTTAGGATAAAATCTTAAACCGCATCTGGAGTCAATCTTCAATCACTACCTGTTTTAAGACACAGTTCGAATAAGATTTGATTAATACCTTATACCTAGGGTCTTAAATTTTCTTATGGATCTAGTTATATATCTTTGTCTTCTGCTCCCAAACGAATTTGGGGACATCAGTGACTGCCTCAGATGCCTTGAGACTGTTCCTTCATGGTGTTTGATTCTGCTAGTTACTGAGATATCTGGAGAGAATAGGGAGCATTTTCTACCGAGCCTCTTAAACTGACACACATGAGTCAACTGAAAACCTAAAACATCCAAGATCTTGAAGAAAAGTCCTATACATTGGAAGACACTAATCAAAAAAAAAAAAGTAATAATGCCTTCAAGGACCCATTGCCACTAATCCGTCAGCGGTACACTCTCTAGGTCCAAGCACCCCCCGGGAATAGATGTAGCTGTGGTGCATGGAATGTTGATGACCCTTCCTGAACCAGGCCTGACTGCCATTAGGTTCCCAAAATCAGGAGTTTGTCCGAGGTGGAGGGGTCAAGTCTCAGCATCAACCCAAACAGCATGAATAGCGTCCCTTCTCTAAATATCATATTCCTTCCTAAGACCGAGCCACATGAAGCAATGGTTTTCTTTGTGTTAGATCAATTGTTTTCTATTGCTTAGTGAAGGAAAAACCCCAAACATAAAAACAAAAGGATACATTCACTGGCAGCAGAATATTTTATCTTCTTACTTTCATTCCAATACTAAGCACTTTTAACTCTTTATGACTCCCTCCCCTTATACTCCGCCCCAAGGTTGAGATAATCATAACACTTTATAAGACATTTTGTATCCTACAAGTTTGTTATCCTGATACAGCCAGTGGCCCTGGCTGTGGGCTTTACTGGCCTCTGCACATTTGCATGCTGTGCTATCCCACCCTGAATTCGGTCTTCCTGTGCCATTTCACGGCACCGTGCTCTCTCTCTACCTCCCCAAAAGGCTCCTCTTTCCAATTTGTTACCTACTTTCTCTGCAACTGCAGATCTCACTAACCATACTCCAGGTCTTCTAAGGGTGCCCATCTTGGCCCACTGGCCATAAAACCTGAGACTTCACTGGTCCTAGATTCATCTGGTTTTTCATTGTCAAATCCACCAACCAGTCAGTCTCAGGACCAGTAGTGTTGACAAGTTAACTATTAAATATTTCTGACCTCACAATCACAGACAGCATGATATGAATGAATCATTGTCAGTATCTTCTAAGTCTGTTGGGCAGTATTCAGGTCCTTAAGCATGCAGATAAATGCTATTCATCTCAGTCCTATTGTTTGGAGTGCAAAAGAATCTCTTTGGATAAAAGGTGAGAAAGATTACACTTCAGAAAACTATTCTTCTTTCTAAGCTTTCTCCTTTTTCCCCTCTTTCAAAGTCTCTATTTCTCATGTGTAGTATACCCGGTAAAATTGTGACTTCTTATTTAGAATAGGTGAGTGGAGCACAGAAAGAATATTTTCACATAAGTTAAATCTTCTGATTCTTTTTATCAGCCCTTTCCAAAACATGAATTACATATACATAGACCAAATGATGAGTTTCTACACAAAACAGTTATCAATTTTATATAGATCAGTAAAAGCATATTCATTCAGATCCCATTAACTTGATATTTCTCATGAAATAGGTTTAGCTCTATCCTGTGAAAAAGCGCTATCCAAGCAAATGAAGACAAAGTAAGAAGTGGGCTATATGACATCAATCTTCAATCTCTTCTAACTACATTTTGTAAGAGTTCTAGAATACTCAGTATGCACACATTATAAAGTTCTTCATTCATCAAATCACTGTTATTTTGTTTATGCCAAACATCTACCCTCAAAGGATTTACAATCTGGTAACTACATACTACAAATTTCCCTAGAAATCATTCTTATGGTGGGATTTTTAAATTATCTAATACGAAAGACTTTCGTATATAATAAAGTCACTATTCAATAAGTGGTGAACAATAACAATAAATACCCCATGACTTCATGACTTAGCCTCAGAACTAGAACACTCCTGATATTCCTAAATTAACCTGCACGCACCATTCTTATCACCTCATCCGCCTCTTCCCACACCCCCACCAGAACTAACCACTATCCTGAAATTTGTATTTATCATTCCTATCCTTTTCTTACAGTCTTACTACATATGTATGTATTCTTAAACAATAAATTAAGTTTTGCTGGTTTATAAACATTTTTTTAATTAAGTTGTATGGATTCTTTTGTGACCTGCTCTTTTTCATTCAATATTATGTTTTTAAGATTCATCCATGCTATAGCTGTATAGCTATGATTTGTTCATTGCCACTACCATATAATATTACTTTTATAAATCTATTCTCATAGTGATGAACATTTGGCTGTTTCCAATAATTTCCTATTACAAATAACAGTGCTGACACTGCTATGACCATCCTTGCATGTGTGTGGTATTTATATGCGTTTCTCTAAAATATACCTAGGTAAGTGCTGGAGTACATTAACGTTTACAATATAATACTAAAGATCATTTTGAAAACGGCTGTACCAATTTATACCTCCCTCAGCAAGATATAATTTTCCATTGATCCACATCCACTCCAACAGTTGATATTGGCAGATCTGTCTTTTAAATTTTGCCAATTTAGTGAATATGTAATGTCATATCTTTGTGGTTTTAATTTACATTATCTTGATCATCAATAAAATTGAGCACATTATTGTATGTTTCCAGGCCATTTGGATTTCTTTTGTAAATGTCTATCTAAGCCAATTGTTAATTTTATATCAGCTTGTCTGTCCTTTTCTTATTGATTTGTAGGTATTATTTATTGATAAATAAAATTGTATTGATTTGCAGGTACGAGTCCTGTGGCAGTTATATATGTTGCAAACTACATCTCCTGATTTGTGACTTGTGTTTTCATCCTCTTTATGGTGCCTTTGGTTGAATAAAAGTTCTTCCTCTTAATGTAACTGAATTTATTGGTCTTTTCTTTCATGGTTAACGCTTTTTATGTTTTAAGAAATCATAACCCACCTCTGAAGCAAACGAGATCAGAAATCATTCCTTTGATCTATTAACCATTTGTCCTTAAAAATTATATAATTTAACTTCTTTGAAAGTATTCTATAATTTAACCAGTATTTGGGATTCCTAGGACCACCTAAATCACAATCACCTAAGTGTTTTTAAAATGCTAACTCACTAATGGGTGGGGGATGGGTTAAATAGGTGATGGGTATTAAGGAGTGCACCTGTTGTGATGAGCATCTGCTGATGTATGGAAGTACCAAATCATATATTGTACAACTGAATCTAATATTACACTGTATGTTAACTAACTGGAATTTAAATTAAAACTTTAAAGAAAGAATACAAAATGCTAACTTACAGTCCTTAATTTTTTTCAACAAACATTTATTACGTAACTTTTATATGGACAGGTCTGTTCTAAGCCTGAGAATACAGAAGTAGACGAAACAAAATATCTCTGATACTCTGTGTTTTACATGTATGGGAGAGAAAGAAAATAAGCAATAAATGGGTAAAATTCAGGTATGCCTTCTCTGTATTTGTCTTCCTCCTTTTGCTTCTCTATTCTGGGACCCCTACCCTTTTTTGACTGTTCTGCTACAGCAATGACATCTTTGCAGGTATTATCAGAAAACTGAAGCTATAACATATGTTTAGCCTTGAGGACTTAATCCTAAGGAGAGCTGCTAGCATAGAATGCTAGTGAGTTATAAATGCTCACTTCTAACACACAGAGCAAGTTGTTTCAATTAAGTATTTCTCTGAACTTGGCAGAAGCCCACCATCTTGACTGATTTGACTGCTTGAATACCTGATCATACTAATAAAAGCACCAAGGCCCTTGCTTTTATTTAAAAATAATAAGCCTTTTTCTTATATGAAAAAACTTGTTGCTTTAATGGCAAACTAAGATCTTACATTTAGGATTTACAATAAAATATTAAATTATAATATCTTTGGATAACTAGGGAAACTGCACTTTGGGAAAGTTCTAAGTTGGAATCAAGATAGAAAAAGAGTCCTCATATCTAATATTGTTTAAGGCTTCTGTACAGATTATCTATTTGGAATTTAGCCCCCAAATCCCATTTATGCTCTCACCTGCATCTCAGGAGATAATAGCCTGAAAACTAGATTTCCCCAAATTCCTATAACAGAGTTCTGGGTTAGAGATTGCCAGAAGAGGCATCATGCATGGCTCAAAGGTAGGAGAGAGGAAAGTCCAATCACTTGTTTCCTAGCTACAGTGGGCACGGGCCCCTGCAAATGCAGGGTTTTGCAAGCACCTCTATACATTTCCTCATGCATTTCCTAACTTCGTGCTGCGGGTTTGTGAAGTTCCTGCAATTTGCTGACACTGAATTTGGCAGAAAGCTGAAAGCTGCTGGTGAGGCTGAAATCTAGCAATGGCCTTCCTTGACCTTCTATACCCCCAGTTCTTCTAATGGTTGTAAAAACACCTAATTACCTATATTAAATCCACCTCTTGCTCAAGATAGAGTCGTTTCTGTTTTCCAAACTAAATCCTGAGTAATACAGCAGCCCATTCCACTTCCGTGTGCCTCTTTCTTGTTTTCTAAATCCCCAAATCATGATTAATTTGATTAATAGCCTTTGAACACAGAAGACACCCCCTCACACCCAGATTCCTGAACTGGAGACCTGAATCCCCAGAAAATTTAACCTTTAAGTAAATTGATTGGGAGCCCAATAGATCCTTTGAATCATAGAGAAAACAAACATTAACATGAGAAGTTATATTTCATTTCATTAGTACTGTGGCCATAAAATTCTGACAGTACGTAGGAACCTCTATGTATTAATATGTATGTGCAAGTACTAAGATGGCCTTTTTGAGAATAATGTATTTTGAGCATCTGATCAGATAATTAAATCTGCTAAACTTTAAAGGTCATATCACTACTAAAGGCCAATTTACTGAACATTCATAATACGCCTTACAATTTAGCATCTGTGTTAGTGTCCTAGGGTTGCCAAAACAAAGTACCATTAACTGAGTGACTTAACAGAAATTTATTGTCTCACAGAAGTCTGAGATTAAGGTATCAGCAGAGCCATGCTCCCTCTGATGGGAGCATGAAGGCACTAGGAAAAGATCTGCTCTTGGCCTCTCTCCTAACTTCTGCTGGTTTTCTGGCAATCTTTGTTACTCGGCTCATGGGCTATCACCCCAAGCCCTGCCTTCATCTTCACATGGTGTCTTCCTGGCGTGTATCTATCTCTGTGACCACATTTCTCCCTTGTTATAAGAACACCAGTCATATTGGATTAGGGCCCATCTTAATTATCTCATTTTAGCTTGATTATCTCTGTAAAGACCTACCTCCAAATAAGGTTATGTTCTGAGGTACTAGCAGTTAGAACTCTAACATATCTTTTTGGAGGAACACAATTCAATCCGTACCAGCATCCTTTAGAATTGCCTCTTGCTAGTGTCCTCAAGGCAAAACATCACCAATACATCACAAGCCACATTCTGAACCTAATAAAATCCTAACAAACAGAAGTAGAGCTTAGTCCTTTAAGTTTTCTTCCCATATGTCATTCAAGTGAAAAGATTGCCTGCCAACTCTAGATGACCTTGATCTTTTTTGTTTCATACTGTACATTTAGATCTTTTCTTTAATTATAAAAACAATATATGATCATAAAAATTCAAGCCATTTAGAAGTGAACAAACCAAATATCTTTTCCAGCCTCCTCTCCTCCCCACCTCAAATCCCATGTCACAGAAAGGTTCCATTCAGAGTACACTCCTCTAGATCTTTTTAATAGATGCACATATAAAACATTTTTCTCTTTTGTACTTACCTGAATTTTATAACGTGTCTGAATGAACACATATGGCTTACCTAAAAAAGAAAAAATAGAAGTTTCTAAAAATGAAGTGGAAATTTGATTCCAGGTTATCTGAAGTGTATCTCTAGAATTTTAGGTGAAAACCAGGAGAGAAATCCCTTAGTGAGGAGAAAGGCAACTTATTTGTTTGCATATTGCAATAAAGAAATGCCTCAAGTTCATTACCAGTTCAGTTATTATTTAATTGGGAAGGAACCAGCTAGTACAGTTTCTGGCACACAATAGCTGCTCAATAAATATTAATTAATTAATAAGACAAAAAAGTATTCTCCAGGAAACATCTTTTGGGACCAGAAAGTCTGGACTAGGAATCTGAGAGGGCACAGGTGGTGTTGTCATTGCTTCTTCCAAGGAACAGTTGGGAGTTTCAAAGAGAAAGGAGGCTATGTGAGGTTAAAGGCTGGCTATGCAGATGGTGTCAAAGAAGGAAATTTAGATTTCTGGACTGCAATCTAAACCACCAAAATGTAAGCTCTGGGCTAGAAATGCAGCACATGTGAATAGTACAGGGAAGCATATGTTTGTACAAAAATGAACTACTAATCTGAGTAAAAGGTCCTGAAAATGGAGCAGAAGATCTAGACACTAGCTGAAGCTTTGCCTCAATTAAGCATAATTAAACCAAATCTCTGGGCCACTTTCATCCAAGTCACTTTTTAAATGACAACACAATGTCCACAAAGCCTTCTAATCTTAATATTCAACATATCTGTAAAGGAAAGAGAAAAATTATAAAGTGACGTATGTATCCACCTACTAAGGAGACCTTGCTAGCACAACACGGAAGGAATTACAATAATGTCCAAGGTACCTGTCCACAAGACAATATTAACAATAGACTCACAGATAATTGCCACAGTCTCAGATGATTATACACCATCATGTAGAATGTGTGTAAAGAAAAAATAAATTTTGATATTCTTTCAAAGACAAATGAAACATTTGGGTTGTCTCAGACTTGGTAGGCAGTGGCAAAGAAATGGAATATAGTGGTTTATGTGAAGGAAAGAGAGGCAGAATTTCATTTAATGTAAATAAGACAAACACTTGCTTGGAGATTCTTAAATGTGAGGATAAAGACACTCAAAAGAATATAGGGATGAGGATAAGAGAAGAAATCAACTCTAATAATTCATTTGTTCCTTCATTCATTCAGCCTAGCTGGTATTCGAAACATTTAACAACTGGTCTGGTACAACCGAGCAGAGTGTACCCTTTAGCCAATCAGAAGAGATGTCAACTGTAAACAAATGGTATAAAGGCAGGAGGCACCTGGCGCACATATGCTGGCCACCCACCATCCCTCCATTCAGCAACTGACTACATACGAACAGTGTTTGTGTGTGTGTGTGTGTGTGCGCGTGCGTGTGTGTGTAAAAACTTATGGGACACTTTAAATCACATATCCTACCTTATGTGACATCCTCAGTCCAAATTATTGTTAATAAAATTGTAAGAGTACGTATTTTCTCTTCCAAGAAAAAGTTCTGAAATTTGCATTTAATTTAGAAACTCATTTTACTGTAAATATTTGGCTTAATCTTATGTTTGACTGGTTTCAAATATCTTTTATGCCATGTTTTGCTCATTCTTGGGTCATTGGAGTAAAGCATCCAATAGTTTTAAGTGTTTCTCTATACTTTGCATAAATGAGAATGAGTTTCTCTTGCTTTTACATAGGAAACGTAACTTGAATAGGTATTAAATTTGTGAAGCCTTGAAAGTTACCTCATAGATATTTGAAATCAATTCCCATTGTTCTTCAGCATTTATCATTCCTAAGAATTCTGAGCCGCCAGATTTTTACTCCTTTGTAGGAAAACATTATAGACATTAAGATTTTTCTCTTCATCTGAGTATATTTTACCAGTAAATATCTCAATGTGATTTTGTTTTAATTTTTTATTCCCTTTTTTCATTTTTATAGGTTCCCTTCAGGAAACATTTCTGCTTTTATGACTCTATTAATGCCTGTTTCTACTTCTCTGTCTATCCTTATGCTATTCTTTTCTTTTTCAAATGAGCTATAACTCTTATGAACAGTTTTCTAAGATATATATATATATATATTGTATATATGTGTATGTATATATACACACATGATACACATACACATACTTTTAGCCTCATAATTTACATATGCCCATAATTTTTAGCCTCAGCCTCTGAACCAGGCTATTTCCTTTCTTCCTTTCCCTGGTTCTGCCACAATTTTTCCATTAGTTTCATGTTGTGTGACAGATGTTGCTGAGGTGGTTGTTGCTGTTGTTTTCATCATCAAATGAGTAGAAGTCTGATCAGACATCATGTTTGTCAACAGACAGCTTTTTTTTTTTTTTTTTGGATTTCCCTGACTTTGTTCAGTATATGTTTGTGTGGTGATCAAATCCCCTCTTGGATCTAAAATGAAGGGCATGTTGATGTACCCAGTCATGGCTGGCAAGTGGTAGATTTGGGATGAAAACACAGCTCTTTTGACTTCATACTTTTTCCCAATGCTACAGCATAAGAAGAGTCAGATGTACTCAGATATGATAGATGAAACAGTGATGGCAATATTTACAAAGGCATGCCCATGTAGGTGCATATGTAAATAATTTACATAATTCATAATGACAGTCTTCCTATAATGTCTTTCTATAACAAAAGAGGATTCAAAATAACACAAAAATCAAAGATGATATAGTAAAAGATATTGTTACTGAGAGAGTATAAGCAGAAAGCTCCTTTCAGCTTATCCAGAGTAATCCAAAACGCACTATACATTGAAGGAAATTAAAGAACTTCTTTCATATTCGTAACATATGCTTGATAATCCTTCCCCCTCTGGCTTCCTTATTTGCCCTAAAAGAGCCCGTAGAGTTATATAATTGCAAAATGAAATGCAGCATGAAGAGTGATTTTCCATTTTATGCTATCCACTGATTAAGTGATCCAGTTTACAGCAATGTCAACAGTCATTAAGAAAAGTCAGAGACTAGATACTGTATAAAAACAGACTAAGCAAATGAATAAGTAGCTTAAATAGCTTTTAGAACTTGCCGATACTTAATAATGAGATTTTATAATGAAACTAAAAACTAAATCACCTGTAAACAATGATATTAGTGATGCACAAAACTACGGCACAGCCATGCATTTCCTATATGCCTTCTATGGTCCTTCAGGAGCAAGTCCTTTATATTACATATATTTACAGTCTTGACTCTGAGGGATCATTGTCATAGAACCGCCCTGAACTCTCCAATGTTATGGAGAAAAGTCTGGAAGTCACTCACATGATACCATAGCCCCACTCACCAGAATCTCGCTAAATATTTAATAAGCTTTTTAACAAATCGTTAAAAAGTCAGTTAGCAGAGGTCACCTGGGTGGCTCATTCAGTTAAGCGTCCTTTTTTTTTTAAGATTTAATCTATCTATCTATTTATTTATTTGACAGAGAGAGACAGACAGACAGAGACAAAGAGCACACACAGGAAGAAGCACACTCCCTGCCAAGCAGAGAGCCTGATGCAGGGCTTGATCCCAGGACCCTGAGATCACTGCCAAAGGCAGACATTTAACCAAATGGGCCCCTGGGTGCTCCATTAGCATCTAACTCTTGGTTTGGTCGTGATCTCAGGCTCCTAGGATGGAGTCCCAGGCTCAGCATGGAATCTGCTTGTCCCTCACCCTTTGCTCCTCCCCCCACTTGTGTTCTCTCTCTCTGTCTCTCTCTAAAATAAATAAATAAATAAAACCTTTTTTTAAAGAAAAGTGAGCATGACCTCATACTCTTT
This sequence comes from Ursus americanus, assembly GCF_024610735.1. Classification (NCBI taxonomy): domain Eukaryota; kingdom Metazoa; phylum Chordata; class Mammalia; order Carnivora; family Ursidae; genus Ursus; species Ursus americanus. The sequence goes on from NC_142144.1 coordinate 29,771,690, forward strand.
TTAGAAGTTTAAATCCAAGTCTCTGTCATTTAATTGTAGAAAGATAACTGCATTTTCATATGACTCAGTCACCTAACAACCTATCAATAATTCACTTCTCAATTCTAAGATTATTTAGTTTATGCTTTTTCATTTGAATAAAAACAAAATAATTCAAAGAAATCACCCCCCAAGATTATATAGGCAAAAATCACTTGGCTTCAGATCCACTGATTTTTTAATTACCTTTTTAATTAAATTTTATTTTAGCTAACACACAATGTTATATTAGTTTCAGATGTACAACATAGTGATTCAACAACTCTATATGTTATGTTGTGCTCCCCACACATGTAGCTACCAGCTGCCACCATACCACACTATTATAATACCATTGACTATATTCCCTATGCTGTACCTTTCATTCCTGTGACTTATTTATTCCATAGCCTTATCTCCCACTGCCCTTTCCCCATTTTGCCCATCCCCCACTCCCCTCCCCTTTGATAACCATCACTTTGTTCTCTGATTTTATAGGTTCTCTGATTCTTTTTGTTTTGTTTTTTAGATTCCACATATAAAGGAAATAATATAGTATTTGTCCTTCTCTGACTTATTTCACTTAGCACAGTATCCTCTACATCCACCCAATGTCATTATTGCAAATGTAAGATCTCATTCTTTTTATGGCTGTGTAGTATTCCTCTGTGTGTGTGTGTGTGTGTGTGTGTGTGTGTGTGTGTGTGTGTGTCTGTGGTGTGTGTACCACATCTTTATCCATTTATCTATCAATTGACACTGTGGCTGTGGCTGTTCTCGTATCTTGGCTATTGTAAATAATGCTGTAATAAACATAGGAGTGGGTTTATCTTTTTGAATTAGTGTTTTTCTTTCCTTTAGGTAAATACTCAGTAGTGGAATTATTGGATCATATGGTAATTCTATTTTTAATTTTTTGAGGAAACTCCATACTGTTTTCCACAGTGGCATATGAATTCACATTCCCCATTAACAGTGCACGAGGGTTCCTTTTTCTCCATGTCCTCAACAACACTTGTTATTTCTTGTTTTTTTTACTTTAACTATTCTGGCAGGTGTAAGGTAATGTCTCATTGTGGTTTTGATTTCCATTTCTCTGATACTAGTAATGTTAATTATCTTTTCATGTGTCTGTTGGCCATCTTTGTATCTTCTTTGGAAAAATGTCTGTTCAGGTCCTCTGCCCATTTTTTAATCAGATTATTTGGGGGTTTGGGTGTTGAGGTGTGTAAGTTCTTTATATATCTTGAATATTAACCCCTTATCAGATATATCATTTACAAATATCTTCTTCCACCCAGTAGGTTGCCTCTTTGTTTTGTTGATGGTTTCCTTTGTGGTGCATAATTCCTCTTAAATCATGAAATGAAGGAAAGTTTCATCATCTAGCAACATGAGGAAAGGATCTGGGACTGTCGGAAATCTCGGCAGTTGTCTTTTGATAACCACTTCTTTGTTGAGAAGCCATAGCCATTTTTCTGTATTTGATTCTCTCTCCTTGAACTGAGTATGACTGAGGGACTCCTTCCTGACATTACTACCCATCATTTGGGTGGTGACCCCATCTTATTAGTGAGAAGTCATGCCAAGCAAAACCCTGATACCTGCTGATTTCCTATTTGTATAACCATATTACTATTTGAGCCCCATCAGAGCCACTTCCAAATATTATTGATCTATAGCGAGAAAAGAAGCTGCAAGTGGCATGGCCCTCACTATTGATTCTTCCTTTATCCATGAAATTTATTCATCTTACCAGGATTTTCACTTTAGATGCAGTGAGTCCTTTTCACTTACAAATTCAGGTGTTTTTTTCCAGTGAGTAAAAAAATTTTTAAGTAACTTATTTTCCATCTTTCCTGATCTCTTTAAATGGCATTTATTTGTATTTTTACTATCTTTTCTCTTTTCCATCCCCATCATTTTTCTATCATCTTTACATTTTCATATCCTTTTCTACTATATTCCAAGAAGGCACTTAAATTGTGTTCTGCATATCTTACACAATTTCCTAAAATCCCTTTTGCCTTCTGCATTCCTAATTCTGATTTTAAATCTGAAGTTATGTTTTTGATTTAATGAAACTCTAATCCACATCTTTATTTCTGCATGCCTTTCAAAAAACTCTTTTGAGGCACCTGGGTGGCTCAGTTAGTTAAGCATCCCACTCTTGGCTTTGGCTCAGGTCATGATCTCAGAGTCCTGGGACTGAGCCCCATGTCAGGCGGGCTCTGCGCTCAGAGTGGAATCTGCTTGAGATTCTCTCTCCCTCTCCCTCTCCCTCTCCCCTGCCCCTCCCCCCACTCTCTCTCAAATTAGTTAATTCTTTAAAAAAAAAAAACTGGGGAGGTACTGTATGGTGACTAATATAAAAAAATAAAAATTATTTTAAAAATAATAAAATAAATAAATAAAAAATACTCTAGAAAATCCAAAACAAAAACAAAAAAAGCTCTTTTGTTCATCTCAATTGACTTTCTCATTATATTATTTTAACCTTTCAACAAAAAGTTGACGTAACACTACAAATTCAGTTAATTCCATAAGCAGATGCTACCAAATACTTTATAAATCCTATAACAAATCTTATCCTAAAGCAAATCTTTAAAAGTTTATACTTCTGAATTTTTCATGTCTTTGTTTTGCCATCCTATTTTTTCGAGGCATCCCATACTGGTTTTCCTTTATCTGCTCATGCGGGAATTAGAAAAGGTCTACTAAGGCCTAGGTTTTCTCTCATTGCACATCTGATTGTTGTTGGAATTTTTTCAATCTTAAGCATGAATGCTGCTTTACATGGCTTTACATCACAGTTCAGTGAACCAACGGCACCCGTAGCAAGGAAAATTCATGCGTCATTTCTTCCTTGTGTTTGGTTACACAGCTGTGATAGAGGCCAGCTTTCTCTTCTTGAGAGCTTTATGCTTAGTCTGGCCTCTGCACCAATCACATGGTTTGGATCTCACAGGTCTCCCTCCTGGATTTTCTGCTGGGTGCAAAAGCCCTGCTGTACTACCAGGCTTTCCTTGATTTAACTACTGATAGATCCTGGGGCTTCTTTCAAGTGTTGTTACCCCAATACAGAAAGGTTTGTACCCTTTCTAGATGCAGGCTCACCCTTTCTCTCCAATAAATGGCATATAAATGAATTTCTTCCAACTGCTACTATCTTAGAAAAAAGTGTTAGTGAGTCAGCCTTTAGTTTTTCCTCACCTTTAATCCTTTCTTACTTCCCAAAGCTAGAACAATTTGCCCGTTCTGAATTTATTCAATCTCCTAATCTTTACTGATGGTTACTTATCCCACCCTACCAACCAATCACAGACTCTCAAGACCCCTTTCCTGTAATACCCTCAATGCTGACACACATACACCACACATAAATGCACATACACACTTATACACATAGTTACATATAATTCCATTAAAGTCAAGAACACGATAAGCATATTTTATCACAATTAATTATCATTGTTCTGGAAAGTCAATGCAATTAGGTGGGAAAACAAGACCAGCAATATAAATATTTGTAAGAAAGAGGTCAAAATATTTTACATAATAAGTCTACAAATGCAAAAAAATCAATGGTAAAACTATAGGAACTGGTAAGAATATATTAAAATCACAATTCATTGCTGAGTAGAACACATTTTAAAAACAGGATGAATATTTTGACTTTCATTTAATTGTATGAAATGCTGTCTGTGCAAATGTGCACATTTGTGTGCGTGTATATGCATACACACATGTGGGTATGTGTGTAAGGATGAGGATATTAAAATGTCAACAGTGGTTATTTCTTTGGGTGATAAGATTACAAATGCTTGTTTTTTCCTTATCTATATTTTCCAAATTTTCTATAGTGAACATGTATTGTTTTTATAATAAAAAGATAAGTGTTAAAATGATGCAATGACATAATGAATGCTACAGTGCCAACTATATTAGTTGCTCTTATCCTATGATTCACCTTAGTGAATATTTAGGAATGTTAAGAAAGCCATTCTTAAAATTATAATTCATGTCAAAATGATTATGTCTTATGATTTAGGACCTTTAACAAAGCACATCTGAAGAATAAATCCAGGCAAGCATAAGAACAACCTGGAAAATGAAAACAAGAGCAAAGGACTAAAATCCTTCACAAAGACCTTGTAGGTTGATATATAATGAGATTCAGGTTTTAATAATAGAAAAATTTCAATACAAAATGTATATATTAATGTCAAGTTGGGATGAAGTGCAAATAAGACCAGCAACTCTGTAGTATTATCTCTTCTGTCTTCTAGATTCCCTTTCTCACTTGTCCCTCAATAGCCTGGGAAAATGCCACACATCCTGAGTGTTCAACAAATATTTATAAAGATAAATGGTAAAGTTACTTTTTAAGGGTTATCCAGCTATTTGCCATGGCTAACGCTAGGACAGACACCTAGTGGAAAGTTCTCCAAATACAGATTCCAATTTTAAGTTAGCAAATATTTGTCAAAGTATACCAAGTGGTCTAGGTACTTACATATACTTGAACTAATTTAATTTCCTAAGAGATAAATATTTTTTTCTCAGGTTAGATATGAAGACACTTAGGCTCTTTAAAGTGAAAGGTCTTGCTCACAGGAAAGAACAAGATGGGTAATGTGCCATCTAACAATTGAACAAATAGAGGCGGGGGGGAACTGCTTGCTATTGATACCTGATAAGGGGTTTTATTTGATGTTAGAATGAAAGTGGTAAGTATCTTTATGAAGCAAGGCTTAAGAACTATGTTGGATACCAAGGACACACTGGTTCTTAAAAAGTACAAACCCTGTGTTTATCTTCATGGTGCTTACAGTCTAGTTGGAAAAAACAAGCTTTAGGTCAACAATCTCATTAGAACCTATGTTAAATAGTGAAAAGGACTATAACAGAAAAGCATAAATGTATCAGAGTTGTACAGGTGAAGAAAGCAGCTAAGATTATTCCAGGTAGATGGCACAACTATCCGAAGGCTCTGAGACACCAAAGAAAGAAAGAAAAAAAAAAAAAGCCCTGATAATCCAAGAGAATAAACAAGAGCCAGCCAGGGTAAGTGGATAGGGACCAAAAGCAGATAGTAGCAATAGATGAGGCTGGAAGGTAGGCAGAGCCAGAATGAACTTGTAAGGAGTGTTAAGGATTATTTTTTATCTTTATCCAAGGAGCAAAGTGAGGCCAAAGAGTGGTTTTAAATAAAGGAGTGGCACAGCACAATTTTTCTTTTTAAAAGACTGCATTGCCTACACTGTGGAGAAGAGTCAAGTGAGGCAAAAGTAAATGTGGTGTAGTGGATAAGTGACATGTGCTGCCTTGTAATTTCCTTCTCAGTTAACAAGTCCCCAAAATGCCTTTAAGATATGTCCCCTGTGACATTCTTAGCTATGTAGTGTAAGTGGGATTTATCTCCCTTCGATTCTAAGGGTGAGTCTCCAATCAGCAAAATCCATCCCTCTGACTACAGTGACTACTTCAAGGAAGGTCACATGACCCAAATTGGGTAAATGAAAAAAAAAAAAAGGACTGCTGGAAAAGCAGCTTTGTCACTATTCTATACAAGCTTCTGGGAGAAATGTTTTCTCTTCCTAACCATCATGAACAAGGAAGCATAAGGACCTAGAACCTCCTAACAGCCCCCTTATTTGACAAGATGATCCAATTTTAGGAGGAAGATAACACCATACAAAGTAAAGAGGAAAAATTGAAAGAAACCAAAATTTTGGCAACATTGGCAACATTCTAAATCAAGTCTTGCCTGAAGCTTACCCTAACTCTGGCCTTTTCAATATAATAAGCCAATAAAAGTCTTTAATTGTTTAAGCTGTTTTCTATTATTTATACCCAAAAACAAACAAACAAACAAAATTCCTTGTGGAGGTATCTCTTAGAAGGCTGTACTCAGGGTAGAGATACCATTAGCATGAGCTAGGGCTCTAGCGGTAAACATGGATAAATGTGATGAATTTGAAATTTATTTAAGAGATATACTCAAAAGAATTGGTAAGAAGTTTGAGAGAGAAAGAGGTATGAAGGATGACTGCTAGGTTTCTGGATGATAAACAGTGGTAAACAATTCAGGACCATGGAAGAGAGAGCAAACTTTAGGTTGGGTTCAGGGTCAGGGGAGGCAAGTATAGCTGTGCACACCTTAAGTCTGAAGATCCTGTGAGCTATCTAAGTAGAAATGTCATAGGTAGTTGGACATACAAAGCACACGAGAAAGGAGTAATAAAATCGTACTATATTACAAGCTTCGTCTGCCTCCATTTCTCACTTTTCTTCAAAGAGATGCAAAAGAGCAAGTCTATACAATATCTTATAGTCAGCCTATTCTCAGTCTCTGAAATGATAGAAGAGGGAGGTGATATTCTTTAGGGAGCAAAGGAAGTCTTTCCTATTCCACAAAAAATGACAGAAATGCTAAGGAAAGTAGGAACTGGGTATGAGCCATACATCTTCAGTAAATGGAGTGCAACATGGAAGGCAAAAAACAAAACAAAACAAAACCTGAATGCATTAGTAAATTGATAATTCAGAAGAGAAAAGAGTTTCAGCTAGTAACAGTATTAAAAAGTCTACCTATCCCATTAAAACACTGTGATGTATGTGAGGTCTGAACATGCTCAAGCAGGGGTAAAAATGGGCTGAGTCTTGCTTGCCAAAGAAATGGGCTTTGTGAATCCTAGGGAAGTAGACTCCATGTACAATGGGGGAGGAGGGGCTTAAACAGCCATAGATGGAGTGGTGTCTATGTGTTTCTCATTTCTTTATATCCAAAGCCATGACATTTTGATGTGGAAAGTGGGAAGGAATATATGAGTTTCAAGGTGATACAATCTTCAAAGCAGCATTTCTGGACCCTGGGCTTTCTCTCTAATAATGCAATTCATTTAAGGAATTAAATAATAATTTTTCTATATTCAAAGAAAGAAGGTATTATTTCCATGGTCAGAAAATATTTGATATTTGGTATTTGATGGAAATAAATGGATTGGCTATCTTAATTGCATGACAGAAGACAAATTCCCTTTGACAGAGGAAAAGATACCCACATAAAGAGAACAATCTAAAACTAAAAACAACGGGAATGAGATTGCAATGGAAAAAAATAAAAGAAGCAAAGTGCAACCGAGGAATTAAAATCAATTTGGATGCAGTTAGGGGCAGGAAAACTGAACCAACACTGCAAAGACAAACTTGAAAAGTTGCATAAGTATTGAAAGGACAAAAAACAAAGACATGAAAACTGAAAATATGAGCACATGGGGAAGGCAAGCCAAAGAAACCAAGTCTAATGTAAGGAAAAGGAATGATTTCAAAGGATCTCTAAAGGTTCACAAAAATCGAGAAAAAGCTGGAAAAACAAGTTTAAAAATAGACAGGAACCAAGCGAGCTCCAGAAGGTAAAGATGCAGAAACTCTGGCAACCTGTGGACAAAAGAAACTCTAGGGCACAGACTACAAGGGACCACTACTCATTGGTTCTGTGCCACTTGCTCAAGCTTCAGCTCAGGAGACAGCATCCAACTGTCATGACACATGACTTAAGAATAAAATAATATTTCCAGGATCTTTAAATAAGTTCTATTAAACTGTAAGCTCTTTAAAGGTCAAGACCAAATATATGTACAGTATATGTACAATAAACAGTCCCACCAGGCTACTCAATAAATGCTTAATAAATGAATGAATGAATATCTAACCATGTGAACACTAAATAGACTATACTTATATGGACATCTTTTTAGATAAATTAATGCCACAAAATCAAAAATCATTCCTTCACCACTGTCTCCATTCAATCATTCACAAATGCCCACTGCTTTAATTTCTTAGAGTTCTCTCAGTTCCACCCTTCTCTCCATCCACATTTCCATGACCTCAGTTTAGGCCTTTAGCCTTACTCACCTTACTCACCTTAACTGTGGCAATGAATGTGATAATTGGTCCTCAGGTATGCATATATGGTCAATTAATTTATGATAAAGGAGCCAAGAATACACAATGGGAAAAAGACAGTCTCTTCAATAACTGGTGCTGGGGAAACTGGACAGCCACATGCAAAAGAATAAAACTGGACTACTATCTTACACTACACACAAAAATTAACTCAAAATGGAAAAGACCTGAATGTAAGGCCTAAAACCATAAAATTCTTAGACGACATAGCTCCTTGACATTGGTCTTGGCAATGATTTTTTAGATCTGACACTAAAAGCAAAGGCAACAAAAGCACAAATAAATAAATGGGACTACATCAAACTAAAAAGCTTCTGCACAGCAAAGGATATCATCAACAAAATGAAAATATAACCTAATGAATGAAAGAAAATATCTGCAATTCATACATTTCATAAGGGGTTAAAATCCAACATACATAAAGAACTCATATCTCAAAGCGAAAAAACAATCTAATTTAAAAGTGGACAAAAGATCTAAATAGACATTTTTCCAAGGAAGACATAGAGGTTGGCAACAGGTACATAAAAAGATGCTCAACATCACTAACCATCAGGAAAATACAAATCAAAACCACAATGAGATATCACCTCACACTTGTTAGAATGGCGATTATGAAAAAGACAAGCAATGAGTGTTGGTGAGGATGTGGAGAAAAAGGAACCCTTGTGCACTATCGGTTGAAATGTAAATTGGTAAGCCACTATGAAAAAAACAGTATGGAGGTTCCTTAAAAAATAAATAATAGAACTACCATTTGATCTAGCAATTCCACTTCTGGGTATATATCCAAAGAAAACAAAAATTGGAGAGCCTGGGTAGTTCAGTCAGTTAAGCATCTGACTCATGGTTTCAGCTAAGGTCATGATATCATGGGTCACGAGATCAAGCCCCATGTCAGTCTCCACACTCAGCAGGGAGTCTGCTTGAAGATTCTTTCCCTCTGCCCTGCCCCCCGCACATGCTTACACACTCTCTAATAAATAAATAAATCTTAAACAAAACAAAATACTGAGTCAAAGAGATATATGCGTCTCCATGCTCACTGCAGCATTATTTACAATAGCCAAGATATGGAAACAACCTAAGTACGCATAGACAGATGAATAAGTAAAGGAAATGTGGTTTAAATATATAATAGAATATTATCCAGCCATTAAAAAAGAATGAAATCTTGCCATTTGCAATAGCTGGATCTTGAGAGCACTATATTAAGTAAAATAAGTCAGACAGAAAAAGACAAATACCATATGATCTCACTTATGTGTAGAATTTTTTAAAAAACAAAGTAAGTTTATAGATATAGAAACAGATTTATGGTTGCCAGAGGTGGGGGTGAGGGTAGGCAAAATGGGCTGAGGGGGTCAAAAGGTACAAACTTCCAGTTATAAAATAAAGTCATGGGGATGTGTTAGTAACTATTTTTAATAACATTGCATTGCATATTTGAAAGTTCCGAAGAGAGTAAATCTTAAAAGTTCTCATCACAAGAAAAAAAAATTCTGTAACCATGTATAGTGTCAGATGTTAACTAGACTTATTGTGGTCATCGTTTCACAATATATACAAATATTGAATCATTATGATGTGCACTTGAAACTAATATAACATTATATCAATTATACCTCAATTTAAAAAAATAATTATCAATAAAAAAATAAAACAAAATATAAATAAAATTTTAAAAAGCCCTTTCAGTTATCAAGAATACCAATAATCATAGTTAATATTCCCTATTTTTAAGATTTATTTATTTATTTGAGGGGGAGGGGCAGAAGGAGAAGGAGCAAGAATCTCAAGCAGATTCCACACTGAGGCTGGAGCCTGGCTCAGGGCTTGATCTCATAACCCTGAGATCACAACCCATGCTGAAACCAACAGTTGGACACTTAACTAACTGCACCACCCAGGCAGCCTGTAGTTAATATTTCTTGAACACGGGGGCCATCTTATGTATTGCAGCATGTTTATCACCGCCTTTGGCCTCCCACTACCCAGTAGATGCCAGTAGCAACACCTCTGTCCTGGTTTTCATGATCAAAAAGTCTCCAGACATTATCAAATTTTCACTAGGGAACAGAATCACCCCATCTGAGAAACACTGGTCCAGGGCCAAAATTCTGCAATTCTGAGAGCTTCAACACAAGAATGGAATATAATTCCTAAATATAAACACCCAAAGTCAACATTAATCTTAGGCCAATTAAAAAAGGAACCTATAGTGAAAATTATGAGCTTTGGTTCTAGCCTCCTGGCCTCTGTGTGAGACAGTCAAAGATTAGTTGCCCATACAGCCAAGGGTCCATTTCTGGGGTCTCTATTCTGTTCCATTGGTCTATGTGTCTGTTTTTGTGCCAGTACCATGCTATCTTTGTGATCACAGCTTTGTTGTATAGCTTGAAATCAGGCAATGTGATGCCCCCAGCTTTGTTTTTCCTTTTCAACATTTCCTTGGCAATTCGGGGCCTTTTCTGGTTCCACACAAATTTAAGGGCTGTTTGTTCCAGCTCTTTGAAAAATGTCATTGGTATTTTGATCAGGATGGCATTGAAAGTGTAGATTGCTCTGGGTAGCATAGACATTTTAACTATGTTTACTCTTCTGATCCATGAGCATGGAATGTTTTTCCATCTTTTTGTGTCTTCTTCAATGTCTTTCAAGAGTGATCTGTAGTTTCTAGACTATAGATGCTTTACGTCTCTGGTTAAGTTAGTTCCAATATATCGTATGATTTTTGGTGGTATTGTAAATGTAATGGATTCCCTAATTTCTCTTTCTTCTGTCTCATTGTTTGTGTATAGAAATGCAACTGATTTCTGAGCATTGATTTTGTATCCTGCCACATTACTGAATTGTTCCGTAAGTTCTAGTAATTTGGGGGTGGAGTCTTTGGGTTTTCCATATAGAGTATCACGTCATCTGCGAAGGGAGACAGTTTGACTTCTTCTTTGCCGATTTGGATACCTTTTATCCCTTTTTGTTGTTTGATTGCTGTTGCAAGGACTTCTAGTACTATGTTGAACAATAATGGCAAGTACTATGTTGAACAATAATGGCAAGACTGGGCATCCTTGTCATGTTCCTGATCTTAAGGGAAAGGCTTTCAGCTTTTCCCCATTGAGAATGATATTCTCTATAGGCTATTCATAGATGCTTTTTATGAAATTGAGGAATGTACCCTCTATCCCTACACTCTGAAGGGTTTTAATGAGGAAAGGATGCTGTATTTTGTCAAATGCTTTTTCTGCATCAATTGAGAGGATCATATGGTTTGTGACTCTTTTCTTGTTGATGTGAATGATCACACTGATCGATTTGCGTATGTTGAACCACCCTTGCATTTCAGGGATGAATCCCACTTGGTTTTGATGGATAATCCTTTTAATGTACTGTTGGATCCTATTAGCTAGGATCCTGTTGAGAATTTTGGCATCCATATTCATCAGGGATATCAGTCTGTAATTCTCTTTTTTGATGGGGTCTTTGCCTGGTTTGGGGATCAAGGTAATACTGGCCTCATAGAATGAGTTTGGTAGTTTTCCTTGTGTTTCTATTTTTTGAACCAGCTTCAGGAGAATAGGTATTATTTCTTCTTTGAATGGTTGGTAGAATTCCCCAGGGAATTTATCAGGCCCTGGACTCTTGTTATGTGGGAGGTTTTTGATCACTACTTCATTCTCTTCATAATTAATTGGTCTGGGGCGCCTGGGTGGCACAGCGGTTAAGCGTCTGCCTTTGGCTCAGGGCGTGATCCCAGCGTTATGGGATGGAGCCCCACATCAGGCTCCTCCGCTATGAGCCTGCTTCTTCCTCTCCCACTCCCCCTGCTTGTGTTCCCTCTCTCGTTGGCTGTCTCTATCTCTGTTGAATAAATAAATAAAATCTTTTAAAAAATCATAATTAATTGGTCTGTTTAAATAATCAATTTCTTTCTGTTTCAGACTTGGCAGTTTATAGGTTTCCAGGAAGGCATCCATTTCTTCCAGGTTGTTTAATTTATTGGCATATAGTTGTTGATAATAGTTTCTAATGATCCTTCCTATTTCTTTGGTGTTGGTCGTGATCTCTTCCCTTTCATTCATAATTTTATTAATTTGGGTCCTTTCTCTACTCTTTTGAATAAGTCTGGTCAGTGGCTTATCAATCTTATTTATTCTTTCAAAGAACTGGCTGTTCCTGGTTTCTAATTCATTGATCTCTGCTCTAATCTTGATCACCTGCCTTTTTGTGTGTGGGTTAGGCCTGTTCTTCTGTTCAAGCTCCAGCTTCTTGAGGCGAGAATATAAAAACTGTATTTTAGATTTTTCTATTCTTTTGAGTGAGGCGTGGATGGGTATGTATTTTCCCCATAGGACTGTCTTTGCAGTGTCCCATAGGTTTTGGACCAATGTGTTTTCATTCTCATTGATTTCCATAAACTGCTTAAGCTCCTCTTTAATTCCCTGGTTTACCCAATCATTCCTAAGCAGGATGGTTCTTAGTTTCCAAGTGTTTGAGTTTCTTACAAATTTTTCCTTCTGATTGAGTTCCAGTTTCAAAGCATTGTGGTCTGAGAATATGCAAGGAATAATCTCAGTCTTTTGGTATCGGTTGAGACCTGTTTTGTGACCCAGAACACGGTCTATTCTTGAGAATGTTCCAGGGGTATTCGAAAAGAATGAGTATTCTGTTGTTCTGGGGTGTAGTGTTCTATATATATCTATGAGGTCCATCTGGTAAGTACGTCATTCAAAGCTCTTGTTTCTTTGTTGATTTTCTGCTTAGGTGATCTGTCTATTGCTGAGAGCGGAGTGTTGAGGTCCCCTACTAGTAACGTATTATTATCTATACGTCTCTTTATTCTGGTTATAAGTTGGCTTGTGTATCTAGCTGCTCCCCTGTTGGGGGCATAGATATTTATAACTGTCATATCCACTTGTTGGATACATCCTTTAAGAATAATATAGTGTCCTTCTGTATCTCTAACTACAGTCTTTAGTTTAAAATCGAATCTGTCTGATATGAGAAGTGCTACCCCAGCTTTCTTTTGAGGTCTGATGGCATGAAAAATGGTTCTCCATCCCTTCACTTTCAGTCTGGATGTATCTTTAGGTTCAACATGAGTCTCTTGGAGACAGCAAATGGATGGGTCATGTCTTTTTATCCAATCAGCAACCCTGTGGCACTTTAGGGAGCATGTAGGCCATTCACATTGAGAGTGATTATTGAGAGAGATATGATTTTAATGATGTCATGGTGCCTGTGAAGTCTTTGTTTCTATAGACTGTAAATTTCTGTTCTGTATCACTCTTGGGGTCTTTTTACTTTTATAGAACTCCCCTTAATATTTCTTGTAGGGCTGGCTTGGTGGTCACACATTCTTTCAGTTTCTGCCGGTCTTGGAAGGTCTTTGTCTCTCCATCAATTCTGAATGACAGCCTTGTTGGATAAAGGATCCTTGGCTGCATATTCTTCTTAGTGCTCTGAATATGCCTTGCCAGCTTTTCCTGGCTTGCCAGGTCTCTGTGGACAGATCTGATGTTATTCTGATGTTCTTCCCTCGTAGGAGGATTCTCTTCTCCCTTGTGACTTTCGAGATTGTATCCTTGGATCTAATATTTGCGAACTGCACTATTATGTGACGTGGTGTAGGTCTGTTCTCATTGATCTTGGGAGGGGTCCTCTCTGACTCTTGGACACGAATGCTTGTTTTCTTTGACAGATTAGGGAAGTTCTCAGCTACAATTTGTTCAAATATCTCTTCTAGACCTCTTTCTCCACCCCCATCAGGGATGCTGATGATTCTGACATTGGAACGTTTCATTGAGTCAGTAATCTCCCGTAATCTACATTCTTGAGATTGGATTTTTTTGAGCCAAGTTCCCATTTTTTCCTTCTTTTCTATCATCCCATCTTCCAATTCGCTAATTCGTCTTCTGCCTCATTTACTCTGGCCATCGGAGCATCCCGTTTAGACTGCATTTGATTCATAGCATTTTTAATTTCTTCCAGATTCGCTCTCATTTCCGCCCTTAGAGATTCTCTAGTCTCATTAATATTTTCGTTAATATTTTTTTCAAGCCTATACATCATCTTGACCATTGTTACTCTGAACTCCATTTCTGACAATTTGCTTATATCCATATCCATCAGTTCTGTGGCAGAGATCATAGTCTCTGTCTCCTTTCTTTGCTGGAGATTCCTCCTTGTCATTTTGATGAGGAGAGGTTGCGGGAATGCACAGAGCCCAAGTTATTGACCAGGACCCAGGCAATGTGCACTTGTTTTATAGGGACCTTAGGGATGTGGGTTTCTTGATTTTTCAGCCTGCCTTCTTGGGGGACAGGCCTGCCGTGCAACTCAGGCAACCCTGTTTGGGTGGAATTGCCCCGTCCCCTGTGAGAGGGGTTGGGGATGGGCACAATGAGAACTGGAATTTCTGGGCTTTTGTTCTCTGGTGGGCTTTCCCTGGAAGTTTTCTGTGACTCTTCTGAAAGTTAGAGCAGCAGTGGCCGTATCCTAGCCTCTGTCTCAGAACAGAGAGATTGCTTTCCACTGAGCTCTCCTGGCCACTTTAACTCTGTTTCTGTCGGTGCTGCTAAAAACCTGCAGCATCCCGGGTTGTGCACTCCACAGCCACTCTCCCAGCCCTCACTCCCAGGGCTGGCATGCCTTTGTCCTTTGTGCTTCTAACACCACCAGCCACCCCCGGTTCTCGCGCGCACTCCCGAGCTCCCCATTTCAGTGTGGTTCGCGCGCGCTCCAGAGCTCAGGTTTTCAGTCTGGGCACGCCGCACTCCCGAGCACCCTGTTTCTGTCTAGTTCGAGTGCGCACTCTGGAGCTCCGATTTTCAGTCTGGTCATGCATGTGCTCTTAAGCTCCAGTTTTCAGTTTGGACGCGCGCACATTCCCGGGCTCCCGGTCTCAGTCGGCTTTCTCGCGGGTGCCGGTCCGCGAGTCCGGCCCGCTCCCCAGTGCAGGTGGCCACTGCTTCCTGGCACTCGAGTGCAGCAGCTCCCACCCCCTTCCATTTATCTTCCAATATCTGTGTGCGGATTCATGGCCCCCTGCTTTGTACCTCAATACTCAGCCCTGGAGATGTTCGTTTGTAGAGATCCAGATGTATCTTCCTACGTCTCAGGCTGATTTCATGGGTGCTCAGGATGGTCTGGTAGATATCCAGCTCAATTCAGGGGACCAGATGATAAAAGGTCCCCTACTCCTCTGCCATCTGCCCCCCCCTTTGTTAAGGGTTTTTATCATGACAGAATGTTGTACTTTGTCAAATGTTTTTTCTGCATCTATTGAAATGATCATATGGTTCTTACCCTTTCTTTTATTAATGTGGTGTATCATGTTGACTGACTTGAGAATATTGCAAAAGACCCCAAATAGCCAAAGCAACCTTGAAAAAGAAAAGCAAAGCTGGAGGCATCACAATTCCAGACATCAAGTTATATTTCAAAGCTGTAGTGAATAAGACAGTATGGTACCACACAAAAAGAGACACACAGATCAACTGAACAGAAATAGAAACCCCAGATATGAACCCAGAACTATATGGTCAGTTAATATTTAACAAAGCAGGAAAGACTATAACAATGGGAAAAAGGCAGTCTCTTCAACAAATGGTGTTGGGAAAAACTAGACAACAACATGCCAAAGAATGAACCTGGACCACTTTCTTTATGTCATACACAAAAATAAATTCAAAATGGATTGAAGATCTAAATATGAAACATGAAACCATAAAAATCCTAAAGAAGAACACAAGCAGTAACCTCTTTGACATCAGCCATAGGAACTTCTTTCTAGGTATGTCTTCTGAGGCAAGGGAAACAAAAGCAAAAATAAACTATTTGGACCTCACCAAAATAAAAAGTTTCTGCACAGTAAGGAAACAATCAAAACCACAGAATGGGAGAAGATATTTGCAAATGACATATCTGATAAAGGGTTAGTATTCAAAATATGTAAAGAACTTATAAAACTCAACACCCAAAAAATGAATAATCCAAATAAAAAATGGGCAGAAGACATGAATAGACATTTTTCCAAAAAAGACAGGCAGATGGCCAACAGACATATGAAAAGATGCTTAACATTACTCATTATCAGAGAAATGCAAATCAAAACCACAATAAGATATCATCTCACACCTGTCATAATGGCTAAAAACAACAACAAAAGAACAACAGATGTTGGTGAGGATGTGGAGAAAGTGGAACCCTCGTGCACTGTTGGTGGGAATGTACACTGGTGGAGTCACTCTGGAAAACAGTATGGAGTTTCCTCAAAAAGTTAAAAATAGAACTACCTTCTAATCCAGCAATTGCACTACTAGGTATTTACCCAAAGAATACAAAAACACTAATTCAAAGGGATCCATGCACCCCAATGTTTATAGCAGCATTATCTACCATAGCCAAATTATAGAAACAGCCCAAATCTCTATCAACTGATGAATGAATAAGGAAGATGTGGTGTTTACACACACACACACACACACACACTGGAGTATTACTCAGCCATAAAAAGAATGAAATCTTGCCATTTGCAATGACATGGATGGAGCTAGAATATCAAGCTAAGCGAAATAAGTCAGTCAGAGAAAGACAAATACCATATAATTTCACTCATATGTAGCATTTAAGAAATAAAACAAATGATCAAATAGGGAGAAAAGAGACAGGCAAACCAAGAAACAGACTCGTTAAGAAAAAATTAATGGTCACCAGAGAGGAAGTGGATGGGGAGGATGGGTGAAATAGGTAATGGGGGTTAAGGAGGGCACTTGTGAGGAGCAACAGGTGTTGCATGGAAGTGTTGAATCACCACATTGTATAACTGAAACTAATATTAAGCTGTATGTTAACTGGAATTTAAATTAAAACTTTAAAGAAAATACATGTAAAGTGGACAGTGCCTGATATGCATACACAGTACTCACCAAATAAACATCAACCCGTTATTATATCTACATCAAACATGTTCTTTTTTTAAGTAGTCAATTTTTTTCAAAGTGGTTTTCTATTTTTTTTTAATTCTAGTTGGTTAACATACAGTGTTATATTAGTTTCCAGTGTAAAATATAGTAGCCTGATTCTTTTACTGAATAACATATCATAAACATCTCCATACCTCTAACACTTTTCTACAACATGATTCTTAATAGTATGGATGTGCCTCATTTAACATAGTCTCCTATTTGGAGACATTTAGGAGAGTTCCACTTTTGAGTTATTATAAAATGTTGCAATTGGGCATGCTTGCACATCTCTTTCATGATTTACTTAGGAAGAAGCAAAGTTGCTGGAATAAAAGGTATACTCACTTTTTAGTCTTTTGGTATATTTTCGGTCCCAGGATTTATACCACCCAGAGTTTCTTATAATATTTTACATTTGGCTGATTATGAAAGGAGCCTAGGAGATTATGTCTGAGCAAAGTAGAATAATGAAGTTAGGGTAGTGTGCTCCTTAGCCACTCTGATCAGCAACATAATATTGAAATGAAAGGTGTGGCTGATGTTGAGTGTCCAATGAAGGGTGACTCCCATACCAGCATCTCCAAGCGCAGGCTGAGCACTCTTCCAATGTAACTAACTCCAGATACAAAAAAAAGCATCATCTAGCCCCAGGTGTCAGGAATTCTCAGCCTCAAACTTGTTGAGTTGGGGGAAAGTCAGAGCAGCTGCACTGACAAACCTTTCACAGGCTTTCCCTCTTAATTTATTCCATTCATGGAGAATTCCTCTTGGCAAGGTGTTATGGCCCTTGTGTCAGCAAAACCTTGTATAATTTAGAAGTGTGGTCCTAAAATAGTAAAAGGGCTGGAATGCCTCAGAGGCAAAAAATCACTTAAAGAGATTCCATTGTGAGGAACATGCCAGAGGGAACTAATCACATTGAATCACAGATGAGGAAGCAATATGACATGGGTGTTCAACCCAGTGGCCCAACAGTTTACACCAGCCTACTATTAAAAAGAGAGGCATTAAAAATAAATCATCAATAAATAAGTACTTTAATAGTTAGAGAAGGTGGAAATTATGGATTCAGGGACTCTCACAATTATAAAGATCTTCAAGGTCATCTATTCTAGCTCAATAGACAGTTCTTACTTGGATTCCATTTACAGTTGTCCTGAAAAGTGACCTTTGCTTAGACATGCTTAGACATGTCCAATAGCAGAGAACTGCTACTCTCTCCTCAGGACAACTAATGTGACTAGAAAGTTCATCTTTATTAAAATCCTGAAATCTGTCAGCCTAAATAAACAAACACATAAGTAAGCAGATGTTTTCCAAGCATCAGTGAGTCCTACAGAATGTTGAAAATGGCTCCAACTGGCTCCGGAGCTTTTCTTAGGAAAGGAACTAACTTTGTTTAGAAAAATACTCTGAGAAGTCATGTGGGGTGAGAAAGATGATGGGTTACAATGTAAGCAGAGAGCAAAACCAAACTGTTGTGCCTTAGAATTTAATAGAACTTTGAAGTAGGGCAAGCAGTGAAAAGCTGGAAATGGGACTGAAGAAGGAGAGGGGCTACTGAAGAACATGGACAGATGCCAGGTCCTGTAGGGAAAGGTGGCCAGTTGGAAAGTCCCTGGGCCTGAAGTTGTATTAAAAACAAGATTCCATTTTAAGTTGATTTCATTTCTATAATACAAAAGATAGACTGGTAGAACACTTTTAGAAAGCAATTAAGCAATATATCCAATTTGCTTTATCCTGATAATCCCAATGCTTGATATCCATCCCGAAAAATTAAATCAAAATGTGAAAATGCTGAATGGATAAAGAAGAACTGGTGTGTGTACACACACACACACACACACACACACACACACACACACACAATGGAATATTACTCAGCCATAAAAAATAATGAAATCTTGCCATTTGCAATGACATGGATAGAGCTACAGAGTATTATACCAAGTGAAAGAAGTCAGTCAGAGAAAGGCAAATATGATCTCACTCATATGTGGAACTTAAAACAAATGTGCAAAGGCGGGGAGAGAAAGGCAAACCAAGACAGAGACTCTTAACTCTAGAGAACACACTGATGGTTACCAGAGGGGAGGCATGTGGGGGGATGGGTGAAATAGGTTATAGGGATTAAGGAGGGCACTTGTGATGAGCACTGGGTGATGTATGGAAGTGCTAAATCACTATATCGTATACCTGAAATTAGTATTACACTGTATGTTAACTAACTAGAATTTCAATAAAAACTTTAAAAAAACGTGAAAATCTGGGGCGCCTGGGTGGCACAGCGGTTAAGCGTCTGCCTTCGGCTCAGGGCGTGATCCCGGTGTTATGGGATCGAGCCCCACATCAGGCTCCTCCGCTATGAGGTTATGAGCCTGCTTCTTCCTCTCCCACTCCCCCTGCTTGTGTTCCCTCTCTCGCTGGCTGTCTCTATGTCTGTCAAATAAATAAATAAAATCTTTAAAAAATAAAAATAAAATAAAAATAAAAATAAAAAAACGTGAAAATTGCAAAAATTAGAACTAACCCAGATCCTAAAACAGAAACTGTTAAATAGATTATGGCGTAGTCCCTAGAGTACTTTGCAACTATTAAGTATGATGCAAATGATAATATAACACAGGAAAATGTATGACAGATGTTTTCAATAGGAAAAATTATAATTTAATACTAACCTACTAAATAAACAAATAAAATGACAAAGAACTCCTATGTATAGAAAATATTTTAAAGAAATAAAACAAGACTGTTAATAATAGTCATCTCTAAGGGTAATTTTCTCCTATTTTTCCAAGTTTTTGAAATTTTACATAACAAACATGTTTAACATTTAGAATGTGAAAATGTTTACATAAACTGTATTTAAACATCAATTTTAAACTTCATTTAAAATGTGTTTATTGCTGTAGTTCTTTAGCAACTAGACAAGAGAAACAGCTCCATGGTTATAGAAAAGAAGTCAGCTACCCTTTCTTTATACCCAAGTCTGACTTTGATCAATTCACGTCACTTTTCTGAATGCTAGCTGTGGTACGGAAATAAAGCTACCTCCCTGCCTCTTTCACAGGATTATCGGGGGGTACAATACATTGGTGAATATGGAAGCCCTCTGAATTCTATATCCTTATAAAATTATAAAGGACTCTTACTGTTAGATTAGAGTCTGCAGGTAGTCATTTCATTCTTCCATCTTCCAATCCATTCTTCTTTTGCAAATGGCCACTTAATATAACCTGGGGAAATATATTGCACACAGGTCACATTTCTATATAGCGCATGTTGGGATAAAATTCATAAAATTCAGTACATTATTTTGAAACAAAATAGACAAAACGTCCTGAAACCAGTGGTACCATAATTCTCTTTAACATTCTGTTTTCATGTGAGTGGGGGTGTGTGTGGGTGTGTGTGTGTGTGTGTTACGAGTGTCTATGTGCATATGTACGGTGTGTGAGGTGTGTGTTTGTGTATGTGTACACTGAGGAGACCCAGGGAGCCAGAGGTGAATTTAGAACTGCTATTGCCTTATAAAGAGATTTGCTTTGTTTTCTTTTGCTTTGTTTTGCCTGACTATCCATGGTGAGTCTAGATATTAAAGAAGAAATTTTCAGAACCAAAGATTACAGATTCAAGTTCTGAGGATCTGAGCCTATCACATGCTGAAGGAGATCATTCACTGGAACCTCACTGCAATACCTTAATTTTTAAACAGAATTCAAAATAAGTCCATCTTGAGTTCTTTCCAAATGTTAGGGGAGGAATCACTAGAAGACCCACATACAAGGCAGTTTCCCCTCTTCCTCCTGCAAAAACAAACAACAAAAACTAACTATAGTGGGAAGAACACAAGACTTTAGTCAGAAGCTCAAAGTTATATTCCTACTTTCACTAACAATAAGGTCATCTCTGACCACCAGCTCAGCACAGTACCGCTTCCTTCCACTCAACTTGTTACTTCCCCAAATTCCTAAGGACAACTTCTCCTCTGCAAATCCTTCCCAACACATCACCAGTTCTTATGACTGGATCCCTGTGCCTCTCATTTCTTACATTTCTTGCATCCCTCCCCAACCTAGGCCTATGTCCATCAAGTGAGATCAAGTTCCCAGCCTGGCCCATCTTCCAATGATTACCCATGCCATGCTGGAAGCTGGACACAAAGGAGCCAGGAGAACATTTTCAAGTTAATGAACCTCTCTTGGCCTGAGTTTCAAGACAAATGGACTAAATGACCTGTAGTGCCCTTTCTTGATCTAATAGTCTACGGTTCTATCACAACATGAAAATCAAGAAACAAATATAATAATCACACCTGAAACTTATATAGTAGGCCAGTTCTTAATGCATCTTTACTCACATCACATCCTTGACCCACACAATGGATAGATAAACCAGGTGTTATCATCTCCATTCTGGAAATACATTTTGGAAATTACATTATTTACTTTTCCAGAACAGCAGGACAGAGACCCACATCTTCTGACTCTAGTTTCTAAGTTCTTTCATCCATAGAATGCTAAGGTATAGCAAAACTCGATTGCTGTCTATTCAGAGAAGAAACAGGGATTTGAGCAATTATGGGAATTCCAAAATTTGAAATACAAGTAATTGACTTTTTCAGACTAGATTCAAATCTTTTAGGGCATAACAAAGCATTTTAATTCTTGTGAAGCAAGGCACAACTCTTGCCCAGAAGAGAAATTTGTAGGATTTCAAACATTCTTACTAAGCGCAAAAGACTAGAATTTGGCACATACCCTAGTAGCTTACCTACACACAGATCATGGGCCTCACTCTTATATAACTGCACAAACATTTGCATTCTCTTTAATCATGTATTGGTTTTCCATTGTTACTGTATAAGAACTTATGACAAACTTAGCAGCTTAAACCAACACAAATTTATTGTTTCACAATTCTAAAGGTCAGAAGCCTGACATGGATCTTATTGGGCTAAAGTAAGGTGCTGGGAAGGCTGATTCCTTCTTGAGCCTCTAAGAGAGAATCTGTTTCCTTGCCTTTTTTAGCTTCTAGAGGCTGCCTGAATTCCTTGGCTTGTGGCTCCTCTCTTCATCTTCAAATCCATCAATGTAGTATGTTTCTGACCCTGCTTCTGCTCTCCCATCTTTTTGTCTGACCACAGAAGGATAAAGGTCCTTTTAAGGACCCATATGATAAGATTAGACCCACCCAGATGATCCAGATAATCTCCCTATCTCAAAGTCCTTGATCAGATCTGTGAAGTCCCTTTTGCCCTGAAAGGTTAACATATTCCCACCTTCCAAGGATTAGGATGTGGACATCTTTGGAGGATCATTATTCTGCTTACCACAATGATTATTTTTCATGAGTTTATTTAAAAAATAATAGTCAAAATGTATCAATGTACCTTCTATATGTTAAATACCCAAGTAGGAACTTTATATACAACACAACAAATTTTTATAAAAATAAGTCGAAGCTAGTATCGCTATCCCCATCTGACAGACAATGAAATTGAGAATCATTGGTTAAGTAACTTACAATGTCATCTAGCTAGTCAGAGGCAGAACGGGCTTCTAAACCACTAGAAAACAACCATGCACAGGAGTAGCCACCACTTTTCAATGCAATCACTGATTCTCAGGCATAAAGCTGTCGTGTAGCTAATCTCAGCTGGAAGCCTTATGAATATTTCTGCATAAGGGAAACCCTCCCTGTGCACAGAGCCTCAGTGCACAGTCTGAGGTTCCTTTGCTGCAGTGTGTTCCATCCACAACAAAAGGGAAATCTAGAGAGTAAGAAATGACAAAAGCTTCCTAAGAGAAAAACTCTTCTAAAAACCGCTGCAGACTCTTGAGATTTTTGGTAACACATGGCAAACGTGACAGGTTTCCTGGGCGTCTGCTAGTACTTGGCATCGTCACACTCCGCAGTCAATTTCGAAATTGTCATTTGGGGCCCACTGAGGCTTTAAATAGCACCTCCTAACAGCCGAGCCAGCTTTTGTAGCTTTCTCTTTCTATTAAGAGCACATGAGGGCTCACCGACTATTGAAAATAAATGTCACAAAGTAAATGCTTTTTTATATTTGGTTTGTTTAAATTGCTTTGAGGGCATTGAGATTGAAGACACATGGTTCAAAATGAAATCTTCCAGAATAACTATGCCATATCTCAAGACACCCAAAATATCAATTGCTACCCAAAACAAGATGCTGAGATAGAAATGCATATGTCACATTAATGCCAGGGCCAAAAAGTGAGAGAATAAAAGAAAACAAAATTTTAAAACACTAACATTTATTGAACACCTGATGTTTGCCAAATATTTTGAAAAACTAATCTCATTTAATCCATACAATACTTATAAGTAACCCAATTTCACTGGTGAAGACAGAGCCTTAGAGAGGTCAAATAAGAGGTCCAAGGTCACCCTGCTGGACGGCAGTGAGGCTGGGGCTTTCTGGCCATAAAAAGAATTATTTCCCCACACACCCAACCAAGCAGGCTAGGCTCAGGGCATAAGACAAGAGTCAGCCCTGACTCACTGGAAGGCAGCCTGACTTGGAAAACAATATTTATTTGCTTAAAGGCTGTGTGGGAGACAAGAAGAAGCATTAAAGCTGAAGATAATAGACAGGCAGGTGCAGCTGATTTAGTTCCAGCCATCACATCCTCAATGTTCCTAACAGGAGTGGTGATAGTAACACCTCGTAATTACACAACACCCTCCTCAGACACATTCACATTCATCTTCCCAACAGCTCTGGAATGGAGGACACAGCACAATCACATTCCTTTTACAGAGAGAGAAGCTGATGCATTTGCCCAAGGTCACAGAGGGACACAGAGGCTTGGAGAGATGGTAACCCTGGAACCCATATCAAGATGGCTTACCCACTGGCTACAGGAAAACAAATTCAACACCCTGGGCTCTGAGACTCATGGGTGAAACATTCATTTAGTCAGCCATACTGTGCTCTGTAAAATCCCTGTCAAAATGTCCCAGACCACCAGAAGCAGGTGACAGGAAGGTCTTCCATTTCCTTCATACTTCCAGATATTCACTCCTGGTGGAGAGGGGGGTCTTTCTTTTGTTAAACAGCACATGTGCATTACTGAAAAAGAATCAATCTTGACCAGGGAAAGGTTTGTTTTTCAAATGATGGTCTATCCCAAAGAACCTCAAATTCTGCCAGAAAGATGCTTGATCCTCTCCCAGAAGGGAACCTAGAATTTGAATTTCTGGCCTTGACTACAAGGTACATCAACTGAAGAAGTAGGACCCACAGGATGGTGAAAAGGAAAAAGAAGAAAAGGAGGGAGACCCTGTGGAGAAGGGACCCTCAAGTGGAATATCCACTGTACGGGCCATCCCCAAGGTGCACTGTACAGATGGTAAAGTGTTGTTTAGCACAAGCTTTGCACACCTTTGGTATTTGCAATTGGCTGTTGGCATGACTGTAGTTTTTATGAGGATTGTACTTGTACATTCTTCCAGATATTTCAGGGCTTAATAACAAGTATATGCAAGATTCAGAATGTGTCTCCCACGGCACAATATTTCACAGCATAAAAACAGGTAGAACACTATTGGTCTTAAACAGAAGTATGAGTCATTCCCATTATCAGAGTTAATAAAAGGTTCTACTGTACCAACAAAAAAGTCTTCACAATTAAATTACTCTCAAGGCACAAAGCTTAGCACTTGACACTTGGAATGCTAGCTTCCTCAGTTGCAATCTTAGGACAACCACTGAGATGTTCACACTCCTAGAGAAGTAGTTCAGCAATCTCCTCCCTAAAGCAGAGACTTTACCATTATGAAAATTTTAAGAGCTAATACCTAATTTTAAATGCTATGATTTAATACTATGATTTAAATGCTATAGTCTCAAGTGTGAATTCAATGAAAATACTATGTAACTTTGTTTCCCTTAATGCTCCTAGATTTGAAGCACAAGATCAGAAGCTTTCAGATTCAAACAATAAGTTTTGCCTATCCTACCCATTCCCAATTTCTGATAAATAAAAACCAGAGGGAAATAAGGACACCTTGCTAGCTTGGTCATTAGAGTGTGCAACTCTTGATCTCAGGGTCATGAGTTCAAGCTCCAAGTTGAGTGTAAAGCTTAGTTAAAAAACAAAAAACCAAAGGGAAATAGAAAAGAAAGGGAAAGGGGAGCAATCTGAATTAAGAGAAATCAAGAAAAGGGGCACCTGGGGTGGCTCAGTCGGTTGAGCACCAACACTTGATATCTGATCAGGTCATGATCTCAGGGTCCTAAGATCAAGCCCCATGTTGGACTCCATGCTGGGCATGGAACCTGCTTAAGATTCTCTCTCTTCCTCTTCCCCTGCTGCTACCACCACCACCACCACCACCACCACCACCCACTTACACATGCACACACACTCTCTCACTCTTAAAAAAGAGAGGAGAGAGAAATCAAGAAAGAAGATCCAAGAAAACTCTGCTACATAGACAGGAGATGAAGACAAAATAAAGAAAGAACAAGAGCACAGTCTGTCTGGGAAGAAAGTGACCAGAACCCAAAGAAGAAGTCACGAACAGCCTCCCCACCCCAGCTTAGAG
The DNA here is from genome assembly GCF_024610735.1 of Ursus americanus. NCBI lineage: Eukaryota > Metazoa > Chordata > Mammalia > Carnivora > Ursidae > Ursus > Ursus americanus. Next base: position 29,797,234 of record NC_142144.1, read on the forward strand.
CTATATGGTTTGGAAGCAAGAGTTGACTATGGGCTAGTAGCTGTGAGGCAAATTCAGTCTCCTAGGCAATCTCAATTATAACTATAAATACATATATCATTAATAAAACATTAGAAAAATCAAGTCTGTCAGGATATTTAAAGAATAATACATCATGACAAAGTAGGATTTATTCCAGGAATGAATGTCATTATGGGCCAATATTAGGAAATCTATAATTCATTATATTAGTAGGTCAAAGGAAAAAAAGCTATCTGATTGCCTCAATAGATGTTTTTTTAAAAATTTGATAAATTTTTAAACCTATAACCTACAAGTAGAAATAGAAGAAATTGAAGAGTATCTATTAATATGATATGGAGTACCTAGGATCCAATTAATTGGCAACATAATATTTAAATATAAAACATTATGGGGATATTTATGAATAGAAGGAATGAGACAAAAATGACCACTATCACAACTCATATTTTAATATGCTTCCTCTAGTTCTAAGCAATTAAGTATACATACTAGAAGAGAGAAGAAATTTTATCTTTGCTTACATATAAAAAAATATCTAGCTGAAAAAAATCCAAGATAATCAATTGAAATAAATATTGAAACTAATATGAGTTCATTAATATGGCTATGTAAAAAACAAGTATGTATTTAAAATGATAAATTTTATATGCCAGTTATATCCATTTTCTCCCCAGCTAAAACGCACTCATATTGAGAAAACCCAAAGAAAGTGAGGATAAAAGAAAACTAGACATATGAAGATTTCAGGAAATGTAAAGATACAAAAAGAGTACCAGTTCTCTATCTTATAACTTCCCAAACTATCATGGGATGGTTGACAAAAGGTGAGAAACATTTCAAGAACCAATACAAGTAGTTACATTCAAATGGAAACCAGCAGTATTCTTTTCCCTTTTTATCAAAATATTCTAGAGTTTCATAACAGATTGAGTCTTTACCGTGGTGTCCCACATCCATGCACCAACCTGATAAGAGCAGAACTAAATTTAAACTTGAGGTTACAGAAGCCACTCCTAAGTCATGTTTCAGACATCAAGTCACAAATAGATAACCTCACTACCAGTAGACTCCCCTTACCTATATAGCAATGGTTGTCTTCCTCTCTCCCTAAACCTCTGGGTTTATTTCTTCACTTTTCAAACCCTGGTCTCTCATCAATTCATGAACAAGGAAAGCTTTGTCTCATTACTTTAACTTGGGAATTAAAAACTGCTACCACTTGAGGTCTGCTCTGTGAATTTATTCATTCATACATTCATCCAACAAATGTCTATTTAGTGCCAGCTGTAGACTGGGCACTGTTACTGGTGGCTTAAGATGAATAAGTTAGATATGGTAAGGGCCTTACAGTGTTTATAGTCTAGTGGGAGATTCAAACAAATTGAGAGACTATCACAGTATCATCAGTAAATGTGTGCTAGGGTTAGCCCAAGATGCTGATATTACAGAAAATAGGGTCCTCCAACCTTACTGGGAAGGTGCCCTGAAGTATAAGTTTGGGGTGGGGAGAGGAAAAAGCATGTCTCATTTTACTCATTTCTGGCATAAAAGACAGCCACACATTCAATTAGCATTCTCAAACCCATTAAGAGAGCTTCTAGGAGTTGGAACAGTTTTAGCTGATACAGGCACCATGTTACATGCCGTGTTTTATAGCTCCTTGGTGATGTCTGACAGCACTCTAAAGAATCCTTTTGGAACTAACAGAAGTTTCAAGTGGATACAATGAATTCTGAGCAGAGTGTTTTTAAGAGCCTTTTTATCCTCTGGGGCTAAAACCCCTTTCAAGGACTGCTCAAGCAATCCCAGTTGTTAGATGACAACCCACATGGTTACCAAGGATGAGAAAGGCATATGAAGAAAATACTGTTTTGGTCTTCGGTAAATGTTTGAACTCTGCTGGGTCTGACAGCAAAGCCCCAAGGACAAAGATGAATTTTATGATGTAGGCTTTTCCCATCAGGGCTCATGACTGACTAAGTTTTTTAAGGCTCAAGTCAGGGTCTGCTACCATGGTCAGCATTTAAAGTATGTAACCTAGAAAAGAGCAGCTTTATAGATTTGGAAAATCTAACTTACTTTTCTCCAGGAGAATCAGAATGTTATAAAGCAAATATTTTTGCTAATCTCCCAAAAACCAGAACTTCTGTCCAACTCTAGCTTCTCCTCAGCTACTATAAACACCACTTTATTAAAATATTGCTACTAGCCCCTTCACATATTGTTTACATTTAAATAGGAAAGACATGTTTATTATTGGAAAGTCATTACTATGACACTTTCCTAATCTTAAATACTTAACACGTATTCTGTTCATCCTGAAAGAGAACTCTAACATTTACTCATATAAATTATAAATTGGTTTGACAATTTTTTATTAAACGAAATGTACTTATTGCTTAAAATGTGATCCCTAGTAATAGCTGACCTTTAGGAATAACCAATTTTTATACATTTCATGAAAAGGAAAACATAATTACTTTCCCCCTAAAATCAGAAATTAAGTGATGTCTGTTTTTACTCCCATCTATTAACATTGTACTAGAGGTTCTAGGCAAAGAAGTGTCTTTATCCAAAGACAATATTATTGCCTATGTAGGAAATCCTAATGCATTTACAAAAGAAGAAAATAAGAGCTTGAGAGCTACTACTAAGTGAATTTATCAAGATCAACATACAAACTGGGTGTTATACGCAACTCATGAATCATCGAACTTTACATAAAAAACCAGGGATGTACTGTATGGTGACTAACATAGTATAATAAAAAAATATTATTATAAAAAAATCAATATACAAAAACCAACTGCATGTGTAAATATGTAAAATACTTAGCGATAAATCTGATGGAAGATGTACAAGACTTGAATACTGAAAACTACATACCACTGCTAAGAGAAACTAAAAAATACATACGTAGGGGGCGCCTGGGTGGCACAGCGGTTAAGCGTCTGCCTTCGGCTCAGGGCGTGATCCCGGTGTTATGGGATCGAGCCCCACATCAGGCTCCTCCTTATGAGCCTGCTTCTTCCTCTCCCACTCCCCCTGCTTGTGTTCCCTCTCTCACTGGCTGTGTCTATCTCTGTCAAATAAATAAATAAAATCTTTAAAAAAAAAAAAATAAATAAATAAATAATACATAAGTAAATAGAGAGACATAGATCAAAAGACTCAATATTGTTAAGATGTTAATTCTCCTCAAATTGATCTATAGATGTAATACAATCCAAATAAAAATTCCAGGAGGCTTGTTTGTCAAACTTGACAAGCCAATTATATAATTCATATGAAAATGCAAATTTGCCTATAATAGCCAAAACAAGTTTTTAAAAATAACAAAGTTAGAGGACTTAACACTACCTGACTTCAGGACTTATTATAAAGCAGTAGTAATCAAGACACTGTGATAAGAGTGTAAAATAAACAAATGGATAAAACGGAATAGAAAGTCCAATAATAAACATACACATAAGTGGTCAGTTGATTTTTTTTAAGATTTTATTTATTTATTTGTCAGCGTGAGAGTGAGAGCACAAGCAGGGTGAGTAGCAGGCAGAGGGAAAAGCAGGCTCCCTGCTGAGCAAGGAGCCCGATGTGGGACTCAATCCCAGGACCCCAGGATCATGACCCGAGCCAAAGCCAGATGCTTACTTGACTGAGCCAACCAGGCATCCCAGTTGATTTTTGACAAAGATGCAAAGGCAATCCAGAAAAAAACATACAGACTTAATAAATGGTACCAAAACAGTGGGGAAAAACAAAACAAAACAAAACTTAAATCCACGACTTACACTGCATGCAAAAATTAACCCAAAACAAACCTAAATATAAAACCTAATGCTATAAAATTTATACCAAAAAATATCTAGGCTAAATAAAAATGAAATAAAAAATATGATCCACAGAAGGAAAAAGCGATAAATTCAACTTCATCAAAGTTAAGGCTTTGGCTCTTCAAAAGACACTCTGAAGAGAATGAAAAGACAAACCACAGAGACAATATCTACATATTATATATCCAATAAAGGACTTATTTCCAAAACATATAAAGAACTCTCAGAACTCAATAATAAAAATAATGCCTGTAAAAGATTTGAACACAGACATCCTCCTAAAAGAGACGACAGATGGCAAATAAACACAGGAAAAGATTTTCAACATCAGTAGTCACTTGGGAAATGAAAATTAAAACCACAATGTCTATCATACCTCAAAAAAAAAATGCTCTAACTGTAAAAAAAACAAAAAACAAAAAACAACCCTTAATGAGATAAACACTACATGCCTATTAGAATGACTAAAATTTAAAAGACTGTTCATTTGAAGTTTTGGCAGAGATGTGGAAGAATTAGAACTCTGATAACACTGCTAATGGGAATGTGAAATGGTATGACCACTTTGGAAAACATTTTGGCAATTTCTTCAAAAGTTAAACATACACCCACTATATGATCCAGCTCTTTCATTCCTAAATATTGTCCAAGAAAATGAAAGCATGTGTCCACACAAAGACTTGTACACAAAAGCTGAGAGTAAATTTTTTAATGGAACATTTCTGGGACAGCTGTAGGTCTTATTCTCTCTTCAGTACTAGGAAATTCTCCTCTATTACTCAGTAATTTTTTTCCTTATATCTTCTCATTTCTCTCATCCTGACATTTCTATTATTTGCATAGGGGTCTCTAAGATAGATCTTTATATGTCCTAATTTTTCACTCACGTTTTCCATTGTTTGTCGTTTTCCCCCACCTTCTTAGAAACTTTCGTCTCTACCACATCCTTCTAGTCCTCCAACTGCATTACATGTTGAGATCATCTAGGATTTGAAATCCAAATAGCTATCTTTTTTTAGATTCTGCATAAATAATTATTTAGAATTAACTAATGTTTTATGTATTCTTTTAGATTAAAATTGTGCTTGCTTGTGTTTTGTATCTCATAGGTTTGTTTTTTGTGTACATATGTATGTTTATTTATTTATGGAGGTCTTTTTCTAACAATTCTTTCAGAATTTATGTATGGTAAATTTTTTGAGACTTTTTTAATTCTAAAATGTCTTTGGTAGATCTTTCAAACTCAGTGCCACTTTCACTAGGTATGGAATTTTAAGTTCAAAATCGTTTTCCTTCAGAATAGCAAATATTTTGCTCCAATATTTTTCTAATACGTTGTTTTTGATAAGAAATGTGATGTCAATTTGATTTTCATTTCTTTGTGGAAAAACTGTTTTTCTCTTCCTGAAAACTGAATTTTCTCATTATTCTTAATGTTTTTAAATTTGCACGCATTAAGTTAAATTGTTGCATACATTCTGCTTGATACTAAGTTTATCTCAAAAACTGAACAATCATTTCTTTCTTCAGCTTTGAAATTATTTTCTACCTCTCTTTTTCTTAATCATTTCTTCTCTTCCTTTCTTTCCTCTTCTACTAAAATTTCAAAATTTAAATGGAATTTCTCTTGAAATTTTCGAACTTCTATTCCATGACAAATATGACTTTTCTGACATTATAGATATCTTTTGTCATTTTGAGAAACTTTTGGGGGAGAATTACCCTGTTCAATTACCCTGATTCATAGATAACCCTCCAGCAGTGGTAGAGGTTGGGGATAGGATATACTCCCAGTGGAGGTGTTCCTAGAATCAGTATTCTGACTGTGGAAGATTCTAAATCCCTCCTGAAAGTTGCCATGTATCTGTATACTCATCAGCTTCTCCCAAACATTCAAACTTACAACTTTTTTTGTAATATCCAGACTGTAAATAATCCAAATGTCCATCAACAGATAAATGAATAAACAAATTGTGGTAAATCCATACAACAGAATACTATTCAGCAATAAAAAGGAACAAAATATTGATACAGAACACAACATGGGTGAATTCCAAAATAATTATGTTGACTGAAATAAGCCAGACAAACAAAGGGATCATGTATTATTTCACCTATATAAAATTCTAGAAAATTCAAACCAATCTATAGTGACAGTAATGAATGATTGCTTCTAAGAGATGAGACAAGAGAAAGCAATTATAGAAGGACAGAGGACAGTCTTGGGAATGATGGATGTGTTCATTATCTTTATTGTGCTGATATATATATATATATATATATATATATAACTTGTGGGGAGACATTTCAAAACTTATGAAATTATACACACTTTAAATATGTACAGTTTATTTAATTAAACCTCAATAAAGCTGAAACAGAAGAATATAATACACACACACGTATCAAAGTGTTGACAGTGATTATTTTGAGGTGGTAGAGTTAAGATTGGTTTTTATCTTATTCTATATACTGCATTTTATTTTACTACTTTTATATATAAACATCATACTTAAAATCAGGAAAAATAGTCACTCTTTTATTTTATATTACATTTAAAATCAGAAAAATAGGGGCACCTGGGTAGCTCAGTTGGTTGAGTGTCTGACTCTTGGTTTTGGCTCAGGTCATGATCTCATGGGTCATAGGATCGAGCCCTGTCAGGCTCCACACTCATTGGGGAGTCACCTTGAAGATTCTCTCCCTCTGACCCTCCCCCATGCACTCTCTTTCTCTTGTTCTCTCTTTCTGAAAAAAATAAATCTTTAAAAATATAAAATAAAATAAAAAACAATAACTTTCTGATTTTGGTCTGTATATTTGGAAAATTTATAAAAGTATGAAAATATAATTGAATACTCTGACATTTTCACTAAGCATTGTATTATAATCTTTCTAACATATAACAGAGTTTTTGGTTGTATACTTTCAATAAACCCACAGTATTTCCATTGTTGCTGGACCACAATGCAGCTAATCGATAGCTTCCCTTCTTTTTTCCCCCTCTTGCTGGGGAAACTTTCAAAACTACTTTTATGTACATAACTTATATGTTCTTTTAAAATATGTTACCCAATTGTTTTCCCAAAAGGAGGCATCACTCTATATTTCCCTTAGCAATATATGAGTGTGTTGGTTTTACCATAAACTTATCAGTATTGCACTGACTTTTTGTTTTGTTATTCTTTCGGTTTTTCGGAGGAGGAAGTGTCTAATTTAATAAGGCACAAAATGATACATCATTGAGGGGTGCCTGGGTGGCACAGCGGTTGAGCGTCTGCCTTCGGCTCAGGGCGTGATCCCGGCATTATGGGATCGAGCCCCATGTCGGGCTCCTCGGCTATGAGCCTGCTTCTTCCTCTCCCACTCCCCCTGCTTGTGTTCCCTCTCTCGCTGGCTGTCTCTATCTCTCTGTCGAATAAATAAATAAAATCTTTTTAAAAAAATGATACATCATTGATTATTAGCATGGCTAAGCATTTGCCAAGAATTTGTTTACTATCTATATTTTGTCTTGTGTAAATGGTATTATCATTGTCTTATGACAAGAACACAGTCAATTATTTCAAGAGGAGGTGAAGGAAAGAAAGAAAATGCATCTGTATAAGATAAATGAGACTAAAATGATATACTTTACTAAAAAGAGTTAGTGATGAATCTTTCAGCAGACAAAACACCACAGATATATAACATGTCATGAATTTCCTAAATCCAGGAAACACTCTTCTGAGGTGGGGGCAGTGCAAAATCAAATCAGAGCTGTGACTGCAGCCAAATTGCAGAAAACTGTGGCAAACTAGTGAGCAAATAGCCAATCATCCCTCTCCAGCCAATTGTTACCATGCAAGAATATACAACCAGATCTGATTTTGTTTAAAGATGTCTGACTTCTTGATTATAATGCGAACTCTCTCCTATTTTTAAAATAGCACTAATTTGGGGGGTGCCTGGGTAGCTCAGTGGTTAAGCGTCTGTCTTCAGCTCAGGTCATGATCCCAGGGTCCTGGGACCGAGCCCCACATTGGGCTCCCCGCTCAGCAGGAGGCCTGCTTTTCCCTCTCCCACTCTCCTTGCTTGTGTTCCCTCTCTCGTGGTCTCTCTGTCAAATAAATAAATAAAACCTTTAAAAAAATAAAAATAAAAAATAAAATAAAATAGGACTAATTTGGGACGCCTGGGTGGCTCGGTCAGTTGGGCATCCAACTCTTGACTTCGGCTGGAGTCGTGGTCTTAGGGTTGTGGGATCAAGCCCTCCCTCGGACTCTGTGCTGGGAGTAGAGCCTGCTTGGGATTCCCTCTCTCCCTCTCCCTCCAACCCTCCCTCTTCTCTAAAAAAAATTAAAATAAAACAGCACTAATTAAAGAACAAACTTTGAGCATTCAAATAAAACATCTGAAGACTGTTTTGGACCTGCAGGCTGTCAGTTTTCTACTTCTGGGCTGAGCCCAAGCCTGAACATCTTTCACTTGAGTTCCAACACTTCATAAGCATCCCTCACCATGTTGAACTGTTCCTCAACAATAAAGGGATTAACAGTTTCAATGAAGGACATCTGGTTAATCATGACATGCAGAACACATGTGCTTATCACTGTTCCTTCCTGAAGCTCCAATAACAATGAGAATAAAGAAATAAAGAGGTAGAATTCCTTAAGGAATAAGAGAACAGTGCAGGCAACAATACAGATAAGAGGAACAGAGACAACACAGATGACAGGTGCCAACAACTTCTGCAAGATGGAAAATGAATGGAAGATTTCTCAGAGCTGAGAAAGCTGAACACCAAAAACCTGCAATAGAGGGTGATAAGGAAGAGAAAAGTAAACCAATTTATACCATAAGCCCCATAAAAAGTTAACAGTCAATGGCACCACATATAGTAAATTGCAGGTAAAGTATGGGGCTGAAATTACAGCACTGGCTGAATGTCCATATAGAAGCAGTCAGAACAGGGAATTAAATCTGTGAATAAATCAGACCAGAGGTTCTCCAAACCCAAAGACACTAAACACAGTGAAAGGTGAAGAAGAGATCTCAGGCTAAAAACATGCGTAGTAAGTGAAAAGTCTACATTCTGAATGGTGAGGTTCTTGTCCAATCTCCTTGCATTGCTTAACTCCAAGAGTACTGGAAGCCAAGCATATAACCCCCAATCTCCAGGCAGAAATATGTAAAAACATAAAGACTGACATAAAGGAATCTCCAACAAAAGGAAGGTCCCACCCAATAATTCTGCACAGAAACCTGCTGTAGAATTGACCTCAAAGAGCAGATAAATACCTCTATATAGTGTTTCTTAAGGAATCTTAGGGTTCTGCAAGGTATCCCTAGGGGCTCTGTGAAAGATCATGATTCAAATAATAATAATAATAAAAAACATCAGTCATGAATTTCACATGCCTCATGATGAAATGGACAATGATCCAACAGGTCCACTAACAATTTAGGAAGAGCTCTTTCAGCAGTGCACTGCAGGACAATGTTTATTGCCTAAGACCATCCTCAGTTTTTGACATGAACTAGAGGAAGTTGTTGCAGATTGATGACTGCTACACTGCACGGAGGTGACTATGGCAGGCTGATGACATCAGTCTCCCTCTCAAGTTACTTCTATTTATAGGCTACTTATGTGAGTAAATAAATCCTGATGGTGTAATTTTAAAACCTGGAGAGAAATTTTCATTCTAAAGAATGAATTTTTATGTGCTGTGATTTAATTGCCTCCATGCCATTTTGATATTATTTTAAACATTACAAATGCGAGCTGTAGAAGTCACCAATAATTGCATTATGAAGCTTTCATTTTTTGTGATATTTTGTGTAGTTATATATTAGGTCTTTCTGTTTTATATTTTACTACCATCATATTTTACAAACATGTCTGATAGCCCAAAATGCTTTTTTTTAAGATGAGGTATGAGTTAGAAAAGGAAAATTCTGAAACTAAGTAAATGAACAATTCCAATAGGTCAGGGATGAAGAATTACAGCCTCAAGAGTCATTCACTGCATGTGTGCAACAGGTGATCAAAAAAAAGTACCATCACTCACAGAAGGACAGTGAATATTTTACCACAGTTTTCAACCTTCAACATGTCTGAGCAAACTTTTCTTATTTAGCAATCATCAAGAGAAATCATCTCATCTTGATTGAAAATGAAATACACATGTGCTTATCTCAAATGTGACCCACACTTGCAGATCTGTGTAGGAAAAAAGTAGCATAGGTTTCAAATTAATGAGATATATATACATCATTTTTAGTCTTAAAAACAATATTCTTTATGCCTATATACTCCTATAAGAGAAGTAGAGAAGCCAACACATTTATAATACTTTGTAATTGCTGAAGTTAAAATTAATCCTGGTCATGAATGTAGTAAGAAAATATTTCTTCAAAGTCTTGTATAAAATTGTATCTTACAATCCATTTTATTCATATTGCTTGTGCTTATGGTTGTAATAGCATTACTATTCAACACTGTCAATAAATTTTCATGTTAGAAATAACATTAATTAAAATCTATTTATAACTTCTTCTTGAATCTACCAAGCTCATATTTAGAAAAATCAAATCTCATATTGGCTTAAACTAGTCATTAAAAAGAATTTTATTATGTTTGTTTCATGAGTTTTTAGAATTCGTAAAAAATAGAGTGAGATTAATTTTAAGAAAGATAAACTCAGATTAGGGGCACTTGGGTGGCTCTGTTGGTTAAGCATCTGACTCTTGATTTTGGTTCAATTCATGATCTCACGATCATAAGACTGAGCCCTGTGTTAGCTCCATGCTGTGGCTGGAGTCTGCTTAAGATTCTCTCTCTCCCTCTGCCCCAACCCTGGCTCACATGCACGCATTCGCTCTCTCCCTCTCTCAAAAAACAAAACAAAACAAAACAAAAACAAAAACGGTAAGTTCAGCTTAACTACCTGGTTGTTTCAAGAAAGGCTGGACAGTCATTTTTAATTTAAGGGGGAGGGGGGGAGAACTACTCTTGCACACATATTATATCACATAATAATTCATTAGCATTTTATATGGTAGAAAGTTATAATAAAACTTTAGGTTACTTGGATAAGGTTTGGGTTTTTTTTTAGGATTTTATTTATTTATTTGACAGAAACAGAGACAGAGAACAAGCAGGGGGAGTGGAGGAGGGAGAACCAGGCTCCCAGCTGAGCAGGGAGCCTGATATGGGGCTTGATCCCAGGACACTGGAATCATGATCTGAGCTGAAGGCAGATGCTCAACCAACTGAGTCGCCCAGGTGACCCTTGGATACGGTTTTAAAAATCAAGTAGGAAATGTTCAAAGAGAAAGATTTGTAATTACCATAAACTATATTACTGATTTACATTAGATTGATATTCTCTCTGGAAAAGGGGAACTACTCACAGAGTAAGCTAAAGTGTTGGACAAAATAAACAGACCTACAGAAAAATATGATTCTCTACTCAAAAGGGTATTGGAAATTATTACTGAATTATTATATTAAAAATGTAGTGGTCATGTACCTTGAGCTGAAGATGTACTAATTTTATGTATAAGTTCCCTGAGAACTGAAAATTATTTCAAGTGTTCCATCAGAGAAAAAAGATTGAGAAAGGTTGTTCTCACATAAAGAAAGGATCATAAACAGATTTAAAACCTGGAGGAAACATAAAAATTTCAAGAGCCAGAAAAACCTTTGGAAAAAAATTATAACCAATGTCCTCAAGTATATTAGGTTAAATTATTACAACCATGAATAAACAGGATGATATAACCCCCCAAAAAAGGAACAGAGAACTAAAAAGAACTCTTAAGAACTTGAAAATATGATAGCAGAAATGAAAAATGCAATGGAAGATTTGGAAGATGGAGTCAAGAAGATCTCCCAGAAAGTAGGGGGTCAGGAGAGGAGAAAATGGGTATCAGGAAAAAATATATAAGGAAAAGATTTTTCTAGGAAATACAGCCTTTGATATTATTCCAGAGAGGGGGTAAAAACAGAAAATTAAGGACAGGAAATTATCTAATAAATAATACAAGAAAATGTCTAATAGTGAATGAGCCCACCCAAGTTCTTAACACAGTAAATGAAAGAGACCCATACCAAGGCACACCACTCCAAAAGTTTAGAACGCTGCATTGAGAAAAAAATAGGTCATATGCAAAACCTCAAAAATCAGCATGCAAGGGGCGCCTGGGTGGCACAGCAGTTAAGCGTCTGCCTTTGGCTCAGGGCGTGATCCCGGCGTTATGGGATTGAGCCCCACGTCAGGCTCCTCCGCTATGAGCCTGCTTCTTCCTCTCCCACTCCCCCTGCTTGTGTTCCCTCTCTCGCTGGCTGTCTCTATCTCTGTCAAATAAATAAATAAAATCTTTAAAAAAAAAAATCAGCATGCATTCTCCAGAGCAATACTGGCAACTAGGTGTTAATGAAGCAGTGCCTTCCCAATTCTGAAGGAAAGTTATTTCCAAATTAAAATTCTATATGGAGCCAAACTATCATTTAAGTGTGATGGTAGGATATAAGCATTTTCAAATATGCAAAACTATATTTAAAGTTACCTTCTAATCAATTTTTCTCAAGAACTTACTGGAGAGATTGTTCCAGGAAAACAAGGAAATTGCCCCCAAAATAAGAAAACACAGGATACCGTAAGCATAGGATACAGAAAACACAATATAAGAATGACAAAGAAATGTCGCACAGTGATATTCGTCCACTGCCTACGCTTGCTGCACGATTACTAGGGTCTCTAAGAAAGGAGGAAGGGACAGAGACTAGGAAAATTATGGGAATTCAAGACCTAATAGTAACTTTTATTTTCTCAACAAATTTTCTTAGTATAATTTTAAAGGCTGGGGCATAGTTTGTCTTTATCATGTGCAATACTGGGATACTCCAGGGATTTCCCTCTCCAATGGGTGATTTTAAAGTGCATAATCAACTGTGTTCTTTCAACATTTAAGAAAATGATGTATTTCAAAGAATTCAATAATTTCAAGTCAACATAATGTTCAATGTTCAGGAAAATAATATAAATAGTTCAGTCATATTTTTATTAAGCAATTTTCTAATGATCCAATATTTCTAGAGATTCCAGTCTAAACCTGCTGGCTGAATTAACCGAAAAAAAGGGTCTTATTTGAGTACTGTTCTAAATGTTTCTTTTAATTTGAATTCTAAGTGGATATTCCAATTAACCACCAGCCACAAAACCACTCTATTGTGTTAAACACAATCCATTATACTCGATAACACCACCTCAGTTCTGTGAGGATTTGAATCTTGGTTAAACAAAACACTATGAGGTTATAAGCGCATCCTATCTTTATAGTGATTTCATGGGAACTGAAACTAGAGTGTGACTGGATCTTCAAATATAACTGAAAGTCACACCCTGTGTAAGCCATTCAACATTAGTCAGCATCAGCAATGAATATTGATACTCAATGAGTCCTGACTGGGAAGAAGGGAACAAGAAAAATCCTAACAGTATGGCCCCAAGTTCAAGATACAGAAAACACTAATCATGTCTTATCTGCTCAAGTCATCTACACTTACTGCTTCAACATCTCTGTCTGGGAAGCAGAGATAAGGCTTACCTTTATTTTAGTTTAATTAGGAAAGCTTAGTTTGGAAGAGGGTAGAAAAGTTCTTTGAAAAGGATACATGAACACTCTTATTACATATTATAGTCCTAATACTAATGTATTTAGGAAATCCAATTAAGTATTAAGGCTCTGCTATAGAAAATCCATTTCTCTTTTCTTAAACAAGGGACAATTTTCAAAGGAAAATGACTTTTAACCCTAAATAATCCTTCTAGGTCCCTCTGTCTCGCAAGTTGTCAAGTCTCAGCAGCTTCCAATGTGAGCTCCTCTTACGGTAAGAACTAGAGATAGAGGCAGTCTGCAGAGTTCCTCAGATGCCACAGATGACAGCAAGAATTCTTAAGAATGCCTTTTTCAAAAATACACTAATGTCAGTAGAGCCGCAAATCCACAAAACAGAACATTTTTAAATGTAGGAAGGAGTAAAAAGTTTTATACTTTGTAACTACCTGCCAACTATTTCCTTTTTTCCCTTTCATATTGCCATGGCAACGAAGTGACTTATCTACCCCTTAATAGATAGGTGAAAAAAATTCCACCAGGCAGCTATTTATTTCATAGATTTATAGGCCCTTGGCCCACTGGGTATGCTGGCAGCACTGGGTACTTCTTGCCGCTGATTCTGCTTCACTAAATCCCAAGCAGCTCCAGAATATCAGCATGTCAGGGAGCTAAAGCCATTTCCCGTCACATACATTTTTCATGCATTTTCCTACTGTCTCAGATGAGGAGACTCTGGGAAAAAAGCAACTGGAAAAGATATCTATGTTGTTCAAAGGCTTTCAACAAATATAATTATTGATCAAGCAATGGTAGAGCCATCAACCTTTCTCAATTCCATACTAAATATTAGCTTAATGAAATTCTACAGAAAAATATGACAACAGACATGGAAATCTAAATTCTTGGAATTTTTTTAAATTTAATTCAAATACAGTAATGGATAAATACACTAAAAATCTTAGGACTCATATTTTAAAAGCTGTCCTAAGTTAAGAATGTGGAGAAACTGGAATCCTCATACATTTCTGGTGGGAATGTAAAATGGAATGGCCACTTTGACCAACAGTTTGGTAGCTTTCAAAAGGTTACACACAGAGTTACAATATGACCCAGCAATTCTACACCTAGGTATATACACAAAAGAACTGGAAATGTATGTCCACACAGAAACTTGCATATAAATATTCATAGCAACATTATTCATAATTGACAGTAGAAACAATCAAATGTCAATTAATTGATAAATGGATAAACAAAATGTGGTATGCACACTGTGGCATACTATTTAACAATAAAGAAGAATAAAATACTGATATACACTACAACCTGGATGAACCTTGAGAACACCAAGCTCCATGAAAGAAGCCAGGTGCAGAAGAACACATATTGTATAACTCCATTCACTTGAAATGTCCAGAATGGCCAAATCTATAGACACAGAAAATAGATTAATGATTGCCTAGGGATGGAGATGGAGACCAAAATGACTTTCTTTTAGAGGGATGAAATGTTCTAAAATGGATTGCAGTGACAGCTGCATAACTGTGAATACACTAAAAACCACTTTAAAATGAATTGTACACTTTATATGGGTGAACTGAATGGCATATGAATTATATCTCAATAAATCTGTTACAAAAAAATTTTTTAAAGAATAAAATAAAAGCTGCCCTATAGAAGGCAGAGATGAATCTCAATCTGACCACAGAGCAAGCTATGAAACTGATTCCGTGGGAGGAGAGAGGATTTTCTCTCTGTAGAGTAAGTCTTTCAACCAGTTTTTCTTTCTTTTTTTTTTTTTTTAAGATTTTATTTATTTATTTGACAGAGATAGAGACAGCCAGTGAGAGAGGGAACACAAGCAGGGGGAGCGGGAGAGGAAGAAGCAGGCTCATAGCGGAGGAGCCTGATGTGGGGCTCGATCCCATAACGCCGGGATCACGCCCTGAGCCGAAGGCAGGCGCCCAACCACTGTGCCACCCAGGCGCCCCCTCAACCAGTCTTTCAACCTACCTCTAGTTAAAGGAAAAATTCTAAGAAAGGAGTTTAATGTCAGAATATCTAGAATTGTAATAAAATATGTTGGAGCTTTCCAGTGAACTGGGAAAGAATTTGGAAAAGAAGTTATCTAGTTTTTGATAGAGCTCCTTGTTGATTGCTCCATTCTAGAGAGGAAAATTCCTTTTTTCCCAAGGAATTTACAAAATTAGCAGTTGAATTTGAAGCTACAGGTTCTTTGTTCTCTTTTTTACTTGCACCAATACAGAATATGAGTTTATGAGTCACATTTATTCTTTAATAGAGCAATGAATTTTCTCTTCAACTACAGATTAAGGCACTTTTATAAGCCTACCAAAAGGAATCCTCCCACGTAGACAAATCACAAAGCAGAAGGCTGACAGGTTCAGTTCCAGGGTTCCTGAGCAGGGAGCTTTCCAGACAGCATTAAACAACTATGCAAGGTTCGTATCACTCATGTCTACTCCAGCAAAACACTGAAGATTCACAAAAATACTAAATGCTGAGGACTGCAATACATGTGTCAAGAATTTGGGGGCAATGTCCACAGGTGTGAAAGTACTTTGGTAAGTCCTACCCCATAGTTTTGGCTAGAAAAACCTCTTTTGTCAAAAGGTTCTGCTTCCCTTTGGTTATAAAAATAGACTGACAGGGAATAAAATGTAGAGGTAGGAGGGAAGCCACTGATCAGTTGCAAGATGTGATAAGACAATGAGTGCATTCCAATGGACTCCTGAGCTGAGAAAGAGCTTCAGAGCTGATTCAGGAAGAAGGAACCTGCTGAGAGCAAAAGCATAATATATTCCCCCTAGATTATTAAATGTTTTTATAAGCCAAATAGATGATGAACAAAAGTTCTTCTTCATAGGATAATTCATTCTAAGAATGTAAACTAAATAAGAGAATTAGGAAAGTCACCCTTTATGTAAACCCAATGAATAAAGAATCTGGACCTCAATTACCAAGGGAAGCTAAAATCATAAAGTGACAAGTTGATAGTGAACTTGTAATACACAATCTGGCTTATATGAGCCAAACCCACTAACCAACCTTAAAATAGTACGAAAAGTGGAACAGTCATTCTGTGCTTCACCACCTGTGAATTATTCTTGCCAAAATAATTGAATCTAAATCTAGTTGAGCCTCTAGATCAAATTACCAGTCTACAAGAAGCACATAAAAATGAGGATGATGTTAAATGATACCATGAGGATGCTATCAACCAACTTCAAAATGAGAAAAACTGTCCCAGTTTCTTTAAGAAATAAATAGCATGAAAAAGTGGGGTAGGAGAGCTGTTGGAGATCAAAAAAAACTTCAGAAAGATGGCAGACAAATGCTATGTGTGGACCTCATTTGGAAGCTCATTCAAACAAAACAACTTAAAAAGGCAATTTGGGGACAATGTGAAATTTTCAAAGAGATTGCTTAATCAGATAATATGGAATCTTTGTTAATGTATAGTGGTGCTTCTAAGTCTTCATCTATAATAAACATACTGAAATATTTATGGATGAAATAATATGATGTCATGGATTTGCTTTAAATATGCTACCAAAAAACAAAGATGTGGGGAAAGAATAGATGAAAGAAGACTGGCAAATTCTGATAACTACTGAAGCTGGTTAATGGGTACATGAAGGTGCACTTTCTTCTATTCTACTATTATGTATGTTTGTAATATTCCATAATAAAGAGATCAAAAGAGAGAGAAAATTGCTGTAGCAAGTTGCCCCCTTAGTTTTGTCCCCATTAACACAATCCATAGACAGACAGAAAGGTCACAAAGGGGAAAGTGGACAAAAAGAGGAGAAAGAAGGAGGAAGAAAAACACAATAGCTGGTCAAGTAACTGCAGGTCATTTTGGTCCTTCTGAAGGAAAAGGCTTGAATTGATCTTTATGATTGATTCTACCTTTTTTAAAGAATAATAATCTCAGATGAGCCCTTTACTAATCAAATGTTCTCACTCATCATTCTTGGAGAAAATAGTGAAATAACACAAATGGAGATGTTTAGAGCTTGAGAAGATACAATTTCTACTGATGATAGAGATTATGTAAAAATGTCTTTGCCAGGACTGTATCTCTAAAGCTTTATTATTTATCTTTAGAGTATCATTTCTTTTCTATGCATGGATTTAAGTAATACCATTATTTTTCCCATGGAAATGGGTGGCAGGGGGATAGGAAAATGCAGGTGTATTGAGAGTTGCCTGTGTAGATAAGGATATGAGACCCCCAAGATGGCAGGAAGACAAGCAGATATGATCTTCAACTGCTTTAAAAGCAGATTAAACTGGCTCAGCACAGCTCAATCTGGACAGAAATACTGCATCTTCCTCTGATATGCATGTTACTTAAAGCTGAAAATTCCCATATGTGCAGTGTTGGACTAAGTAATTTGGTATAATTGCCCTGGTGGGAGCCATTGGTCAAGATCACTTGCCTGTGGGATTTCTTTGAAAGGAGCAAATATTCCTGCTGCCAACTATTCTGAGAAAGAGTAGATCTTGGAGAAGAAAATAAGGATTGAGAAGGTATGTATCAACTAAAGGAAGAGGTACATTCCCCTCTCTCTGGAAATTGAATCTGGCCTCCAGTGCAGTATCACCAGCCTTAAAGACAACATCCAGGACCCACCATCATGGATCCCAGCCTATGGA
This sequence comes from Ursus americanus, assembly GCF_024610735.1. Lineage (NCBI taxonomy): Eukaryota > Metazoa > Chordata > Mammalia > Carnivora > Ursidae > Ursus > Ursus americanus. The sequence continues at coordinate 29,815,380 of NC_142144.1, forward strand.
AGCTAAGAAGGCCTCATCTAGAAGTGGTTTTATTTTATTTTATTTTATTTTGTTGTTGTTTATAATTTCTTTTCTTTTTTTTAAGATTTTTTTTTAAGTAATCTCCATACCCAACGTGGGGCTCAAACTCACAACCCTCAGATAAAGAGTCGCATGCTCTACAGACTGAGCCAGCCAGGCACCCCTAGAAGGTTTCAGGTTACACTCCATGTTGTACACTTCTCTCCCACTGTCCTTGAATCTTCATTTGAATTTTGTCAATGTTGTGGTCTGGTCTCAGCCATCTTATGGGACACTCTCTGGGAAAGACTTGTGCTTGTATTCATGCACAGTAGTAAAAAATAAGTTGCCAGTCAGGAACCTTACATTGACTTAAAGCAGAGTTGCAAATCCTCATGCACAGAGCAACATAGAAATCAAAATTCCAAAACTTGATGGCCTTGACACAAAGACAAATTTTTTTAGTACGGATAAACTTCTGGAGTTCCAGAGAAGCTGGTGAAGATTGTACCTATGGCTGGAAGCCAGATTGGAAGCATAAAAATTTTATAATATGGGGTATTAATGCAAATGTCTTCTCACAAACTAATGAGACATCTAACAAGTTAAAATTACAAAAGGAAAATTTTATTTTCAATTAAAAAAACAAAAAAGCAATGCATTCAATTACAAAGAAAAACATGCTGCAGCTGAAGCTCTGACAAAAAAAGAAGCTCAAAAAAATTAAATTTGTTGGATTTGTTTCTATGTGTATATGTCTGTGTCTGAGTGCATTTGAGTGATACAGAATCCCACCAGCCTTCAATATATCCACATCTCCTGACACCAAGGAAATGGAAAAGGATTTTGTTAGACATTAAAATTAGTATCAGATTCTGGTTTTGCTGATGACCAACTGCTCTGAATACGATAGTCTGATTCAGTTTGGAAAATTATCATGTCCATCAGTTGGTGTCTTCAGGCTTCAAGACACATTAACTTATGATTAAATTATGATAAGAATTAAGCTCTTCTGAAATAAAGGATGGTGTGAGCAAAAGTGACCAACCTCCCAGAAGATGCCAAGTGGAAGGACCCTAGCCAAGTTTGGCTCTACCTTCACTATTGAGACCATATTTTGGGGTCTTCTCAGGCATCTGGTCCTTAGTCTGCTCTGTATTTGAGCCCTTACTCCCATCCCCATTATGCTAGCTGAGAGTCACTTATTGACAGAATCTAAGACTGAACACAGTAAGCAGAACTGCACTCCCTGCCAGTACTTGATTCTATGCCCACCTGTCCACCTTCTCAAACCAGGAGGGAAACCCACTCCTTATCTCTACTTTATTCCAACATCCTGTACTCTTATCAACACATGTTCAGCTAAGAACAAATTGTTCTTTACCCTAATACCTTCTAATTAAATCCCACTATACTTTTTCCTCAGCCCACATATTTCTACTAAGTGACTGCAGCCACATCTAGTTGACACCAAAAAGATCTCACCTCAGCAAAATTACCACTATATAGATTTATATGAATCATCACTCGAATCATTTACCAAACATTTATTGTCCCCTTCTTTATGCCTAGTACCATGTTAGGCCCTAACTACACTTCCTAAAATATACCAACCGTAGGATTTTTTATTTACTGTTAATTTAATAATTTTATTTACCCATCCCTTGTTACTTCATGTCTCAGGAGGTACCATTATACAGATTAACTCATTTAATCCAATCAGCTAATATTTGTTGACTTTCTACTGTGCACCTAGGTAATAGAAACTATTAAAGGAACAGAAAACTATAATTCCCTAACTTTCAAGACCATGAAATGTAGTCAAGTAGATAAGACTGAAACACACACACACACAAAAAAAAACTGTAATACATCAATCAATGCCATATAAGTGGTTCAGACAGCAAGTTATATAGGAGCTTAGAAGAGGGAGAAAGATATAAGTGACACACAGTAAATGTGCAATCAATGTTTGATTGAATTAAATTGAACCAGGGCATTTAATATTGAAAATAAAGACAGATGGAATGACATGAAAATTTGATAATGTGGAAATGTGCAAGAAAATGCTGAGACATTACATGCATGTTTTCTTTTAAATGGGTTTTTACTTAAAATAATATAAAAACATATTTAAGTGACATTTTATTAGACAATATCATCACTACACATGGGAATCCCTACAGGTGATATCTCTGATAATGTGCTAAAAATATGATAATTTAAATTCATTCTGCTTTTTTGATAGAACATCACTATACTTGGTATTTACTTACAGAGTTTTGCTTAATTTGAGTCTTCTGGAAAATATGTTGTTACCTGATTAATAGTTTCTTCTCTATTGCTTAATTGGCTTTCTTGTTTATTTCACAGAGAAAAAAATCAGAATGTGACATTCTGAAAGCTCACAATGAAAATTTTAAAAGTCATATATGGAGGGAACACTACACAGGAGGTACTCTAGACATGAAGAAACAGAGACAGGACTCTGTCTTGCTCTTTTCCCATGACATCAATTCATAAACCAAAATAAACATGACTAAAACAGCAAAAACAGTTTAGCACACAGGTGTGATTTTCAAGGCAGAACTCAGACCTAAAATATTCATACTAAAATGACAGCTCCATAAATTGAATCAAGATACTCCTATTGAAATGGGAGGCTCATAAATTAAGACCCTAGGTAGCAACACCAGTATCACAACCTGAATTAAGTCTTGGAATTCCAATTTGCAGTCAGGATGTAAAAGACAAAAAAAAAATTTTTTTTCCCCAAAAAAGTAAGGACATCAGACTACCTGTATGAAATGTGGGCTACTATTAAGGGCAGGCAGCATGGACCAGTCAGAAAGCCAGGGCACATCCTGGTGTCATTCACAATGAATGGATAAGCAGCCTTGGACAGCTGAGCAGAGATGAGGAGGGCTGGATGATACTCTTACTACACTTCCTGCTGTGGACTGGCCTCCAAGGAGCCTCTAATTTTACTGGGATTCCCCTGAAGTTGCTGCACTGAGTCAACAAATGAGGGTTCTCAGTTTTGCTGGTAGAGGGGTCCTCTTTGAAATCAATAATTTGAAATAAACAAAATGTAGTTCCTACATTTTCTTCTTGAAATCTGGTTATCCTGTATCCAATCCTCTGAGATATAATCACAGTGTAACTGACTTTGTTGGTCTCTGCACCCCCATACTATAGGGCTACCTTAATAATAATAATCACAAGTAATTTTTATGGAGTTTCTATCATGTGCCAGACACTGTTCTAACAATGTCTGCCTATCCCTACCAGTACGAAAACTGCCGAGGTACCAGTTTCAAGCCCCATGGCCACATGGCAGATGCTCAATATTCTTTTAGTCAAATAGGTGAACAAATGAACTCAACAAACCTAGGAATTTCCTGGCCTTGCCCTTCCAAGAGAAAAGGGAAACAGTGGGAGACAGAGTGTATCTGCTCCTCCACAGTGCTTTAATTATAACAGGTTAATGGCAAACACATGCCCCCTTTTCTTGACACCATCTCTACCTTGTTTCTCTTTAACTTCAACCAGTTCTTTGTCCATTAGTTCTGAAACATGCTAAGAATACTCTAATTCTTACCCTCTTCATGTCTCAGAGTAGAATATTCAGTGTTCTATGCATAACAAATATGTGTAGAATCAAAGGGCAGTTAAAAAAAAAACTCAAAGCAAGAATCAAGATTCATCACATAAAAGAAACTTCTAAAACCCACCTGTAAAATGGCCTTAATTATATCATGACAGCCCAACTCTTTTACCACCAAATAAGTGAAGAATTGGATGTGGTTTTACTTTTGCATGTTATAAAAGCTAAATATGAATGTGACTATAAAGTCAAAAATCAGTTTCCAAGAAATAAGCATTAATTTGAGTTTGAAACCCCTTTTTGGCCAGCAAATCCATGATGAAAATGATGAAGGATTTCTCTAGATCTAAGCTTTCTTTAGGGATCATTCTGAGATAAGAGTAATAGCCAAAGGGATGATTATAGGAAACCCATTCCAAAAAAGTTCAAACATTCATACACCTATTTATTTATTTATTTATTTATTTATTTTTGGTTTACTTTTATTTTTAACACCTATTTATTTAATAGGCACTTACTGCACAGCTATGATGTGCATGACCCCTTATAGGGCACAAGACCTGGCCTGGTAGTCCAGTGGAAGAGACACACAGAAACCAGGACTGTGTGGCCCATGCTTCTTACGGGAAACAAGAGAGCACAGGAGGATCACTTAGTCCACAATCTGGACTAGATTACATGCAGAACAAAAGGATCACTCTACAAATCAATATTTCAGCTGTCTCTCCAAAGCAAAGGTGGCATTTGAAATATCTTCTCAGGCAATGCCAACATCAATGTTGAAATGTTGAAAATCTTTGGGTGAAAACCACAGGCAGGTAGAGAAAACCCTCCTCCAAACTCTCATACTTACTGGAAGTTTGTGCTAAACTAACTCAATATACCAGAGCAGTAAGAAATCCAAACTTTAAAATGCTCTTCACTTTATGGTAATGTACTTAGTAATACGATGTTTCTGACCACCCAAGAAAAATATACTCCTCTGATAATTTAGCTAACCTAAGCTTAAAATAACCTGATGGTTTTCCAGGGGAAAGATCAAATATACCTTCTCCTAAGTGTGACCTGAAAAAAATTTCTTGAGAAAAAGAATCTCATCAGCTAATTTTCTTTCTAGTCTCCTATCTTAAACTATCTTTAATATGCTTTCAAATGCAGTTAGTTCTTTATAGCAGAGTATGACAGCAATAAAAATAATATAAAAGTAGTTTTGTACACTTACAAAGACACCATCAAGTATTTTACATAATAATGATGCTATGGAATATAGTCAATGATATTGTAATAGCAATGTGTGATGACAGATGGCAGCTACACTTGTGGTGAACAAAGTATAATTTATGAAATTGTCGATATGTGGTACGCCTGAAACTAATCTAAGATTGCATGTCAACTATACTCAAATTTTTAAAAAATAATGATAATGCTATAATATATGTTTTCTCCCACTGAGGAAGAAAGAACTGAAATAGGGTATATAACAAAGATTTTATAATTTGTCCTTTCCTATTAAACTTCATAGATTCCAATAGTTTAACTGGCATAATGTACTGATTTTCTTTTTTATTTAATTAGCCTATGATTGCATTAAGTAGATTACTAATGCAGTTGATTAAATGAGGTCTTTCAAAGGGAACTGGTGATTTTAATGCTCCTGGCTAAAGGATAAATATCACTAGCATTAAAGCCTTAAGTATGACTGTGTGGCAGAGAACACAAAAGTTCATCAAGGATTTAGCTAGAGTAGAATGGATAGCTATCTTTAATTAAAAATCATTTGTTAACATTACAAAAGAAGGAATAGAATGTTAACAAGAAAATAAATGAATATTGAGAAGTCAACATTGTGCCAAATTTACCAGAAGTACTGGGAAAGTGGAAAACTCATCTATATTAAGAAAACTATCGGGGCGCCTGGGTGGCTCAGTGGGGCGCCTGGGTGGCTCAGTCGTTAAGCGTCTGCCTTCGGTTCAGGGCGTGATCCCAGCATTCTGGGATCGAGCCCCACGTCAGGCTCTTCCGCTGGGAGACTGCTTCTTCCTCTCCCACTCCCCCTGCTTGTGTTCCCTCTCTCGCTGGCAGTCTCTCTCTCTGTCAAATAAATAAATAAAATCTTTAAAAAAAAAAAAAGAAAAAGAAAACTATCATAATTCATACATGAAGTTATTTCTCTAACATTCAAATTTTCCCATTTAACATTTAAACACTAGAGAATCTGGGGTGACTGAGTGGCTCAGTGGCTTAAGCGTCTGCCTTTGGCTCAGGTCGTGATCCTGGATCCCAGATCAAGCCCTGCGTCTGGCTCCCTGCTCAATGGGGAGTCTGCTTCTCCCCCACACTCTGTACTCTCTCTCTCTCTCTCAAATAAATAAAATATTTTTAAAAATAAATACATAAACACTAGAGAGTCTAATTTTATAGTTGCACAGAAGTTTCTTATTATCAAAGTGAATGCCATTTAAAAATACAGGAAAAAAACAAAGAGGAAATAAAGATTACCAGGATTTTCATGTATGGCAACATGGTGGATAAGAGTGGATGAACAACACTCAAGGATGAAATAATAACATGTTGGATAAAATGGCAAAAAATTTTTAATTCAATTCAGTGCAAAAGCAAGCAGGAAAGAAAGGAAAATACACACAGAGCCTGAAAATGAAGTGAAAAGGGCACCCATACAGGTTAACAAGCACCAAACCTGACTTTTGCCCTAAAGTTTCTGCTGAACCCTAGGGACCTTAAGTTTCTTCTCTGATGCCTACATAGATCTCTAGAGAGAGATCATTCCTAGGATCTACTCTAAATGAGTAAACTAATAAACTACACATAAAGCTAGAGCACCTCATTCTCAGATACAAAATGAACTCCACTGCACAAAAAGGGATGGCAAATAAAAAGGAATGGAATCTTGCCATTTGCAACGATGTGGATGGAGCTAGAGAGTATTATGCTAAGCAAAATAAGTCAGTCAGAGAAAGACAAATACCATACGATTTCACTTATACACGGAATTTAAGAAACAAACAAACAAAAATGAGCAAAGGGGGACATAAAAGAGAGAGAAGCAAACCAAGAGACAGGACTCAACCACAGAGAACAAACTGATAGTTACCAGACGGGAGGTGGGTAGGGGGATGGGTGAAATAGGTGATGGGGTTGAAGGAGGGCACTGGTGATGAGCACTGGGTGCTCTATGGAAGCACTGAATCACTATATTGTACACCTGAAACTAATATTATACTGTATATTAACAAACTGGAATCTAAATTAAAACTGTAAAAAGGGGGGGATGGCAAAATCTTGCCTGTTTCTACTTTGGCACTAAATGAAGGCAAGGGGAAATCCCCTGATAATTAATAACAAGCTAGTTTACCCATGATTGTTGTAGTCCAAATGCACACCATCTATGAGGACAAAAATCCTTAACCAGAGAATTTAATTCAACCTGGTTAAATTTGGTAGTTCCACTAAGCAACTGACAGAAGCCAATGTTAATCGTGCCTAGAGGAACTCTGCTTCAATCCAGAGCTCAAATATTTCTTAGAGATAGAACTCCAAAGAAAATAAAGAGTCCACAGTCAAAAAAAAAAAAAGTTACTAAACACATGAAAAATAAGGCAATATGACTGAGAAACATATAACAGACCCCAAAAAAGATCTGCAAATGGAATTCTCAGGCACCAAAACTAAAATAACCATATTGAATATGATTTAAAGAAATAAAAGAGAGGCCTGAAAATATAAGAAACACGAGCTCATACAAAATAATTAAGCACTTGGAATTGGAAACAAGTAAAATCTAGAAATAGATACTAAAATAATGAAATTAAAATCTTGATGGAGGGATAAAACAAACAAGACACAGCTAAAAATAGAATTGGTGGACGACAAAAGATTTTAAATTACCTAGAAGTAAATCCAAAGAGATAAAGAGATGAAAATGATGAAAAACAGGTTAATGACAGCCTCAGTACAGCAATACAGGTTGCTTTGACATTAGTCCCCCTTACAAACCCAGTTAGGAACTACCCATAGAAAAGACACCATTGTGAAAAATCCTAGAACCCCTTGCGTATAGCTGAAATACCCCTTGAACCACAGAAACCAAGGAGGACCACATAAGCGGGGTAAGAGGAGATGTTTTACTTTGACTACATTGCACTGAGATGCCCCGTCCCCAGGGCCTTAGTTTCTTTGGTAGTTAAAAGATATCCCAAGGTAGACATTCAGCTTCTCTGTTTTGTTTTGTTTTGTTTTAAGATTTTATTTATTTATTTATTTATTTATTTATTTATTTATTTATTTATTTATTTGAGAGAGCAAGAGAGAGCACAAGCCGGGGGCAGAAAGAGAGAGAAGCAGGCTCCCCAAAGAACAGGGAGCCCGATGCAGTGCTCGATCCCAGGACACCAGGACCCTGGGACCCCGGGACCATGACCTGAGCTAAAGGCAGATGCTTAACCGACAGAGCCACCCAGGCACCCCCAGCTTCTCTAGCTTTATGAGACACTTTCCAAGAGGTCTATTCAGGTCTTATCCCATGGAGATCACTGGGGGATTTTACCGGGCCAAACTACTGGAGATCAAATAGGGATGGAGAAGGGTTAGGAACTTATAGCAACCAGTGCTCAGATCTGATACTACACAAATACAAGGGATCATAAGTCACTACTATGAACAATTTTAGACCAACAAACTAGACAACCTGGAAGAAATGAGAAAATTCCTAGAAACATAGATTACCAAGACTGCATCATGAAGAAACCATGAAGAAATAGAAAACAAGTAAGGAGCTAAATCAGTAATCAAAAATCTCCCAACCAGGGTGCCTGGGTGGCTCAGTCGTTAAGCATCTGCCTTCAGCTCAGTTCATGATCCCAGGGTCCTGGGATCGAGCCCTGTATCGGGCTCCCTGCTCAGCGGGAAGCCTGCTTCTCCCTCTCCCTCTGCCCCTGCTTGTGTTCCCTCTCTTGCTGTCTCTCTCTCTGTCAAATAAATAAATAAAATCTTTAAAAAAAAAAAAAATCCCCCAACAAAGAAAAGCCTAAGACCAGAACATTTTACTGGTGAATTTTAAACACTTAGAATGAATGCCAATCTTTCACAAACTCTTCCAAAAAATTATGAAGAGGAGGGAATACTCCCAAATTCATTTTACAAAGTCAGCATTGCCCTGAGAGCAAAGCCAGATAAGGACACTGCAAGAAAAGAAAACTACAGGACAATACCCCTGGTGAATACAGATGAAAAAATTCTCAGCAAAATACCAGCAAACTGAATTCAATGGTACATTAAAAAGATCATACAATTTGATCAGGTAGGACTTATCCTAGGATACAAAGATGATTCAACAACATGAATCAATAAATGTACTACATTACATTAATAAAATGAAAGATAAAAATCAAATGATTATTTTAATAGAGAAAGAGCACCTGACACAATTCAAAATCCTTTTATGACAAAAACTCCCCTAAGGTTGAGTATAGAAAGATACACCTTGACATAATAAAGGTGATAGGTAACAAGGCCATAGCTAACATCGCACCCAAGGCTGAAAGCTTTTCCTCTAAGATCAGGAACAAGACAAGGGTGCCTACTCTTACCACTTCTATTCAACCTAATACTGAAAGTCCTGGCCAGAGCAATTAGTCAGGAAAAAGAAATGAAAGGCATCCAAATCAGAAAGGAAGAAGTAAAATTGTCTCCATCTGCAAATGATATGATCTTACATATATAAAAACCCTAAAGATTTCACCAAAAAACTGTTAGAACTAATAAACAGTTTCAGTAAATTTGCAAGATACAAAATCAACATACAAAAATCAGTTGTTTCTTACACTAACAACAAATTATCTGGAAAAAAATAAAGAAAACAATCCCAATTGTAAAAACATCAAAAACAGTAAGATACTTAAGCAATAAATCTAACCAAGGAGGTGAAAGATCTCTACACTAAAAACTATAAGACACAGAAAAAAGAAATTGAAGAAGACACAAATAAATAGAAAGATATCCCATGCTCATGGATTGGAAGAATTCATATTGTTAAAATGTCCATACTACCCAAAGCCACCTATAGATTCAATGCAAACCCTATCAAAATTCCAAAGGCATTTTTTATAGAAATAGAAAAAACAGGGACGCCTAGGTAGCTCAATTGATTAAGCATCTACCTTCAGCTCAGGTCATGATCCCAGGGTCCTGGGATTGACTCCCACATTGAGCTCTTTCCTTAGTGGGGAGCCTGCTTCTCCCTCTGCCTGCCACTCCCCCTGCTTGTGTGCTCAATCGCTCTCTCCGTCTCTGACAAATAAAAAAAATCTTAAAAAAAAATCCTATAATTCTTATGGAATCCCAAAATACCTTGTATAGCTAAAGCAATCCTGAGAAAGAAAAACATATCTGGAGACATCATACTCCCTGATTTCAAACTATATTACAAAGCTACAGTAATTAAAACTATGGTACTGGAATACAAACAGACACACAGACCAGTGGAACAGAATTGGGGGCACAAAAATACTCGTGCATATACAGTCAACTAAAATTTGATGAGAAAGCCAAGAATACTCAATAAGAAAAAGATAGTCTCTTCAATAAGTGGTGCTGGGGAAACTGGATAGCCACGTGAAAAAGAATGAAACTGGGCCCCTATCTTACACCACTCAAAAAAATTTACTAGAAATGAATTAAAGATTTACATGTAAGACCTGAAACCATAAAGTTCTTCAAGAAAACAAAGGGGAGGGGCGCCTGGGTGGCACAGCGGTTAAGCGTCTGCCTTCGGCTCAGGGCGTGATCCCGGCGTTATGGGATCGAGCCCCACATCGGGCTCCTCCGCTATGAGCCTGCTTCTTCCTCTCCCACTCCCTCTGCTTGTGTTCCCTCTCTCGCTGGCTGTCTCTATCTCTGTTGAATAAATAAATAAAATCTTTAAAAAAAAAAAAAAAAAAAAAGAAAACAAAGGGGAAAAAATCCTTGACATTGGTCTTGGCAATGATTTTTGGGATATTAACCCAAAAGCATAAGAAAAAAAGCAAAAGTAAATGAGTAGAAGTACACCAAATAAAAGGCTTCTGCACAGCAAAGGACACCACCAACAAAATGAAAAGACAACCTATGGAATGGGAGGAAATATATGCAAACCATATATCTGTAAGGGATTATTTTCCAAAATATATAAGGAACTCATGAAATAGCAAATTTTTGTAAATAATTGGGTTAAAAAGGGGCAAAGGACCTGAATAGATATTTTTCCAAAGAAGATACACAAATGACTAACAGGTACATAAAAAGGTACTCAACATCACTAATCATTAGGAAAATGCAAGTCAAAGCCACATGAGATATCACTGCACACCTGTTAGAATGGCTAATATCAAAAAGATAAGAGATAACAAGTACTGGCAAGAACGTGGAAAAAGGGGAACCCTTGTGCACTGTCTATAAGAGATTATCTGCACTCCCATGTTCATCACATCATTATTCACAATACCCAAGACATGAAAACAACCTAAGTGTTTTGTCAGAAAATGGAACATTACTCAGCCATAAAAAATAAGGAAATTCTGCCATTTGGGATAATACAGATGAACCTTTAGGGCATTGTGCTAAGTGAAATAAGTCATACAAAGAAATAAATACTGTAGATTTCACTTATATGTGAAATCTAGAAAAACTGAACTCATAGGAACAGAAAGTAAATTGGCAGTTGCAAGAGACAGAAGGGTAGGTGAAATGGGTGGTCAGAGAGTATGAACTTTCAGTTATAAAACCAATAAGTGCCAGGCATCTAATGTACGTCATGATAACTTTACTTAACAACACTGTATTGCATACTTGAAAAATACTAAGACAGGGGGCACCGGGGTAGCTCACTCAGTTAAGTGTCTGCCTTCAGCTCAGGTCATGATCCCGGGGTCCTGGGATTGAGCCCAGCATCAGCTTCCCTGCTCAGCAGGGAGTTTGCTTCTCCCTCTCCCGTTCCCTCTCCCTCTCCCCCTACTCATGCTCTCTCTCTCACTCACTCACTCTCTCTCTCAAATAAAACCTTAAAAAAAAAGTTACTAAGACTGTAAATCTTAAAAGTTCTTTCCACATATTTACCCGAAGAATACAAAAACACTGTATGGTAACCAATATACCATAATAATAATTTTAAAAAGAAAACAAAAACACTAATTCAAAGGGACATGGACACCCCATGTTTATAGCAGCATTATTTGTAACAGCCAAGATATGTAAGCAACCTAAGTGTCCATCAACTGATGAATGGGTAAAGAAGATGTGGTACATAAACATGATGGATAATTATTCAGCCATAAAAAAGATTGAAATCTTGCCATTTGCAACAATATGGATGGAGCTAGAGAGTATAATGCTAAGTGAAATAAGTAAGAGAAAAGCAAATACCATATGATTTCACTCATTTGTGGAATTTAAGAAACAAAACAAACAAGCAAAGGAAAAAAATGAAAGAGAAAGAGTGTCAAAGCAAGAAACAGCCTTTTAACTATAAAGAACAATCTGATGATTATAGGGGTAGAGGGAGATGGACTAAATAGGTAGTGGAAATTAAGGAATACACTTGTGATGAGCATAGGGTTATGTATGGGTCTGCTGAATTACTATATTGTACACCTGAAACCAATGTGACACTTTATGTTAACTAACTGGAATTAAAATAAAAACTTTAAAAAAAGTTCTCTCCACAAAAAAGAAAAACTATTAACTATGAAGTGATTAAATGTGTTAACTGACTTTATTATGGTAATCATTTTACAATATATACATTTATGAAATCATCACATTGTACACCTTAAATGTACACAATGTTATATGCCAATTACGTCTCAATAAAGTTGGGGGAAAAAAAGACAACAAAGGAATATTTCCAAGAAAATAAAAACAAAAAAGATTAAGAGCCATGGAGTATAGAATGAGAGGGTCTAATACATGTCCAATTGCAGTTCCATTCTGGACAAGCAATAACTGATATTGTTCCAGAATTGATAAAAGATTCCAATTCTCGGATTCAAAAACCCCAGTGTATTCCATGTTCATATACTGTCCCAAAATAATACACTCCGAGACACATCACAGTAAAATTGCGGAACATGAAGAGGGAAAAATAAATACAGCCAGAAAGAAAGGACAAAGCAACAACAAAGGAACAATAATTAGACTGACAACTGACTTTTCAATAACAATAGCGGGAAACAGAAAATTACAATGTACTAAGAGAAAATAACTGCCAATCTCAAGTAATGCAAAACCAGTGAAACTAGCTTTCCAACACAAAGAAGTTCTACCTATAACAAAACCTGTAGTTTACCTTCATAGATTGAAAATTCAAAAAAAAAACTCTAAAGGATATACTTAACCAGAAGGAAGACAATTCCATTTTTAAAAGTCCGAGGAAAAATAGTGAGAAAATATATCAATTAACTATGTGGTTACAATCAAACAAATATTTACTATATAAAACCTAACTGAGAATATATTAAATAACAAAATGTAACTTTAAATTAGTGAGGAGAAATAATGTATTATTCAATAAATGATACTGGGAAAACTGACCAGACACTAATTAAAAATAAATAGATTCATATCTTTCATCTTACATTTTTAAAATTCCAGAGTTATTAAAACTTAAATATAAAACTAACAAGACAAAACTAGGGGCTCCTGGGGGGCTCAGTCAGTTAAGCGTCTGCCTTCAGCTCAGGTCATGATCCCAGGGTCTTCAGATCGAGCCCTGCATCTGGCTCAGCAGGGAGTCTGCTTCTCCCTCTCCCTCTGCCATTCCCTCAGCTTGTGCTCTGTGGCTCTCTCTTTCTCTCTCCGTCAAATAAATAAATAAAATCTTTAAAAAATAAAAATAAAATGACAAAACTATTAAAATGTATGTAAAATTTTGAAAATTTCAAATAGCAAAGATATTTCTAACATAATAGCAAAGGCAGAAAACACAAAGGAAAATACTAATTTAATGCTAATTTAAAATGGCAAAAATATAAGAGGCAACATAAAAATGAAACACTTAGAAAATATTTGCAATGAAACGATCAAGAGATAACCTAGGGATGCCTGGGAGGCTCAGTCAGCTAAGCGTGTGACTTTTGGTTTCAGCTCAGGTCCTGATCTCATAGATGGTGAGATAGAGCCCCACAATGGGCTTCACACTCAGTGGGGAGTCTGCTTGAGATTCTCTCCCTCTTCCCCTCCCCCCCCAATAGCACACGAGAATGCACTCTTTCTCTCTCTAAAATAAAGAAATAAATCTTTTTTAAAAAAGAGATAATTCACACTCATTATGGAACATAAGGAATAGCAGGGAGATCGGTAGAAGAAGGAAGGGAAGAATGTAGGGGGCTAAACAGAAGGGGGAATGAATCATGAGAGACTATGGACTCTGGGAAACAAACTGAGGATTTCAGAAGGTGAAGGGGGTGGGGGGATTGGGAGAGGCCAGTGATGGGTCTTAAGGAGGGCACATATTGCATGGAGCACTGGGTGTTATACGCAAACAATGAATCATGGAACACTACATCAAAAACTAATGATGAATGATGTACTGTATGGTGACTAACATAACATAATAAAAAATTTAAAAAATAAATAAATAAAAAGAGATAATTTAAAAACTCATACAAATCAAAATGAAAAGCACAATGGGGGTGCCTGGGTGGCACAGTCGTTAAGCGTCTGCCTGCGGCTCAGGGCGTGATCCCAGCGTTATGGGATCGAGCCCCACATCAGGCTCCTCCGCTGTGAGCCTGCTTCTTCCTCTCCCACTCCCCCTGCTTGTGGTCCCTCTCTCGCTGGCTGTCTCTATCTCTGTCAAATAAATAAAATAAAATCTTTTAAAAAAAAAAGAAAGAAAAGCACAATAACTCCATTTTAAAAATGCACAAAACATATGATCAGACATCTTATAAAAAGTAAAGAGGGGCATCTAGGTGGCTCGGTTGGTGGAGTGTCTGATTCTTGATTTCAGCTCAGGTCATGATCTCAGGGTTCTTGAGACTGAGACTCTCGTGGGGCTCCACACTCAGCATGGAGTCTGCCTGAGATTCTCTCTCCCTCTCTCTGCCCCTCCCCTGGCTCACACTCTCCCTAAATAAATAAATAAAACCTTTCTTTAAAAAAGTGAAAACAGGGGCACCTGGGTGGCTCAGTGGGGCGCTTGGGTGGCTCAGTCGTTAAGCGTCTGCCTTCGGCTCAGGGCGTGATCCCAGGGTCCTGGGATGGAGCCCCGCATCAGGCTCCTCCACTGGGAGCCTGCTTCTTCCTCTCCCACTCCCCCTGCTTGTGTTCCCTCTCTCGCTGGCTGTCTCTCTCTGTCAAATAAATAAAATCTTTAAAAAAAGTGAAAACAAATGCTTAATAAACATGAAAAGTAAGCAACCTCCTTATTAATGAGGGCCACAGACACAACAGCTATGAACTATCACTTTTTCTTGTGACATAGTTAAGATCAAATTGAATAATTCCCATTGTCTAAGACAGTGTATAGTCACATTTGGGAATATGTATTGTATCCTTTGGCTTTATTCCCCAACTTATGGGAATTTAGCCTAAGTAATAAATTGGACAAGAATGTAATGATATAAATAAAGGGATGTATACATACATGTATAAGAATGTTCATTATAGGACTTGTTTAAAGAATAAAAAATTTAAAATGGCTCAACTTATTTGTGAGCACAAGACTCATTAAATAAGTAAGATAAAGTTACAGTGGAATATTATACTATCTCTCTAAAGTTTGGTTCATAAATTGGCCCTGTACATGGAGGGTCAGGAGAGATGAAAGAAAGGGGCAGACCACTCTAGATTGGTAAGTGGCAAGTTTTTTCTGTATTTTTGTTTTTTAAGTAGGTAGTAGTTTTAAGGGAACTTACAAGCCTTGTCTTGTATGGCTGCAACACAAGTGGATTTCCGCACCCACCCACAAGAATCTGAAAAGTATGTATATAGGCCTTAACTGGGTTCAGTCATGTATTCAGTCTGGATGGTCTCAACAGCACCTTACTTGCTCAAGGCTACCTCCTTGAAACAGCCCCCACTGTGGGAATGGTGGGTAGAATATACATTCTTAGGACGGGGGAGGGGGTAAAAAGCCTCTAATTGCCCAGATTTAGTTTGTGGGTCAACTGGTCATCATGTCCTTTTGATGATCTCCTGCAACAATAAATTGTGATGACAGAGAAAGATGCCAATATAATATTGATAAATAACTATCATCTTGGTAGTGAAATGTAGGTATAATGTGATGTCAATATGTTTATTTAAAAAAATAAACTTATAAATTCACATAATCTGAATAACTGCTGAATATTTTTGTCACTGTAGCTACACCATCAGAAGATACTCATACGTAAATCTTTAACTCTAAACCACATTTTTTGACAATGTAATTATCCACAGTTTTATACATTTTAGAATTCATTATGTTTGATGGCAACTAAGCTGAAAAATATGCTAATTCTTCCTTCCTATCACCATCATGTGTAAATTACACATATACTTGATGAATGCACATGTTGCTAAATTCTGCATGTAAATGATATTTATGTTTTGATGGTTTCACCACGTCTTTAGCCAGTATAGCTCTACAAATTACACACTGCATATCTAGAATCTGCAAAATAAAATTCAAAATGTCTGGAATCCAAAGATTGTCAAATCTACAAAAATAAGGAGAAAAATCTATCAGAACTGACACATGTTAGCATTAACATGTTACCATTAGTAGACAGGACATTAAAAGAGTTATAACTGGGGGCACCTGGGTGGCTTAGTTAGTTAAGCGGCAAACTCTTGATTTCAGCTCAGGTCATGATCTCAGTGTCGCAAGATCAAGCCTGGCATCAGGCTCCATGCTCAGCGGAGTCTGCTTGAGACTCTCTCTTTCCCCCTGTCCCTCTCACTGCTCGTGCATGCACGCACTCGCACTCTCGGCTCACTCTCTCTCTCTCAAATAAATAAATCTTTTTTTAAAAAAGTTAAAACTGTAACCCATAAAGTCACAAAGTTAAGCAGAGATACAGAAAATATTTTAAAAGACCCAAACTGAATTTGTACATATTATAACTGTTAATGTGTAAAATAAAAATACACTGATGGGATTAATGGAAGAAAAATTGCAGAATTAAACAGCGAACTTGAAGACATTAGTAATATCCAAAAGAAAAACAAAAAGAAAAGAGGATTTTTTAACAACATAGTATCAGTGAGCTGTGGGACAAATTCAAGTGGCTTAATACGTGTGTTTTAGGGGGCTCTGAAAAAGAGGGGGACTAAAAAGAGGACAAAAAAATATCTGAAAAAATTGTAGCTGAAAGTTTTCCAAGCTTGATAAAAATCTATCAACACAGAGATCCAAGAAACTCAATGCACTCCAAATAAAAGAAAGGAGAATAAAATTACACCAAGACACATCATAATCAAATTGAAAAAAAAAGCAAAAACAAATCTTAAGAGTAGCCAATAAAAAAGTGCACATTATATTTAAAAAAGAAAAAAGAAAGAGATTACTAAAGGTGTACTAGGAAACTCATGAGGGTGAAGAATGTATTCATTATCTTGGTTCTAGCTATTGTTTCACAATGTATTTATATACAGGTATATCTGAGTGTGTGTGTGTATGTACATCAAAGCTTAATCAAATTGTATACTTGAAATAGGTGCGATTTGTTGAATGCCAATAATTCCTCAATTAAGCTTTTTATTCACTATATCACTATTTTATTATTTTACATCTTTTAATTCCAGTATAGTTAAATATATAGTTTTATATTAGCCTCAGGTGTACAATACAGTGATTCAACAATCCTATACATTATTCAGTGCTCATCGTGATAAGTGTACTCTGAATTCTCTTGACATATTTCACCCATCCCCCTGACCCACCTCCCCTCTGGTAACACTCAGTTTGTTCTCTATAGTTAAGGGTCTGTTCCTTGGTTTCTCTCTATTCTTTGTTCATTTGTTTTGTTTCTTAAATTCTACATATTAGTGAAATCATATGGTATTTGTCTCTCTTTGAGTTATTTCACCTAGCATTATACTCTCCAGCTCCATCCATGTTGTTGCAAATGGCAAGATTTCATTCTTTTTTATGGCTGAGTAATATTCTATTGTAAATCTATACCACATCTTTATCCATTCAACTATCCAGGGACACGTACTAATTCCATATCTTGGCTATTATAAATAATGCTGCAATAAACATAAGGGTACATCTTTTCAAATTAGTGTTTTCATATTCTTTGGGTAAATACCCACTAGCTGAATTATGGATCATATGGTAATTCTATTTTTAATTTTTTGAGGACCCTCCATACTGTTCCACAGTTTGCATTCCCATCTATGGTGCACGAGGATTCCTTTTTCTCCACTTGCTCACCAGCACTAGTTTCTTGTGTTTTTTATTTTAGCCATTCTGACAGGTGTGAGCTGATATCTTACTCTGGTTTTGATTTGCATTTCTCTGATGATCAGTTAAGCTGTTTTTAAAAGGGCAAGTCAAAGACAAGAGCATGTAGCTCTTTATCTTGGTCTCAAATCTCAAGATGCCTTTTCAGTTTGTTTTGTTTTGCCTTGCTTTTATGTACCTCCTAGAGAATATAGTTTTTTTGGTAGCATGGTATAATGAAAAAAGCACTGGGTTAGAAATCAGAACCAACTTTTTATATTGGCACTAAATATCAGTGTCATCCTGAGCACATTACTCAAATTGGACTCTTTTTTTCATCCAAAAAGCAAGGAGGTTACATTGGATACTCTTTTAAATTTCATCAGCATCTCTAATTTCCTGTGAATCAGATTAGAGGTAACACAGAAAGACTCCTCCCCTCAAAACTTACTTGGGAGCAGCAACAGAACTTGAATCTAGACACAATTAAATCACTCACCATTCAAATGGATACAGAGAAGCAATGAAAGCAGAAAGAATATTTGGCTCTCCGTAAGTTTCCATCTGCTGTACTTTTGAGGGTTCCCAGGAAAGGAAAAATAGTGACCTATATATTGGATATCAACTCAGCGAAGTCGTTAAGGCAACAACAACAAAGCAGGAAGCTCTGTCCTGTCATCCTGGGGAAGCCACAGACACCTTCCCAGAGGGCTGGCACAAGGAGGCCCGTTTGGAATCACAAATGAGGGCTTTGAACCAAAGGGTCTAGGAAGGCCCTCCTACTTGCTCCAACAGTCTTATGATTAGCATTTTTACTGTAGATTGACGATTAAAAGAAACAGATGAACGTTTTTCACACCCAGGCCCAGTGTCATGTGAAATGTTTCTGCACAAAATGTTTAATTGCTTTGCAGAAGTCACAAAGATGATTCAATGCCTCTTTCCTCTCCAAATGTATATAACTATTAGCTATGCTTGTACAATACAAAAAGATGATGTTTGGGGATAATTTGGAAATGAATGGGCAATATTCTCTGAAATAGCTATCACTGATGCTTAAGTCAGAAGGTGCCTGCTGAATCACTTTCCCTTTTGCTTTGGGCCTTTAGAATATCTTTTTAAAATGCATTTAAAAAACAAAAAAATGGAGTGATTGTTCTCAAAAATGTTTCTGCAGTTGGTCATTTACATTTTTTGGTGGGTACAGTGGATATCCCCAATAGCCATTCCTGCTGCCTGCCATTCCTCTTCCACCTGCCTACCTTCATTAAAGTGAATACATTCCCAAACTATTCTTCAAAAAAGAAAAATTACTTTTTGAGACCATGTGCACGCAAGAGTGGGCGAGGGGGGTACAGGATGAGGGAGAGAGAAAATCCTAAGCAGACTCCCTGCTAAGTGTGGAGCCCCATGCAACGTGGGGCTCGATCTCATGATCCTGAGATCATGACCTGAGCTGAAATCAAAAGTCAGATGCCCAACTGTCTGAGCCACCCAGGCTCCCCCATTCCCAGCCTATTCTTAAAGCTAGGAGTGACCATATGACACAATTCTAGACATTGGGACATAAACAGAAGTCAGCAGATTCTGGGAATTTTTACTTATTCTGATGAGGTTTACACATTCCCCTATGACACTTTCTTTCTTCCCTGAACACAGGTGTTATGTCTGGACCTGCAGCAGTTATAGGGCAACCATGAAATTGCAAAGCAACATAGCAAGGACATCAAAGGGAAAAGATAGAAAAGGCTTAGGTCTCTAATAACATAGTTGAGTCAAAAAGATAAACACCTCTTTGCTTAAGCCTCTGTTTGCCAGGCTGCCCACTAGTTGCAGCAGAATATATTCCTTGTTGATACAATAGGTTTGAGGAAAAGATTAATGCCTTTTAGTTTGAGAATATATGTATTGTTTGCAAAACAAATGAGATTGATCCTTGATTGTTTCCTAATACTAATAACACCACCATTATTAAAAGGGCTATTGCACATGGTCTTGGTTTCCATCAACATCTCAAAGAAGAAATGTTAGCATAATATCATCATTTATGATAAACAGCATAAGAATATATTGCTTGTATACATGTCATGATCCAGTTTCTATCATGGCCATACCCTCTTTCCTATTACAAAAAACCACAGTTAAGTATTTAGCATAAGCATGTTATCTGCCTCAAAAATCACATCACTTCATTCATAAGTCAAAAGACCCACTATGTGTCAGACACTGTCATTTCACATTTTCTCAACTGATAAGTACAGATACTTGTCAATCCTTTTCATCCTATGTGCTTCAAACTCTAAGGATCTATATTTTTTTTATACTTGGGAGCAATATAGTTATGTTTAGTTATGTTATTTACACTACACTGAAATCTAGATAAGGATTAGCAAACTTGCACTGTAAAGGGCCGGATAGTAAATATTTTAGGCTTTAGGCTTTACAGTAAATATTTAGGCTTTACCATAAGGTCTCTGTTGGAACTACTCAGTCCTGTCATGTAGCACAAAAATAGCCATAGACAACATGAAAATGAATTAATGTAACTGTGTTGCAATATAACTTTATTTACTGATACTGAAAATTGCAATTTGTAAGACTTTCAGGCATCATGAAATATTCTTTCCAATTTTTCTCAACCATATAACAAGGGAAAACCCATTCTCAGTTCTTAGGCAATACAGAAACAGGCAGCAAGCCAGATTTGGCCCATGAGCCATTACTAAATCAAACCTGCTGTTTTGCCCTAAATGTTTCAGTCACCTGATTATGCCTTATGGAATTAGCAAACAGAAACTTTCAAAATCTCACTAATGTTTCAGGTGTAGTTATTTTCTAAGGAAGTGTTCAAGAGACGCTCCAATGTGTACTGTTTCACAAATAAGTGATTCTAGATTTCTTAATTCCTGCTTTCATTTCTATGGGAGAAATCAGTCCTGTTGCATAGCAATAGGCAGCATTACTGTAAATGCATTATGATCTGAAATCACATGTCCACTGACAACTGATAATCCCCATGGAAGCTGCATCCACATCACAGGGGAGGACCCCATTCATTTCTGCAGTCATCCCTGCTATCTTCCCCCCAAATTACCCCATCATGGCTGTTTTCTCATGTCACATAAGCACTCTGCAAGGGTAATAAAGGAAGGCAATCTTTGGTTGGCCTGATTTTAACTGTCTTCCTTCCTTGAGTTTAGCCTGGCCACTAGACTTTAGTCCTCTTTCATACAGAAGCTAATGGGACATAAGGTTGCTAAAAATAATAATAGCATTAAACAGAAAAAAAAATACTTTATCCTTCCTGGCAAAAAGGACAATATTATTTATAGGGTATAAAATGATAGCTCTTACCATTCTAGGGCTCAGAAACATAACCCTAAAGAATGACGTGGCCATTTGTTTTTATTAAGACAATTACCCATGCACATTTGGCATCAATAAATCATTTGAATTATCTTTTTATGATCGATTATTTTCTGATTCCTTCATTTTGCTAACCAGAAACAGAAACCAGTAGTATACTATGAAAACCTTAGGCAGCTGCAGCCCACCCACCTTTGTCCCATTCATTTTGAGTTATTCTACTTTCTGTAGCTGCAGCCCCTTTTCTAGGACTGGAGCTCTGCCCACATTTCCATTATTTTTGGCTAGAGTCCTATTAAATGAAGGTGACTTTAAATTCCAGGCTCAATGAAAAGATCTCAGGATGGCTAGGTGGTGTGGATAGTGAATGATTTACTGAGAATCTACTATTGGCAAGGCACTATTCTAAGTTCTTCATACAATTCATATATTATCTCGTATTATTCCTTAAATAAGGTGCTAGTGTCATCATCTTATTGGTAAGAAAACTGAGGCTTAGGGCGTTTAAGAAACTTACTTAAGTTCACGCTGCAGGTAAGAGGCAGTGCTCCTTCCGTTGCACTATAGTGCCTTCTGGATTCTAGTTCTTAACAGCCTCTTCCCCTAGAGTCTGAATTCATCTCCAGTTTCTCCATATGGATATTTCCCAAAACAGTGATCATTTGGCAGTGGACACTTTGCATTGATATTGGATTACATAGAGCTATATCCATCTTTTCCTCCCAGAATGAGCTTAAGAGTATTGTATTTAAGTAGCCCAGGTGTTTGTTCCAGGCCAGGCTTCTATCTCTGGCAACTCTCCAGCCCCTAGTCTGTGGCCTGGTGAACAGATTTTACTCCCTTCCTGACCAACCCAGTATTTCTGGATACCTAGTATACCAAAACCCTGTCTACTTGAGTTGCATTGTAAGTCTTCAAATGCTTAACCCTACCAGTGAAAGGAAGGAATTGTCCCACTGTAAACAATGCTTCAATAATAAATTGTGTAATAATGAATTTATTCAATTAAATTTGAATTTTTCTGTGAAATGAAATATTCCAATGAAATTTTTTTTCAATAATGGTTTTCAAGTGTGAGGTCCTGGAATTTTAATGCTATGTGCAAAGAGATAACGCAGAGCTTTTATTGTGCATTTTAAGCATAAGACTTTGTCCCAGCTCCAAAAGTTTGAATTTATATCTACCACAATTGTAAGAGAGTCTTGTTTTGTGTTTCATAATGAGGACATATATAGCTGGAACTCAGTCCAGGCCTATGCCAAATGCTGAAATAGTTGAAGCTGTCTTTGACGACTCTTCGCCCCTTCTGTGGTACCTCTCCCTAGATATCCCACTACTGTCGTGTGTCACTTAGACATGCCCATAGAGAGTTCCCTAAACTCCAGACCCTTCCCATTCCCATTTTTGTGCCTATCAAAATTATCTGTCCAGGGTCGTATTTTCTCAGTCATATTCTCTATTTCCAACCAAACACACAAATCCACAATATATTCTAATATTAAGTGCTTTAGTATATCTCCCTTCAAAGATAATAAATTATCAGTTTGGCTCCCAAGATTGGAAGCTAGAGGTCCTTGATCAGAACAAGGAGAGTTAAGGTGAAGCATTTCAGATGACCACAAAAGCACAGAAGGTTGGACAGTTTGGCAGATGGCCAAAGGATCTGGCAGGTACAGATGGCAGCAGTCCAGCACCCACGGATTCCAATGGCAGCTAATTGACAGGAGAAAATAACTAGGCAGGTGGCTAACAGCACAGGCACAGCTTTCTAAAGTTAGGTCAGGCTCAGGGTCAGAAAACTGGTAACATTAAGTCTGAGAAATAAGGAATGCACAGAAACTGAATAATTTTACCTGAAAAGCCTGGATCACTGAACCATTTGCCTCCCCCCGCTTTGGCATAGTTTTGTCCAGGCTCTAGTGGTTAACTACAGGAGTCTGAGAATGAAAGGGATATGACAGATTCAGATAAGGAGAAACCAGACAGCATCTGAGGAGCTAAGGTTAATAAGACCATTGACCAAGCCTCATGAACAAACCTTGATTACTCCCCTCCTTCAGGAGAGGACATATTCACACTATAGGGAGAAATGCTGACTGAATCCATTCTAAATGCAATGCTCAAGTCCCTTCTACAGCAGGGGGAAGTCTCACAAAAATTAATTCCACCTGAGAGCAAAAGGGTTGGACAGGGAATTGAAAAGGAACAGTCAAGAGAGGTTTCACAAGGGAGATGACATTTGAGCTTGATTATGGAACATAAATAGAATATTATCATATAGAGTGAAAGACATCTGAACAGGGGGTACAGCATGAACAAAGGCAAGGAGGCTTGAAAATATACATTGTACTTGAGGACTTTTAGGTTGTCCAGTGTGATTGGCATATAAGGAACATAGTAGGAAATAGCAAAAACTAAGCTAGACTATGTTTGTGTGTGTGTGTGTGCGTGTGTATGTGCTCACATATATATGCCAGTATATACATATATTCATATGCATATATATTTGTGTGTGTGTGTGTGTGTATAGGTTGTTGTCAAACTGTAATCAGACTGTGAAGTCTTTGACTATAACCCTTAGGGAATTGAACTTGACCTTAAAAGAACACATTCGAAGATTTTAATCAAGCAGAGAGGCATGATCAGTTTCATAAAATCAGTGATAAGGATGCAGAGGGTAGATTCGAAGTAGAGAACTACAGCACAGACATGAGACCTATCAAAGGTCAGTTACAATAATCCATGCAGGAGATGATGATGAGCTAAACAGGGGGCAGTGGACACGGGGATAGAGAAGAGAGTTTTTGAGGGAGTTTTTGAGGGTAGAATCAATACAACCTAATAACCTATTTTACATAGAGGATAAGAAACAATGAGGTTTCTAACTTACACAGCAGGGGATGGATGAGATGGAAATTCCATCAATGAAGACAAAGAAATGGGATTTGGAGGGGCAAGATTATGAACTGGATTTAAATTAGAAAAAAAAAAAACAGCCTGGAACATAAGAGTAAGCTTGGGCTATAAAATTGAGAATCCGGCATATTAGTAATATTTGAATACTCAGAAACACACAAAATCACCCAGGGAAAATGTCTAAAAGAAGGGAACCGGGAGAAGACTAAATTTGTCTGCACATGAAAAGACGTATCGTGACTACAAAAGTAACTGTAGTTTAGCCAAATGGGTATTCCCCAACAGAGCAGTTCTTTTATTTGAAATTGGTGGGGGAGAAGGGGACAGATCATGCTTAAGGGAGAAGTACTGAAAAACAGTTTTTCTGTACTCAAATACACCACACTGACAACCAGCTCCTCTCTCTATTTAAGTCTTATTGGAAGAACAAGAAAGTGATAATGGTCTGCGGGGTCCTTTCTAGTCTTTTTTGTCCTATAATGCTCTCCTCTCAAAAGCACTTGCTTAACTTATATCTTGTCTACAGAGTCCTGGCCTTTTCACGAGCTGATGCTGGACTGGCAATGGCAGAGTTGCCATCTAAAAATGCATCTGAGTTCATGGCAACCAAATCCAGCAGTGAAACTACGCAGCAGACCTGGATGACAACTTTCTGGAAGCATGCTAAACCTGTTGTGGCCAAAATTACTCTATGCAAATTAAGTCTTTATAGTCATCCTTATTTCCTGGTAACAATTTAGATGTAATTTTTCAGGTCGTTCGATGACATATAGTAAATGGCCTCTTCTATTACACTGATCCACAACCAACATCCAAGTTAATTAACCTGATTGTGGTAATCATTTCACAAAGTATATGTATAACAAATCATCACACTGCACACTTAATATTCAATCTTATTTGTCAGTTATACCCCAATAAAGCCGGAAAAGAAAAAATAAACAAACATCCAGTTTATTACATGCTTAGAAACCTCAGTATTCTCAAAATAAAGCTGGGATTACAGATGTATCTTACAGAGTTGTTGTGAGGGTCAAATATTTGTTGAAGTGTTTTATCAACTTTTAACTACTATAGAATTGTTAGTTGCTTTTAGTAGTATCAGACCCTGGAGTTTAATGTAGAGTTAATGATATGCAGGATTAAGCGACAAAGTGATTTTCGTTTCATTTTTACTACAGCTCATAAAAATAGTGAATGATTAAGACATTAATCCAAAGAAATACGTGACATTTTAACAGACAAAATTTGTATTCTGATGATCTAGCTGAAAAATAATCATAAAATTGTACACATTCAATTCAGCACCTACAAAACACAAATAGAAACTCGAGCCCTCCAACTGAGAAATGGTAACGCAAACAAAGCCAGGCCCTGAGTGGGATTCACTACTCCTGCCACAAGTTCTTGCACAGATTGAGGTCTGCAAAACCTCGTTTTGTCTTTTAAGTTCTTCACAGGGCTCCAGAGGAGCCCTTAGTGAGGATGGAGCTGTCACTACCCTGAACAGTAGCTGGACAAGTTTTTCTCATAGTGAATGAAGATGGGAGCAAAGAAGCTGGACCTTGGGGAAGGGGGAAATGCCCAAAGACTAAATGACACACTGCTTATAGCACCTCATCAGCCTACATCTGACAAGGACTGAAGTCACAGTGGCATTTCACACTGTATTCAACCCATAAATTAATTTCTCCTTATCAACAGAGAGTGGTTGGCAGAATAAAGGTGTGCCTGCGGAGGCTAGCAGTGAGTGCACGCCTATCTCAATGCAAAGGGGGAGAATGAATGTGAACAGGCAACGTGTGTGCGGTATGAACAGGAAGAGCCAGGTGAGTGTGGAGATGGGCAGGGAACAGCTGGACATGCCCTACAGGCTGGGACCTCCCAGGGAATCTCTGCCTGTGATGCGGGGGGGTCCGCAGAGGAGTCTCCTTATCCCCACCCACGTCCCAAACTCCGGTAGTCAGTGGTGCGTATGGACATATTTCTGGGAGCTGTCCAGGAGTTCATCGCTCTCCTGGCAATAGGAGCAGTGAGAGAAGGAAAAAAAAAAGAAAAAGAAGAAAAGCAGAAACTCCCTCCCTTTCATCGTGAATAAGGAAATACAGTAAACTAGGCTGCCAACAAGAGCCTAAATAGATGTGTTTTATCTAATCAATAACAATGTACGGATAGTAAAACTACTGAACATCAGTGAATCAAAAAGACATCAATTTCATTGTTATATTCTTGGAGTGATACTGTATGGGCATTATTTTAGCAGAAAATTTTGTTCCAAAATGATTAATCAAAGTTAGATAAAATACAGAAAAGCACTGTTGTTCCAGATACTAGGCTTAATAAAGAATCTGTTCATCCTGAGGGAATACATTCCAGTTTCCACAACTCTCTGCAATATTTTACATCTATGCTCAAGAAAAGCCTGGGGTGAAGAAAAAGATATGACTAAGTGGTTGAACATTTTAGCAGCAAAATCCTTCAACTCATAGTAGAATGATGATGAGATTAGTTGTTTCAGAAGAAAATCAAAACTACGGAAAGTAAAGAAAAATTTACAGTCAGCGTGGGCAAAGTAAATGCAGACTCCCACATTTCACAAGAATATATATTTTGTAAGGGCGAAAAAAAATACGTTAACAATGAAGTTAACTCTCTGTTATCCCAAGCAATTGAGTGCATCAGGAAATACAATTTTCTGAAAGAAAATATTTTGTTCAAGAAATAAGAATTATATGGGGCGCCTGGGTGGCTCAGTCGGGTAAGTGTTCAACTCTTGGTTTCAGCTCAGAACATTGTGAGACTGAGCCCCACATTGGGCTCTGTGCTCGGCTCAGAGTCTGTTTGAGATTCTTTGTCCCTCCCTCTCTGCTCCACCCCTGCTCGCACATGCATAGCCTCTCTCTCTCTCTCTCTCAAATAAATACGTAAATAAAATCTTAAAAAAAGAAAGAAAGGAAGAAAAGGAAGAAAAGAAAGAAAAGAAAAGAAAGAAAAGAAAAGAAAAGAATAATCTCTAAATGGGGCCTTTGTCTGAAAACACAGACAGGACATAGAGACAAGAA
Source organism: Ursus americanus (assembly GCF_024610735.1). Lineage (NCBI taxonomy): Eukaryota > Metazoa > Chordata > Mammalia > Carnivora > Ursidae > Ursus > Ursus americanus. The sequence goes on from NC_142144.1 coordinate 29,842,756, forward strand.
TCATTTCTATTCTAGAAGAAAGCTGCAGGTTGGTACAGTGGTGATCTATTTGACAGTACAGATCCAATTCTACTGTTCACAGTGCTTAATGTCTCCAGGATTTTCCAGCCATTTCCTTCTGCAGAGGCCCAGGTATGACAACATATGCTGCATGAGATGGCCATTAAGAAAGAAATGTGGGCTTAGGACAAGAATCAATCCCAGCTGTCATCTTATGTGATCACAAGATAATTTTTAAAGCCCAAATAATTTCCTTGATTTGGTGTTACAGCAATTGAGCTCATTTTTCAGTAGCTAAAAGTGCATGACTATATATTTACCCCTAAACACTTAAAAGGGAAACAGAATGCTGTATTTCTCAAGAAAAGCAGACTTGGCCTGCCTGGACTATAGATCAAATTAAGTGGGGGCCATGAGGCAAATGAGCTCAGATTTGGGACAACAAATTCTGTTGACGGATTTGGCTCCATTAGACTTGGGTTACAAACTACACCAAAATAATGGGATTTGGTTCCATGTGTGAACAAAATTATGACGCTTTAAAAAAAAAAAAAAAAAAAAAAAAAAAAAAAAAAAAGCTCCTACCCATTACAATCAACCACTAAAGGATTTTGCAAGGGAAATGCACTCAAATGAATTAGTTGTGTAACTGTTACTCTTTCATTAAAATGATTTAATAGTTCTACAAATGTCATGGCATTAGCATTTTATGCAAAGCTATAAAACAGTAGCAAGTAAAAAAATCAACTGCCTTTAAAAGTCAGCACTTTTGGACTATGTTTATGAGACTACACGGTCACTTTGTGATATGAAATGGCAGCATTGCTAAGATAAATATTGCTTGCTGGCCAGTTTTATTTTGGGCAGAAGGCCATAAAAGGAAGGATGCTGTTGAATTCATCTTTCATTTGGATGGGCTTCAACAATTCATGTACATTGGCTTAACTCATCTAAGGAAAAGAGAAGCTTTTTGGAGTATCTCCTTAGGCAATTATCTAATTACATACTCCTACAATTTTTAAACTACGCCTTTCAGGGCAATTTAAAAACATATTTACAGGCAGGTGATAGACAGACTTATGACAGCAAAACAAATGACTTCCAGAAAGACAAAGGTGCTGACTCTGTTGACGGTCTATCCCTAATCCATCGGATCTCTAAATAAATATTAGATGTTTTCCATCCTCAGTAGGGTATGCTAGGTGATGTTCATATTTTTCATTAGTTGTTTCTAAAACTATTCCTTAATCAAAATGTTGATAAGAATTAGCAATACACTTAGGCTGGAGAGTAGCCCACAAGGCTTAAATTATTAACTGGACATCAGCCAATTGCTAAGGTTTAATGGTAACAAGTGCCTAGGAATATAGTCAGCATTCAGATTGAAAATAAAAGTCTGGGAAAAAATATAGAAGGAAGGAAGGAAGGCAGGCAAACGGGAGGGAGGGAGAAAGGGCGGGAGGGAGGGAGAAAGGGAGAGAGGGAGGAAAGGAGAAAGAAAGGTAGATAGGTTTGGGTTGTCATAATTTTCAGTGTCAATGGGTAAGATCTAAGTAGTTAATATACTCACTATCAATGGTCCTTCAGGAGCTGATGTCACAAAAGAGACTGAATAACAAACAGGTTAACAAAGTAAGTCTCTTTTCTGTGTTATTGGCCTTGTTTGCATATTACCTAGGCTACTCTTTGGCTACCATGTTCAATAACATGTATTGAAAGGACACAGCATGATGTAGTAGATGTAGAAAACACTGAATTTGGAATATTAAGATCTGGGTTAAAATTTTAGCTTGATCTTGAGAAATCACACAGCTTATGTTTAAACCAAGAGCCTGGATTGGATGATGTTCTCTTCTATTAAATGAAGTGGACTGGATGGTGTGGAGGAAGGAGAGCACCCTGTTACCACACAATAGTGTGTGGCTTGCCCAACAATTGTCAAAAGTAGTCAGAGGGTAAAGGAAAACTCTGTGGGACTCTTTAATATCTACCTACTAAATTGATGTGGAAATTTGGTCACAATGGATTGGAAGTGGGCTCTTCCCCGTATGATCTCATTCCAATCATAAGATAACTTCATTTATTACCTTAAACTTCCAAATGTTGTGTTAGTTTTATCACTTTTAAAATACTATATTCTATCGGTGGCCCAGTCAGTTAGGCATCCAACTCTTGGTTTCAGCTCAGGTCTGATCTCAGGGTCATGAGATCAAGCCCCCTTGCAGGCTCTGTGCTCAGTGCAGAGTCTGCTTGTGTTTTTCTCTCTCTCTCCCTCTCTCCCTCCGCACACGTGTTCTCTCTCATGGTCTCCCTCTAAATAAATTTTTTAAATATTTTAAATTCTATATTCTAATTATAATTATTAACTCCCACAAATATCTGTTCTTTTATTATTAAAATATCCTCAAACCTAAAGGCAGGCAGGCACACCGAAGCAGGAAATGAGGATGCAATGAGTCAATGTCAGAATCTAGGGAAGTATTCATAAGATTGGCCCTAACCCTGGGTTCTAACTCTGCAGACCCTCTGATTATTACCAGATGCTTTAACTGGAAGTTCCATCATACTGAATCTTTCCCACTGCTATATGAATACATTCAATTTTGCCATCTACATCAAAAATGCAAGTATTGAGTAAGCATGTAGTAAATGACTGAATGTCTTATGCAGACTTTGGGATTCAGAAGGTAGTAGAAAACATATCCCTGACCTCAAAAAGTTTACAATCCGTACTGTATATTTACCCGAAAAATACAAAAACATTAATTCAAATGAATACATGCACCCTTATGTTTATAGCAGCATTATCTATAATGATAGCCAAAATATGGAAGCAGACCAAGTGTCCATCAACAGATGAATGGATAAAGAAGAAGTGATGTATATAGATAGATAGATATACAGATATACATATAGATATATATGAATATTATTCAGTCATAAAAAAGAATGAATTCTTGCCATTTGCAACAACACTGATGGAGCTAGCAAGTATAAAGCTAAGTAAAATAACTCAGTAGAGAAAGACAAATACCAAATGATGTCACTCATATGTGGAATTTAAGAAACAAAACAAATGAGCAAAGGAAAAAAAAGACAGAAACAAACCAAGAAACAGTCTTAACTTTAGAGAACAAACTGATGGTTACCAGAGGGCAGGTCGGTGGGGGATTAGTGAAATAGATTAAGAGTACACTTTTCATTTTTGCCATTCTAACTGGCATAAGGTGATATCTCAAGGTGGTTTTGATTTGAATTTCCCTGATGGCTAATGATCTTGAACAGTTTTTCATGTGTCTGTTAGCCACTTGTGAGTCTTCATTGGAAAAGTATCTGTTCATATCTTCTGCCCATTTTTTGATTTGATTATTTGTTTCTCATGTGTTGAGTTTGAGAAATTCTTTGTAGATCCTGGATACCACTCTTTTATCTGTAGTGTCATTTGCAAATATCTTCTCCCATTCTGTGAGTTGCTCCTTGTTTTGATGACTGTTTCCTTTACTGTGCAGAAGCTTTTTATCTTGATGAAGTCCCACAACTTCATTTTTTCTTTTGTTTCTCTTGCCTTTGGAGATGTGTCATGAAAGAAGTTGCTGTGGCCAATGTCAAAGAGGTTACAGCCTATGTTCTCCTCTATGATTTTGATGGATTGCTACTCACATCGAGGTCTTTCATCCATTTGGAGTTTATCTTTGTGTATGGTGTGAGAGAGTGGTCAAGTTTCATTCTTTTGCATATAGCTGTCCAATTTTCCCAGTACCATTTACTGAAGAGACTGGTTTTTTTCCACTGGATGTTTTTTCCTGCTTTGTCAAAGATTAGTTGCCGATACAGCCAAGGGTCCATTTCTGGGGTCTCTATTCTGTTCCATTGGTCTATGTGTCTGTTTTTGTGCCAGTACCATGCTGTCTTTGTGATCACAGCTTTGTCGTATAGCTTGAAATCCAGCAATGTGATGCCCCCAGCTTTGTTCTTCCTTTTCAACATTTCCTTGGAAATTCGGGGCCTTTTCTGGTCCCACACAAATTTAAGGGCTGTTTGTTCCAGCTCTTTGAAAAATGTCATTGGTATTTTGACTGGGATGGCATTGAAAGTATAGATTGCTCTGGGTAGCATAGACATTTTAACTATGTTTATTCTTCCGATCCATGAGTATGGAATGCTTTTCCATCTTTTTGTGTCTTCTTCAATGTCTTTCAAGAGTGATCTGTAGTTTCTAGATTATAGACCCTTTACCTCTCTGGTTAAGTTAATTCCGAATATCGTATGATTTTTGGTGCTATTGTAAATGGAATGGATTCACTAATTTCTCTGTCTTCTGTCTCATTGTTCGTGTATAGAAATGCAACTAATTTCTGAGCATTGATTTTGTATCCTGCCACATTACTGAATTGCTCTGTAAGTTCTAGTAATTTGGGGGTGGAATCTTTTGGGTTTTCCATATAGAGTATCATGTCATCTGCGAAGAGAGACAGTTTGACTTCTTCTTTGCCGTTTTGAATACCTTTTATCCCTTTTTGTTGTCTGATTGCTGTTGCAAGGACTTCTAGTACTCAGTTGAATAATAATGGCCAGAGTGGGCATCCTTGTCGTGTTCCTGATCTTAAGGGGAAGGCTCTCAGCTTTTCCCCATTGAGAATGATATGCACTGTAGGCTTTTCATAGATGCTTTTTATGAAATTGAGGAATGTACCCTCTATCCCTGAAGGGTTTTAATCAGGAAAGGATGCTGTATTTTGTCAAATTCTTTTTCTGCATCAGTTGAGAGGATCATATGGTTCTTGACTCTTTTCTTGATGTGATGTGATCTATCACACTGATCGTTTTGCGTATGTTAAACCACCCCTGCATCCCAGGGGTGAATCCCACTTGGTCATGATGGATAATCCTTTTAATGTACTGTTGGATCCCATTAGCTAGGATCTTGTTGAGAATTTCAGCGTCCATATTCATCAGGGATATCGGTCTGTAATTCTCCTTTTTGATGGGGTCTTTGCCTGGTTTGGGGATCAAGGTAATACTGGCCTCATAGAATGAGTTTGGTAGTTTTCCTTGTGTTTCTATTTTTTGAAACAGCTTCAGACAAATAGGTATTATTTCTTCTTTGAATGTTTGGTAGAATTCCCTGGGGAATCCGTCAGGCCCTGGACTCTCGTTTTGGGGGAGGTTTTTGATCACTGCTTCAATCTCTTCATAATTACTCGGTCTGTTTAAATAATCAATTTCTTCCTGTTTCAGACTTGGTAGTTTATAGGTTTCCAGGAAGGCATCCATTTCTTCCAGGCAAGAAATAACAAATGTTGGAGAGGATGTGGAGAAAGGGGATTCCTCTTACACTGTTGGTGGGAATGCAAGTTGGTCCAGCCACTTTGGAAAACTGTGTGGGGGTCCCTTAAAGAGTTAAAAATAGAGCTATCCTATAATCCAGCAATTGCACTACTGGGTATTTACCCGAAAGATGCAGACGTAGTGAAGAGAAGGACCATATGCACCCCAATGTTCATAGCAGCTTTGTCCATAATAGCTAAATTGTGGAAGGAGCCAAGATGCCCTTCAACAGATGACTGGATAAAGAAGATGTGGTTCATATATACAATGGAATAATACTCAGCCATCAGAAAGAACAATTACCCAACATTTGCAGCAACATGGACAGGAGTGGAGGAGATTATGCTAAGTGAAATAAGGCAAGCAGAGAAAGACAATTATCATATGGTTTCACTCATTTATGGAACATAAGAAATAGCAGGGAGATTGGTAGGAGAAGGAAGAGAAGAATAAAGGGGGGTAAACAGAAGGGGGAATGAACCACAAGAGACTATGGATTCTGGGAGACAAACTGAGGGCTTCAGAGGGGAGGGGTTGGGGGATTGGGATAGGCTGGTGATGGGTATCAAGGAGTGCACATATTGCATGGATCACTGGGTGTTATACGCAAACAATGAATCATGGAACACTACATCAAAAACTAATTATGTACTGTAGGGTGACTAACATAACAATAAAATTTTTTTAAATAAACAGTGTTCTAAGTAAAAAAAAAAGTATACTTTTCATGATGAGCACCGACTAATGTATGGAATTGTCAAATCACTATATTGCACACCTGAAACTAATATAACACTGTGTGTTAACTATACTGGAATTAAAATTTATAAAAATAATAAGGTTTAGAGTCTGATTAGAGACATAAATAAAAAGTGAAAAGTCAGCAAAGTATATGCAGTGGTTTTCAAAATATAGTTTGTAAAAATCACTCAAGAAGCATATGGATTCTGATGTCCAGGCTCCACACCTAGACCCATGGACTCTAAATAGTAATTCTGGGTTGCGTTCAATCATTTGCATTTTTAACAGCACCCACATTGGTGATTCTAACTAATCCACGTGGTCAGAAGACCACACATTGAAAAACACCAGTGGGTAGAAGCTCAGGCTCTGGAGTCAAACAGTCTGGCTCTTACCACTTTCCAGCTGTGTAACCTTGATTAACTTACTGAAGTTCTCTTGGCTTTAATGTTCTCATCTCTAAAATGAAGATAATAATAGTATCTGTATATTAAGTGGTGGGGTAACATTGGCACCCAGTAAGCACTTAGTAAAAGTTGTTCTTGTTTTTATCATTAACATTATTATAACACTAGAAACTGATCAAGTGCTAATTGGCCTGACATTGTTTCCAGAATTCAATGAATAAAAAGAGTTCTATGAACTTGTGGGACTTCATCAAGATAAAAAGCTTCTGCACAGCCAAGGAAACAGTCAAAAAAACTAAGAGGCAGCCCACGGAATGGGAGAAGATATTTGCAAATGAAACTACAGATAAAAAACTGGTATCCAAGATCTACAAAGAACTTCTCAAACTCAATACACAAGAAACAAATAAACAAATCAAAAAATGGGCAGAAGATATGAACAGACACTTTTCCAATGAAGACATACAAATGGCTAACAGACACATGAAAAATGTTCAAAATCATTAGCCATCAGGGAAATTCAAATCAAAACCACCTTGAGATACCACCTTATGCCAGTTAGGATGGCAAAAATGGACAAGGCAGGAAACAACAAATGTTGGAGAGGATGTGGAGAAAGGGGATTCCTCTTACACTGTTGGTGGGAATGCAAGTTGATACATCCACTTTGGAAAACAGTGTGGAGGTCCCTTAAAAAGTTAAAAATTGAGCTACCCTATGATCCAGCCATTGCACTACCGGGTATTTACCCCAAAGATACAGACGTAGTGAAGAGAAGGGCCATATGCACCCCAATGTTCATAGCAGCATTGTCCACAATAGCTAAATCGTGGAAGGAGCCGAGATGCCCTTCAACAGATGACTGGATTAAGAAGTTGTGGTCCATATATACAATGGAATATTACTCAGCCATCAAAAAGAGTGATTTCTCAACATTTGCTGCAACATGGACAGGACTGGAGGAGATAATGCTAAGCAAAATAAGACAAGCAGAGAAAGACAATTATCATATGGTTTCACTCATTTATGGAACATAAGAAATAGGAAGATCAGTAGGAGAAGAAAGGGAAGAAGAAAGGGGGGGTAAACAGAAGGGGGAATGAACCATGAGAGACTATGGACTCTGGGAAACAAACTGAGGGTTTCAGGGTGGGCGGGGGGAGGGGGGCAAATGGGATAGGTCGGTGATGGGTATCAAGGAGGGCACATATTGCATGGTGCGCTGGGTGTTATATGCAAGTAATGAATCATGGAACTTTACATCAAAAACTAGGGATGTACTGTATGGTGACTAACATAATATAATAAAAAAATATTATTATTAAAAAATAAAGAGAGTTCTAGATAAGGGTAGGAAAAACTTTAAGGAAGAAGAGAAAGTTGAATCAAGCCTTAAAATCAACAAAGGTTTATAATCAGAGAAAATAAGAAATTCTGGGTGAAAGAAACATATGGAGCAAATTGTCAAGAGAATGAGCTGTGTGAGGACAGGTAAGGGAAGCAGCCCTTGAAGCGGAGGGTTGAAACACAGAGAAGTGGGAGGTGAGCAGCCAGAATACTAAAAACTCAGCAAGCCTCATGTGCCTCCATCTTTTTATTTTAAACACCTATTTTAAGGGGCAGCCACATTACAGATAGGCCCTCACTTTAAGAAACAGAATATAAAAAGATCTATTTATAGTACCTTTTCTTTTACAAAATAATCCCTATTTACAAAATAGGTTATCACATAGAACCTTAATTCACTGTTTACATTCGCAGGTTTAAGACACATTTCAATTCACTAAAAATAAATAATTCAATGTTCTAACAAAGGACCGTGAGCCTTTTGTGAAAGCAAAAGATTATTTTACTCATTTCAGGAACCTCAGACTCTAGCACAAGGCCAGGAACATGATAATAGCTCTAAAAATGAATGGCCGCTCAATTAAATAGTCCTATTTAGATACTATGATGATATGAAAAGGGATACATATTTTTTTAAAGTTTCTTTCCTTTTGAAAGCTACCACATCCATTTATTGTTCATATTCCCAGGTGGGGCTATGGCTTTAAAAATGCAACCAGATTGTTTTCATTTATACTGAGTGTCCATAACTATATAAGCAGCAATAAATTAAATTAAACATTGCACATATCAATAGTCAAGCTGGATGATTCAATTGAAAATACAACAAACTCTCATTTCACTTCACAGGAATTTGAGTAACTTCATTACATCCATAATTTAGTGGATGAGGAGAAAAGCACAGTGCACTGAGGCACTAAAAGCCTGCCTTGTTCTTCTCTCAGGCTTCTGTGTACATGGATCCTTAGAGGTTTACTTACAGCTGCAAGGTGATCGTCTAGGAAACATGTACATCAAACATCTCTAAACCCCCAGCATGAAAGTTTCCCCATAGTGGTTCCTATCTCCCAAGAATTTCTTTTCTGATTTAGGATATTCCAACTTTTCTATCTTGAGAAAATGTTAATGGAGCATATGGGATAGTTCTTTTCTTTTCTTTGACTCCTCAAATGATGTCTTGAAAATTAGGTCATGACCATAAGGCACTCAAAATATATGGGCCAAAAAGGATACAAAAATACCGATTCAAGGGGTGCCTGGGTGGCTCAGTCATTAAGCGTCTGCCTTCGGCCCAGGGCGTGATCCCAGGGTCCTGGGATCAAGCCCTGCATTGGGCTCCCTGCTCCGCTGGGAGCCTGCTTCTTCCTCTCCCACTCCCCCTGCTTGTGTTCCCTCTCTCACTGGCTGTCTCCCTCTGTCTAATAAAATAAATAATCTCTTTTAAAAAACTGATTCAAAGGGGCACATGCACCCCAAGGTTTATAGCAGCATTGTCAATAATAACCAAATTATGAAAAGAACCTAAATGTTCATTGATGGATGAATGGATAAAGAAAATGTAGTATATCTATGCAATGGAATGTTATTCAGCCATGAAAAAGAATGAAATCTTGCCATTTGCAATGACGTGGATGGAGCTAGAGTGTATCATGCTAAATGAAATAAGACAGAGAAAGACAAATACCATATGATTTCATTCATATGTGGAATTTAAGAAACAAAATGTATGAACATAGGGGAAAGGGAAGAAAAGCAAAAGGCAAACCATGAGACTCTTTACTACAGAGAACAAACTGAGGGTTGCTGAGGGGGAGGTAGGTGGGGGGATGGACTAGATGGGTGATGGGTATTAAGGAGGGCACTTGTTGTAATGAGCACTGGGTGTTATATGTAAGTGATGAATCACTAAATTCTACTCCTGAAACTAATATTACACTATTTGTTAACTAACTTGAATTTAAATAAAAATTTGAAAAGTTAAAAATATATATATATGGGCCAGAAGTTCATGAGGGTGTACACACTTAACTTCCATAGAGGCTATTCATGTTCTACAGACAAGGCAGCTGTGTTTTATCTCCTGTAAAGGCACAAATTAAATGCAGATCATGGAACTAAGTCACCGAAGAATCAGTAAGCAAGGCAAGGAGAGATGTCCATGTTGGTTATTAAGATATTCATTACAGTAGAAAAGACTTGCTTTATGAAAGAACCACAGCAGAAAAATGGGAATTTATCTGAAGTGCTACTTTTACATTGCTGTGCCCATGAAATAAATACTACAATGTACACCACTAATACAATTTGTAATCTTTGATGAACTAGAAAATATGTCTTTGCTCCCACTACCATTCACTTCCTGTTTTTGTGAACTGGAAAAAAAAATGACCAACTTAAGCTTCACTTCACTAATTTGATTCCAGTTAAAGCCCCAAGGGGAGCTACCAGCATGTCTCTTCCAATTGCCTCCTAGGGAACAAGAGAGAAATATTTGGCCTATTAAAAACAATGGACCCATTCACTTCTGTACTGGCCTGAAAGGGACCCCGTGCTTCCATTTACAACTGCCAGGTTCATTCGGCTCTTTGATTACCTTCTATCAGTGTGTTCACAACCAATTCAAACCAATAGTGGGAGACAATTAAATCTACTGAAACAGAGCAGATTTTATGGTCACACCTGCCTAATGTCCCCCAGTCTATTTTCACATACGTGTAATTAATACTGTTATATGCCAATAACTCAAACTCCCAGCAATATCGAGTATGGTGGTAAGAGCCAGCCAGGTCTGGGTTTGTGTTCCAGCTGACACACTTAGCACCTGTCTGCCTTTTCAAATACTGTGACTCAATATACCCTCATTAGTCATGCTCTCTTATAAAAGAAACAGAATGATGAAAGAACAGCAAGAAAGACAGGGATTACATTTGCTTTTGTATTAGTAGTCACTGCCACTGAAAGTCACTGCTTTTCAATATAGGCAGGGACAGAGTGGCACTTTGAACTAGACATCTGTTCTTCAAAGAATCATTTGAGTAGTCTCTCTTATAAAGGATGAGCATGCACCTTTGCTCTGGCAGAATATAACAGAAACATTTGTGCCTTACCAAGTCAGACCCCTCATAGCACCCACTGGCAACTGGGCTGGTTTCTGGCTGAAAAGGTGAACCAATGTACATACTGCATATTCTAAGACAGAAGGGACTGGTACCCTCAAACCTGTTCCCTGATTCAAAGTCAAGAAGATCAATAATCGTAGACCAGGGTGGCCCAGAATAAGGCCCATGGGAAAGAAAGACAAGCCCTTTAGAATAAAATTATCTGTGGAAAGGTTAGCGATCTGAGCTCAAAGGCCTGAGATTCAGAAGTTGGGGACATGGAAATAATACAATGTATATCTGGAAGTCTCTTGAGACCCGGCCATCCAAGCACTGTTATGTTTAGAGGACGTTTGACTACAGACCAAAGAACATTTGAGTATGGACTTAGGGACTTAAGTAGGATCTTGGAGCCCAATTGTAAGGCACCGCACTGGTTGACACAAGAACCCGGACCATGACCACATTGCAGAGGGAAACACCAACATTCATGGATACTACAGCACCCAGCTTCAATGGCAGTGCCATGAGTTAATATGAAGCAATGACCAGGCATCTCAGTTCCCTCTAATTCTGGCATTAAAAGGAGAAATAACCTTTCCCTCAATATCAACAAGGTAAGCCTTTGGAGTTCTTAGAAAAACACCGGATCTTCCTACTAGAACATCTTCCTACTAGAATACCTGGAGTCTTAAATTAAGGTGATATGACCATATTTGTACCCTAAATTAATAAAGAAAGTTACATTGTTTACACTGCTGCAAAGGCAGGATCCACACAGCCCAACTTGAAAAGGAGAAAGCACTGGCCTGTTGAAGAAGCTGTGCTGGCCACAAACATGCATCAATCTCTCAGTAGCACAGAACTGCAACCTTCTAAACTCATACAATTTAGTTTATTATCTCATTTGTTATGTTTCCGGATAAGGTTTCCACCTGGGCATATCCCATTCTGGGTGCCAATTTAAATTATTTAAAAATTGGGGGGTTGGAGTTAAGTTGGTGGAGGAATAGGGGACCCCTTTTTCAGCCGGTCCCCTGAGTCGAGCTGGATAGGTACCAGACCAGCCTGAACATCCACGGAATCAGCCTGAGATGCAGGAAGATACATCTGGATCTCTACAAATGAACATCTCCAGCGCTGAGTATTGAGGTGCGAAGCGGGGAGCCGTGAAACCGTGCACAGATATCGGAAGATAAACGGAAGGGGGAGGGAGCCGCCATGCTCGGGAGCCGGGAAGCGGTAGCCACCTGCATGGGGAAGCGGGCGGACTTGTGGAGCGGCACCCGTGAGAGAACATCTGGGACCGTGAGCCAGGGAGCACGTGCCACCAGACTTCTCACGGAACGCCGGTGCACTCACTGGAACCAGACTGAGACCGGGAGATCCGGGAGTGTGCGGGGGCGGCTGGCGGCTGGCGGTATTAGAAACACAAAGGACAGAGGCGTGCCAGCCCTGGAAGTGAGGGCTGGGACGCCGGGTGTGGGGCGCACATCCCGGGACGCTGCAGGGTTGAGCAGCACCAACAGAATCAGAGTTAAAGTGGCCAAAACATCAGTGGAGAACAGTCCGCGATCCCTCTGTTCTGAGACAGAGGCTGAGATTCGGCCACTGCTGCTCTGACTCTCAGATGAGGCACAGCAAACCGCCAGGGAAAGCCGCTAGAGAACAAAAGCCTAGAAATACCGGCTCACAGTGTGCCCATCCCCATCCCCCCTCGCAGGGGACACGGGGACTCTACCCAAACAGGGTTGCCTGAGTATCAGAGCAGCAGGCCCCTCCCCCAGAAGGCAAGCTGAAAAATCAAGAAGCCCACATCCCTAAGATTCCTATAAAACAAGGGCGCACGGCCTGGATCCCGGTCAATAATTTGGGCTCTGGACAACCCCGCAACCTCTCCTCATCAGAATGACGAGAAGTAGAAGTCCCCCCCAGGGAAGAAAAGACAACGAGTCTGTGGCCTCTGCCACAGAGCTAATGGATATGGATATAACCAAATTATCAGAAATGGAATTCAGAGTAACAATAGTCAAGATGATGTGTAGACTTGAAAAAAGTATTAACGAAAATCTTAATGAGAATATAGAATCTCTAAGGGCAGAAATGAGAGTGAATTTGGCAGAAATTAAAAATTCTATGAGCCAAATGCAGTCAAAACTAGAGGCTCTGATGGCCAGGGTGAATGAGGCAGAAGAACAAATCGGTGAATTGGAGGATGGGTTAGTAGAAGAAAAAACTAAAATAGAATCTGGACTCAAACAAATCCACGCACAGGAATGTAGGTTACGGGAGATTACTGAGTCAATGAAACGTTCCAATATCAGAATCATCCGCATCCCCGAGGGGGTGGAGAAAAACAGAGGTCTAGAAGAGATATTTGAACAAATTGTAGCTGAAAACGTCCCTAATCTAGCAAGAGAAAAAAACATTCGTGTCCAAGAGGCAGAGAAGACCCCTCCCAAGCTCAACCACGACAAACCTACGCCACGTCACATCATAGTGCATTTCGCAAATATTAGATCCAAGGATACAGTCTTGAAAACGGCCAGGGCAAAGACATTTCTCACATACCAAGGCAAAGGTATCAGAATTATATCAGACCTGTCTACACAGACCTGGAATGAGAGAAAGGGTTGGGGAGGGGCATTTTTAAAGCTCTTTCAAGAAAAACATGCAGCCAAGGATCCTCTATCCAGCAAGGCTCACATTCAGAATGGATGGAGAAATAAAGACCTTCCAGAATCACCAGTCATTGACCAATTTCGTAACCACGAAACCAGCCCTACAGGAGATATTAAGGGGGGTTCTACAAAAGTAAAAAGGCCCCCAAGAGTGATAGAGAACAGAAAGTCACAATCTATAGAAACAAAGACTTTACTGGCAACATGGCATCATTAAAATCATATCTCTCAGTATTCAGTCTCAATGTGAATGGCCTAAATGCTCCCATAAAACGCCACAGTGTTGCAGATTGGATAAAAAGACATGACCCATCCATTTGCTGTCTACAAGAGACTCATTTTGAACCTAAAGATACATTCAGACTGAAAGTAAAGGGATGGAACACCATCTTTCACGCTAATGCACCTCAAAAGAAAGCTGGGGTAGCAATTTCATATCAGACAGATTGGATTTTAAACTAAAGACTACAGTTAGAGACACAGAAGGGCACTATATTATTCTTAAAGGATGTATACAACAAGTGGATATGACAATTATAAATATATATGCCCCCAACAGGGGAGCAGCAAGATACACAAGCCAACTCTTAACCAGAATAAAGAGACATATAGATAAATATACGTTAATAGTAGGGAACCTCAACACTCCACTATCAGCAATAGACAGAGCACCGGAGCAGAAAACCAACATAGAAACAAGAGCTTTGAATGCCATACTCGACGAGTTAGACCTCATAGATATATATAGAACACTACACGCCACAACCAAAGAATACTCATTCTATTCTAATGCCCATGGAACATTCTCAAAAATAGACCATGTTCTGGGACACAAAACAGGTCTCAACTGATACAAAAAGACTGAACTTATCCCCTGCATATTCTCAGACCACAAAGCTCTGAAATTGGAACTCAACCACAAGGAAAAATTTGGAAGAAACTCAAACACTTGGAGACTAAGAACCATCCTGCTCAGGAAAGAATCAATAAACCAGGAAATCAAAAATCAATTTAAACAATTTATGGAGACCAACGAGAATGAAAACACAATGATCCAAAACCTATGGGACACTGCAAAGGCAGTCCTAAGGCGGAAATACATAGCCATCCAAGCCTCACTCAAAAGAATAGAAAAATCTAAAATGCAGTTTTTATATTCTCACCTCAAGATGCTGGAACAGCAACAGAGGGACAAGCCTAATCCACTCACGAGGAAGCAGTTGACCAAGATTAGAGCAGAAATCAATGAATTAGAAACCAGAAGCACAGTAGAGCAGATCAACAGAACCAGAAGCTGGTTCTTTGAGAGAATCAATAAAATTGACAAACCGCTGGCAAGACTTATCCAAAAGAATAGAGAAAGGACCCAAATTAATAAAATTATGAATGAAAAAAGAGAGGTCATGACCAACACCAATGAAATTGGAAGGATTATTAAAAACTTTTATCAAAAGCAACATGCCAATAAATTAAGCAATCTGGAAGAGATGGAGGCTTTCCTGGAAACCTATTAACTACCAAGACTGAAACAGGAAGAAATTGATTTTTTAAACAGGCCAATAAATTATGAAGAGATTGAGTCAGTGATAAACAACCTTTCAAATAACAAAACTCCAGGCCCGGATGGTTTTCCTGGGGAATTTTACCAAACATTCAAAGAAGAAATAATACCTATTCTCCTAAAGCTATTTCAAAAAACAGAAACAGAAGGAAAGCTACCAAACTCATTCTATGAGGCCAATATTACCTTGATCCCCAAACCAGGCAAAGACCCCATCAAAAAGGAGAATTACAGACCAATTTCCCTAATGAATATGGACGCCAAAATCCTCAACAAGATCCTGGCTAATAGAATCTAACAGTACATTAAAACCATCAGGACCAAGTGGGATTCATATCTGGGATGCAAGCGTGGTTCCACATTCGCAAATCGATCAGCGTGATACATCATATCAACAAGAAAAGACTCAGGAACCATATGATCCTCTCAATTGATGAAGAAAAAGCATTTGACAAAATACAGCATCCTTTCCTGATTAAAACCCTTCAGAGTGTAGGAACAGAGGGTACATTTCTCAATCTCATAAAAGCCATCTATGAAAAGCCTACAGCAAATATTATTCTCAATGGGGAAAAGCTGTAAGCCTTTCCCTTAAGATCAGGAACACGACAAGGATGCCCACTCTCGCCACTATTATTCAACATAGAACTAGAAGTCCTTGCGACAGCAATCAGACAACAAAAAGGGATAAAAGTTATCCAAATGGGTAAAGAAGAAGTCAAAATGTCTCTCTTCGCAGATGACATGATAGTCTATATGGAAAACCCAAAAGAATCCACTCCCAAACTATTAGAAGTTATAGAGCAATTCAGTAATGTGGCGGGATACAAAATCAATGCTCAGAAATCAGTTGCATTTCTATACACGAATAATGAGACTGAAGATAGAGAAATTAGGGAATCCATTCCATTTACAATAGCACCAAAAACCATACGTTACCTTGGAATTAACTTAACCAGAGATGTAAAGGAACTATATTCTAGAAACAATAAATCACTCTTGAAAGACATTGAGGAAGACACAAAAAGATGGAAAAATATTCCATGCTCATGGATCGGAAGAATTAACATAGTTAAAATGTCCATGCTACCCAGAGCAATCTACACTTTCAATGCTATCCTGATCAAAATACCGAGGACATTTTTCAAAGAACTGGAACAAATAGTCCTTAAATTTGTATGGAACCAGAAAAGGCCCCGAATCGTCAAGGAACTGTTGAAAAGGAAAAACAAAGCCCGGGGCATCACAATGCCGGATTTTGAGCTGTACTACAAAGCTGTGATCACAAAGACAGCATGGTACTGGCACAAAAACAGACACATAGACCAATGGAACAGAACAGAGACCCCAGAAATGGACCCTCGGCTCTTTGGGCAACTAATATTAGATAAAGCAGGAAAAAACATCCGGTGGGAAAAAGACAGTCTCTTCAATAAATGGTGCTGGAAAAATTGGACAGCTACATGCAAAAGAATGAAACGTGACCACTCTCTCACACCATACACAAAATAAACTCCAAATGGATGAAAGACCTCGATGTGAGACAGGAATCCATCAAAACTGTTGAAAAGGAAAAACAAAGCTGGGGGCATCACAATGCCAGATTTCGAGCTGTACTACAAAGCTGTGATCACAAAGACAGCATGGTACTGGCACAAAAACAGACACATAGACCAATAGAACAGAATAGAGACCCCAGAAATGGACCCTTGGCTGTATCGGCAACTAATCTTTGACAAAGCAGGAAAAAACATCCAGTGGAAGAAAGACAGTCTCTTCAATAAATGGTGCTGGGAAAATTGGACAGCTACATGCAAACGAATGAAACTTGACCACTCTCTCACACCATACACAAAGATAAACTCCAAATGGATGAAAGACCTCGATGTGAGACAGGAATCCATCAAAATCCTAGAGGAGAACATAGGCAGCAACCTCTACGACATCGGCCAAAGCAACCTTTTTCATGACACATCTCCAAAGGCAAGAGAAACAAAAGATAAAATGAACTTGTGGGACTTCATCAAGATAAAAACCTTCTTCACAGCCAAGGAAACAGTCAAAAAAACTAAGAGGCAAACCACGGAATGGGAGGAGATATTTGCAAATGACACTACAGATAAAAGACTGGTATCCGGGACACCTGGGTGGCACAGCGGTTAAGCATCTGCCTTCGGCTCAGGGCGTGATCCTGGCGTTATGGGATCGAGTCCCACATCAGGCTCCTCTGCTTCTTCCTCTCCCACTCCCCCTGCTTGTGTTCCCTCTCTCGCTGGCTGTCTCTATCTCTATCAAATAAATAAATAAAATCTTTAAAAAAAAAAAAAAAAGACTGGTATCCAAGATCTACAAAGAACTTCTCAAACTCAATACACAAGAAACAAATAAACAAATCAAAAAATGGGCAGAAGATATGAACAGACACTTTTCCAATGAAGACATACAAATGGCTAACAGACACATGAAAAAATGTTCAAAATCATTAGCCATCAGGGAAATTCAAATCAAAACCACACTAAGATACCACCTTAAGCCAGTTAGAAAGGCAAAAATAGACAAGGCAAGAAACAACAATTGTTGGAGAGGATGTGGAGAAAGGGGATCCCTCCTACATTGTTGGTGGGAATGCAAGTTGGTACAGCCACTCGGGGAAACAGTGTGGATGTCCCTTAAAAAGTAAAAAAATGAGCTACCCTATGACCCAGCCATTGCACTACTGGGTATTTACCCCAAAGATACAGACATAGTGAAGAGAAGGGCCATATGCACCCCAATGTTCATAGCAGCATTGTCCACAATAGCCAAAGCGTGGAAGGAAACGAGATGCCCTTCAACAGATGACTGGATTAAGAGTTGTGGTCCATATATACAATGGAATATTACTCAGCTATCAGAAAGAACGAATTCTCAACATTTGCTGCAACATGGATGGCACTGGAGGAGATAATGCTAAGTGAAATAAGTCAAGCAGAGAAAGACAGTTATCATATGGTTTCTCTCAGCTATGGAACATAAGAACTAGGAAGATCGGTAGGGGAAGAAAGGGATAAAGAAAGGGGGGGTAATCAGAAGGGGGAATGAAGCATGAGAGACTATGGACTCTGAGAAACAAACTGAGGGCTTCAGAGGGGAGGGGGTGGGGGAATGGGATAGGCTGGTGATGGGTGGTAGGGAGGGCACGTATTGCATGGTGCACTGGGTGTTATACGCAACTAATGAATCATCGAACTTTACATCGGAAACCGGGGATGTACTGTATGGTGACTAACATAATATAATAAAAAAAACATTAAAATAAATAAATAAATAAATAAATAAATAAATAAATAAATAAATAAATAAATTATTTAAAAAGTAATAGTGGAACACCTGGGTGGCTCAGTCGGTTAAGCATCTGCCTTCGGCTCAGGTCATGATCTCAGGGTCCTGGGATCGAGCCCTGCATCGGGCTCCTTGCTCAGTGGGGAGCCTGCTTCTCCCTCTGCGCTGCTCCCCCTGTTTGTGCGCTCTCTCTCTCTCTAATAAATAAATTTAAAAATCTTCAAAAAATTGTAAAAGTATGAAAAGTATCTGACATCTTCACACAAGAAACACTGAGGTATGCAAAAGGAACTAGATAGAAGGGCTGACCATTCCCATGACTTCTCTCATGTGTTGGATGAATTTACTTAAAAAATAAGGGGAAGAGAGCTCAACAGAACCCACTGAAAGGGACCAGCAAGTGAGGGAGGCAAAGGTGGTCTTGTCACATTTAACTCCCATGTGAGCCTTTGGTAAAAGCATGGGTGCTAGAGACCACAACCACATCAAGCAAGGACTCTAGGAAGGGCTTACCCCTCCTCGCTCCCGTCTAGGGGAGACTGCTATGCTTGCCCATGTACAGGGGCACTGCCATGGCTCGCTCATTTGGAGAGAAACCCTGCCACACTAGAAAATGTGGAATGGCCCTTGCTGAAGTCTGATTGCCACAACAAACATGGAAATAAATGCTGGTTCTAGCTCCTACTCTTTTCCTACTGGGATGCTAAATCTTTAAACTAACTGGTAGCTAAAAGTTCAAGATAACCTAACCTTTTCCCTTTCTCTTTCTTCTTTATTTATGTCTGAAATATTCAAACAAGGATCCACATTCCCTCCATTAGACCCATTTCAACTACCAGTAGAGGACAAGTATTGACATTCTTCTGTAAGAAAAGCAAACGGGGGGAGGGGGTTGAATCACCAAACATGTAAAGCTATAAAGTAAATCAAATGAAGGGGAATAACCTGAGGAACCAGAAAAACATGTTTCTCCAGAAACAGGAGAGAATTTTAGACATTTCCCAATAAGTGTTCTCAAATGCAGAGCTGAGAGAAAAGTTCAGACATACATGAACAACCACAACAGACCATTAAGAAGTCACAGTAGTCTGACATCAAAAACAAAAACAAAAAAACAAAAAACCACATTGCAATAAAAACATGTAGTGAAAATACTACAATGGATATGACTAACTGATGAGATCCTTCTAAAATGTAATCAGGATTATAGAAGTCAAGCTCAAAATATTCTTCCACAAATGCAGGAGAAATGGATTAACAGGCTAATTTAATGAAAGAAAGGATAAGATCTATGGAGAGATTAAGATTTTATCTATAGAAGTAATGTCAGATGTAAAAATGGAGGAGAAAGAGAAGAAATAACTTTTTTAAATTAGAAGCAAATGTCTTAAGATGAAGAATTCATTTTGCAAATCCCAAAGCCTTAAAGAGTACCAGGCAAAATTATTTAGATGTAACCTAGATAAAATTTTGAGCTTCAAGATTAGTGAAAAAATATGCAAGAATACAATCAGAAATAAAAAATGATGTGCAAAAGAGCAAATATCAGATTGGTCTCAATCTTTATGAACCGAATTTAAGGGGAAAAAAGTACAATACATCTACTCAAGCAGTTCAATCTTCAAAGGCAAAAAAAAATTTCAGAAATTTAAATATTCTGAAATTAAAACACTCATGTACTCTTCATGAAAAAAACATCTAGAGTGTATATATATATAACTGAAAGATGAAATAAACCAAAAATTCAAGAAAGGGAAAATTGATATTATAAGAGAAAAAGTGGTTAGTGAAAAATAGTCTAGTTAACATACAGACAAAGAATTACTGTGAATGTCAAATTATCACTAAAAGGCTACATGTTGCCCAGCGTAAAAGTGATAATAATCATCTAATAACCTGGATTTAAAATTCCAATTTACAACAAAGAGGGGCAAGTGGAGAGAGGAAGGAAGAAGTAAAGGCATAGTAAGTTTCTCATTTCCCAAAGACAGGAGTGGGCTCAGAAGAGCCAATGTTGCTCTTCTCTTTGAACTCCAAGTTCAAAGTCATCAGGTCAATAGCTTGAAATTGGCCGTGGGGGAAGCATTTACACTACAGAAATTAGCAAATGCTACAAATAATGCTTTTCCTTTTTTCCTCGGAGAGCCACTACTGTCCCATGGGGTATAATCAAATAGGTAGTCTTTTTTTTTTCTACTTCGTATTTTTATAGTGTAATAAAACATACATAAAATTCACAATTTTAACCATTTTAAGTATGCAATTCAGTGGCATTAAGTACCTTCACAAAGTTGTACAACCACCACCACACCATCCATCTCCAGAACCTTTTCATCATCCCAAACTACAACTCTATACCCACTAACCAATAAGCTCCATTTCTCCCTTCCCTCCATCCCTGATAACCACTGTTCTCTTTTCTGTCTCTTCTGAAGATTTCATAAAGTGGAATTATACAATATTGGTCTTTTTTGTATCTGGTTTGCTTCACATAGCATATTGTTTTCAAAGTTCATCCATGTTACAACATACGCCACAATTTCCTCCTTTTTTAAGACTGAATAATATTCCGTTACATATATGCATCACATTTTTTATTCATTCATCCATTGATGGAAATACTTTTTAATATGTGTTGATGAATGGAAAAATATGTTTAAATAATAAAATCAGTAGAAACATGGGGCATCTGGGAGGCTCAGTTGGTTAAGGATCCGATTCTTGATCTCAGCTCAGATTAAGATCTCAGGGTCAGGAATTCAGACCCACCATGAAGCCTACTTAAAAAAAATAATAGGGGTGCCTGGATGGCACAGTTGGTTAAGAATCCAACTCTTGGTTTCCACTCAGGTCCTGATCTCAGTGTTGTGAGATAGAGCCCCGCATTGGGTTCTGCACTCAATGTGGAGTCCGCTTGAAATTCTCTCTCCTTCCCCCTATGCCCCTCTCATTCATGCTCTCTCACGCCTTAAAATAAACCAAAAGTCTTTTAAAAATAATAATATAAATAAATAAATAAATAAATAAATAAATAAATAAAATCAGAAGCTCTGGACTTCTTAATAATAAAGCATGTGTATATTCATGCATTTACTTGGAAAATAAAAGGTAAGAACATACTGTAACCCACTGTCAGTGAAGTAGGTCATACTCCCTCACAGACGTGTTCAAGGATCCCTGCATATTGCGCTGGAAGCCATAACCCACTGAGAGTTTTGGTACAGGAGTTAATAAATGAATGAAGAAACATGCACTGAGCACCTGTTCAACACCAGGCACTGTGCTTGGTACAGTCACAGGCATCATCTCATCAGTCCTCACAAAATATTCTCCATATTAAAATCCTGTATGCACTCTTTGAACCAATACAGTGCACATTGATATTTACACTTTTGAATGATACATGAACTAGCTTCTTTCTCAACTTACCTAGTCTAAATTGGATTGACAACAATTGAGGGATTATGTATATCTAAACCAGTTCTATGTTTTGTGATCAGGCTCACAAAAGTATGTTGATGGAAATGGAAGGAGAGAGTTTCGAACAATTTCTGCAAGCTCAGAACATTCATATTCATTTCACAAGAGTAAAAGGGAGGAAGGCGATTGTTTCTACTTTCCAAATAAGGAGAAAGAACTGAGTGGAAGAAATTAATCCAATGGAAGATTTAGCCAATCTCTATTTTAGATTTGAATCACTGGCTTAATATTGACTGAGGTGGTGTTTCTGGAGGTGCGCCCATTCCTTTCCTTTTCATTTTGATGCTCAGTTTATGAACTATCCGTGTGTCCTTCCATTTCTTTCTGCTATTTTTGACTTTGTTTTCTCCTTAGGGATGATCCCTGTAGATTGTGCCAAACAAGCTTATTCTGATTGTTTCACTGTTATCAAGACATTTTCTAAGATTACCCAGTCTCAGTGGGATTATTCAGAGCATTCTTAATCCATTCAGAGGTAGCAAATCAACAAAATGTTGGCATATATTATCAGAAGGCTGCTATACCATTCCAGTTAATGATACATTGTCTTCCCAAAAACAGGCTGTAAGGACAGAAGACCTGAATACCCCAGAGTATGAACTTGGTTTCAGCTGCGCACCAACGCTGATTAGCCTGGGACATTTTTTTTCACTTCTCAAAGTAAGTGTACAGCCCAGTCTAGTTGCAGTGTGAAACATAAGAAACAGGTGCTAGTCTGAGATCTGCGCTCTCCTTGAGAAGTTGGGAAAGGAAAGTGAACTAGCAATAATTCTCCTAGAAAAGAGAAGCCACTGTGGGAAGTTTTGGCCAAACCCAGGCCAGCTGTGTGACGCCATCTACCCTCGAGGTGTCACCAAATGAGGCACTTGTTATGGGTTGAATTATGTCTCCTGAAATGATGTTGAAGTCTTAACCTCCAGTACCTGTGAATGTGACCTTATGTGAAAATAGGTCTTTGCAGATGACAAGTTAAGACAAAGTCATTAGGATGGACCCTAATCCAGTATGACTGGTGTCCTTATAAAAGGGGAATTCTGGGGGAAGGAAAAAGATGGTGGAGGCGTAAGGGACCTTTTTTCAGCTAGTCCCCTGAATCGAGCTGGATATCTACCAGACCATCCTGAACACCCACGAAATCAGCCCAAGAGGTAGGAAGATACATATGGATCTCTACAAACATGTCCAGCGCTGAGTATTGAGGTACAAAGCGGGGAGCCATGACTCTGCGCACAGATATTCTAAGATAAACAGAAGAGGGAGGGAGCAGCCGGGATCAGGCACTGGGAAGCAGTAGCCACCTGCACTGGGGAGCAGGTCGGAATCGCAGACCGTACTCGCAAGAAAGCAGACTGAGACTGGGAACCTGGGAACACGTGCACAACCAGACTGAAAACCGGAGCTCCGGAGCGCTCACCCGAACCAGACTGAAACCGGGAGTTCGGGAGTGCTCATGCGACCAGACTGAAAACCCATGCTCCAGAGTGCTCACTGGAACCAGACTGATATCGGGAGCTCGGGAGCTCGCGTGCGTCCAAACTGAAAACCGTAGCTCTGGAGCGCACACTCGAACTAGACTGAAACCAGGAGCTCGGGAGCGTGCATGCGACCACACTGAAACAGGGAGCTCGGGAGAGTGCGCGGGAACCTGGGCAGCTGAAGATGTTAAAAGCACAAAGGACAGAGACATCCCAGCCCTGGAAGCGAGGGCTGGGAGAGTGGCTGTGGGATGCACACATCCCGGGATGCTGTGGGGTTTTTAGCAGCACCAACAGAAACAGAATTAAAGAGACTAGGAGAGCTCAGTGGAAAGCAAAATGAGATCTCTCTATTCAGAGACAGAGGCTAGGATATGGCCACTGCTGCTCTGACTCTCAGAAGAGTCACAGAAAACTGCCAGGGAAAGCCACCAGAAAACAAAAGCCCGGAAATACCAGTTTGCATTGTGCCCACCCCACCCCCCTTGCAGGAGACAGGGCAACTCTAGCCAAACACAGTTGCCTGAGTATCAGCGAGGCAGGCCCCTTCCCCCAGAAGGCAGGCTGAAAAATCAAGAAGCCCACATCCCTAAGGTCCCTATAAAACAAGTGAACGTTGCCTGGGTCCTGGTCAATAACTTGGACTCTGTGCATCCCCACAACCTCTCCTCATCAGAATGTCAAGGAGGAGGAATCTCCAGCAAAGAAAGGAGACAGAGACTGTGGCCTCTGCCACAAAACTGATGGATATGGTTATAACCAAATTGTCAGAAATGGAGTTCAGAGTAACAATGATCGAGATGATGTATAGGCTTGAAAAAAATAGTAGCGAAAATATTAAGACTAGAGAATCTCTAAGGGCAGAAATGAGAGTGAATCTGGCAGAAATTAAAAATGCTATGAATCGGGGCACCTGAGTGGCACAGCAGTTAAGCGTTTGCCTTTGGCTCAGGGCATGATCCTGGCATTATGGGATCGAGTCCCACATCAGGCTCCTCCGCTATGAGCCTGCTTCTTCCTCTCCCACTCCCCCTGCTTGTGTTCCCTCTCTCGCTGGCTGTCTCTATCTCTGTCGAATAAATAAATAAAATCTTTTTTAAAAATGCTATGAATCAATTGCAGTCTAAACTAGACGCTCTGACGGACAGGGTAAATGAGGCAGAAGAACGAATTAGTGAATTGGAGGATGGGATGGTAGAAGAAAAAGTTAAAACAGAAACTTGGCTCAAAAAAATCCAATCTCAAGAATTTAGATTACGGGAGATTACTGACTCAAGGAAACGTTCCAATGTCAGAATCATCAGCATCCCCAAGGGGGTGGAGAAAGAGAGAAGTCTAGAAGAGATATTTGAACAAATTGTAGCTGAGAACTTCCCTAATCTGGCAAAGGAAACAAGCATTTGTGTCCAAGAGGCAGAGAGAACGCCTCCCAAGGTAAATGACAGCAGACCTACACCATGTCACGTCATACAGCAGTTCTCAAATATTAGATCCAAGGACACAGTATTGAAAGCAGCCAGGGGGAAGAAAATCCTACGTACAGAGGGAAAAATATCAGAATAACATCAGACCTGTCTACAGAGACCTGGCAGGCTAGGAAGTGTTGGCAGGGTGTTTTCAAAGTTCTATCTGAGAAGAACATGCAGCCAAGGATCCTTTATCCAACAAGGCTGTCATTCAGAATTGATGCAGAGATAAGGACCTTCCAGGATCGGCAGAAACTGAAGGAATTCGTAACCATCAAACCAGCCCTACATGAGATATTAAGGGGGGTGTTCTATAAAAGTAAAAAGTCCCCAAGAGTGATACAGAACAGAAATTTACAATCTATAGAAACAAAGACTTCACCGGCAACATGACAATATTAAAATCATATCACTCAATAATCACTCTCAATGTGAATGGTTTAAATGCTCCCATAAATGCCATAGGGTTCCAGATTAGATAAAATTTGCTGTCTCCAAGAGACTCATGTTGAACATAAAGATACGTCCAGACTGAAAGTGAAGGTATGGAGAATCATTTTTCATGCCAACAGACCTCAAAAGAAAGCTGGGGTAGCAATTCTCATATCAGACAGATTAGATTTTAAACTAAAGACTGTAGTCTGAGATACATAAGGACACTATATTATTCTTAAAGGATGTATCCAACAAGTGGATATGACAAATATAAATAAATATAAATATAAATATCTATGCCCCCAACAGGGGAGCAGCTAGATACACAAGCCAACTGATAACCAGAATAAAGAGACGTATAGATAATAATACGTTACTACTAGGGGACCTCAACACTCCACTCTCAGCAATAGACAGATCACCTAAGCAGAAAATCGGCAAAGGAACAAGAGCTTTGAATGACATACTTACCAGATGGACCTCATAGATATATATAGAACACTACACCCCAGAACAACAGAATACTCATTCTTTTCAAATGCACATGGAACTTTATCCAGAATAGACTATATACTGGGTCACAAAACAGGTCTCAACTGATACCAAAAGACAGATTATTCCCTGCATATTCTCAGACCACAATGCTTTGAAACTGGAACTCAATCACAAGGAAAAATTTGGAAGAAACTCAAACACTTGGAAACTAAGAACCATTCTGCTCAAGAATGATTGGGTAAAACAGGGAATTAAGAAGGAGCTTAAGCAATTTATGGAAACCAATGAGAATGAAAACACATCGGTCCAAAACCTATGGGACACTGCAAAGGCAGTCCTAAGGGGAAAATACATAGCCATTCAAGCCTCACTCAAAAGAATAGAAAAATCTAAAATGCGGTTTTTATATTCTCACTTCAAGAAGCTGGAGCAGGAACAGAAGAACAGGTCTAACCCATGCACAAAAAGGCAGTTGATCAAGATTAGAGCAGAGATCAATGAATTAGAAACCAGAAGCAGAGAAGAGCAGATCAACAAAACGAGAAGCTGGTTCTTTGAAAGAATAAATAAGATCTATAAGCCACTGGCCACAATTATTCAAAGGAATAGAGAAAGGACCCAAATTAATAAAATTATGAATGAAAAGGGAGAGATCACGACCAACACCAAAGAAATAGGAAGAATCATTAGAAACTATTATCAACAACTACATGCCAATAAATTAAACAACCTGGAAGAAATGGATGCCTTCCAGGAAACCTAAAAACTACCAAATCTGAAACAGGAAGAAATCTATTATTTAAACAGACCGATTAATTATGAAGAGATTGAAGTAGTGATCAAAAACCTCCCCCCAAAAAAACAGTCCAGGACCTGACGGATTCCCCAAGGAATTCTACCAAACATTCAAAGAAGAAATAACACCTATTCTCTTGAAGCTGGTTCAAAAAATAGAAACACAAGGAAAACTATCAAACTCATTCTATGAGGCCAGTATTACTTTGATTCCCAACCAGGCAAAGACCCCATCAAAAAGGAGAATTACAGACCGATATCCCTGATGAATATGGACGCCGAAATTCTCAACAAGATCCTAGCTAATAGGATCCAACAGTACATTAAAAGGATTATCCATCATGACCAAGTGGGATTCATCCCTGGGATGCAAGGGTGGTTCAACATACGCAAATCGATCAGTGTGATAGATCACATCACATCAAGAAAAGAGTCAAGAACCATATGATCCTTTCAACTGATGCAGAAAAAGCATCTGACAAAATACAGCATCCTTTCCTGATTAAAAGCCTTCAGACTGTAAGGATAGAGGGTACATTCCTCAATTACATAAAAAGCATCTATGAAAAGCCTACAGCAAATATCATTCTCAATGGGGAAAAGCTGAGAGCCTTTCCCTTAAGATCAGAAACACGACAAGGATGCCCACCCTCACCATTATTGCTCAATATAGTACTAGAAGTCCTTGCAACAGCAATCAGACAACAAAAAGGGATAAAAGGTGTCCAAATCGCCAAAGAAGAAGTCAAACTGTCTCTCTTCGCAGATGACATGATACTCTATATGGAAAACCCAAAAGATTCCACCCCCAAATTACTAGAACTTACAGAGCAATTCAGTAATGTGGCAGGATACAAAATCAATGCTCAGAAATCAGTTGCATTTCTATACACAAACAATGAGACAGAAGAAAGAGAAATTAGGGAATCCATTCCATTTACAATAGCACCAAAAATCATACGATATTCAGAATTACCTTAACCAGAGAGGTAAAGGGTCTATACTCTAGAAACTACTGATCACTCTTGAAAGACAGTGAAGAAGACACAAAAAGATGGAAAAGCATTCCATGCTCATGGATTGGAAGAATAAACATAGTTAAAATGTCTATGCTACCCAGAGCAATCTATACTTTCAATGCCATCCCAGTCAAAATACCAATGACATTTTTCAAAGAGCTGGAACAAACAGCCCTTAAATTTGTGTGGAACCAGAAAAGGCCCCGAATCTCCAAGGAAATGTTGAAAAGGAAAAACAAAGCTGGGGGCATCACGTTGCTGGATTTCAAGCTATACGACAAAGCTGTGATCACAAAGACAGCATGGTACTGGCACAAAAACAGACACATAGACCAATGGAACAGAATAGAGACCCCAGAAATGGACCCTTGGCTGTATCGGCAACTAATCTTTGACAAAGCAGGAAAAAACATCCAGTGGAAAAAAAAACAGTCTCTTCAGTAAATGGTACTGGGAAAATTGGACAGCTATATGCAAAAGAATGAAACTTGACCACTCTCTCACACCATACACAAAGAGAAACTCCAAATGGATGAAAGACCTCGATGTGAGTAGCAATCCATCAAAATCATAGAGGAGAACATAGGCTGTAACCTCTTTGACATCGGCCACAGCAACTTCTTTCATGACACATCTCCAAAGGCAAGAGAAACAAAAGAAAAAATGAAGTTGTGGGACTTCATCAAGATAAAAAGCTTCCTCACAGCCAAGGAAACAGTCAAAAAAACTAAGAGGCAGCCCATGGAATGGGAGAAGATATTTGCAAATGACACTACAGATAAAAGACTGGTATCCAAGATCTACAAAGAGCTTCTCAAACTCAATACATGAGAAACAAATAATCAGAAGGGCACCTGGGTGGCACAGCGGTTAAGCGTCTGCCTTCGGCTCAGGGCGTGATCCCGGCGTTAAGGGATCGAGCCCCACATCAGGCTCCTCCGCTATGAGCCTGCTTCTTCCTCTCCCACTCCCCTTGCTTGTGTTCCCTCTCTCGCTGGCTGTCTCTATCTCTGTCAAATAAATAAATAAAATCTTTAAAAAAAAAAAAAGAAATCAAAAAATGGGCAGAAGATATGAACAGATACTTTTCCAATGAAGACTCACAAATGGCTATCAGACACATGAAAAACTGTTCAAAATCATTAGCCATCAGGGAAATTCAAATCAAAACCACCTTGAGATACCACCTTATGCCAGTTAGAATGGCAAAAATGGACAAGGCAGGAAACAACAAATGTTGGAGAGGATGTGGAAAAAGGGGATCCCTCTTACACTGTTGGTGGGAATGCGAGTTGGTACATGCACTTTGGAAAACAGTGTGGAGGTCCCTTAAAAAGCTAAAATAGAGCTGCCCTATGACCCAGCCATTGCACTACTGGGTATTTACCCCAAAGATATAGACGTAGTGAAGAGAAGGGCCAGATGCACCCCAATGTTCATAGCAGCATTGTCCACAATAGCTAAATTGTGGAAGGAGCCGAGATGCCCTTCAACAGACGAATGGATAAAGAAGATGTGGTTCATATATACAATGGAATATTACTCAGCCATCAGAAAGAACAATTACCCAACATTTGCAGCAACATGGACGGGAGTGGAGGAGATTATGCTAAGTGAAATAAGGCAAGCAGAGAAAGACAATTATCATATGGTTTCACTCATTTATGGAACATAAGAAATAGCAGGGAGATCGGTAGGAGAAGGAAGGGAACAATGAAGGGGGGGTAAAAGAAGGGTGGATGAACCACGAGAGACTATGGACTCTGGGAAAGAAACTGTGGGCTTCAGAGGGGACGGGGTGGGGGATTGGGATAGGCCGGTGATGGGTATTAAGGAGGGCACATATTGCACAGAGCACTGGGTGTTATATGCAAACAATGAATCATGGAACATTACGTCAAAAACTAAGGATGTACTGTATGGTGACTAACATAACATAATAAAAAAATTTTTTAAAAAGGGAGGGAATTCTGACACAGAGACAAATACAGAAGGAGGATGATGTGAAGACAGAGGGAGACCCCCAACAAGCTAAAGACCACCTGAGGCCACCAAAAGCTAAGAGAGGGCGCATGGAACAAAGTCTCCCTCCTAGCCCTTAGAAGAAACAAACCCTGCTGACACCTTGATTTCTGACTTCTAGCCTCCAGAACTAAGACAATAAATTCCTGGTGCGTAAGCCATCGAGCTTGTTGTACTTTGTTACAGCAGCCCCAGGAAGTTAATACAGTCATCGAAAGAAAGAATTGGTTTAAAACCTGGTTGACGATTCAAAACCAGACCACTAATTCAGAGGACTAGGTAAAAAAGAGGCACTCAGAGTGTAATGTCAAAGAAGGCAGGCATCAGACTGAAGTAATGAGAGAAAGTTAAAGGGGCAGAAGGAACAAAACCAGGAATAATCACAAAACCAAAGAGGAAATTAGGTTCGCTTCATGAACATGGATGTATGCCCACGATAGGGCAGGCATTGTCCTAGGTGCTGGGGATTCAAGAGCAAATAAGGAGTTACCTGTCATCTGCCCCACTAGACTTTTGTTGATGTAGTGTGCCAAGATAGTAAGCAGGGCACTTTGGGATAAATGGGTGGGGAATGCTCACAGAGCAACCTGGGATTTGGGGAAGACTTCTTGGAAAATAGGATATCTAGGCTCAATCTTAAAGGATGAGAAATTGGCAGGATGGACAAAAAAAATGCCTATTTTCATAAAGAATCCAAGGGCTTCTTGGTATCGTGCTAAGAGTGTGTAACAGGATGTGACTTTTTTTTAGGAGGAAAGAGGTACAACCCTCACATACACACTTGAACTAAAACACCACAAGTTTATCACCTTCAGAGCTGGAAAACACCCAAAGTAATAACCAGCAGAAACAGTCGCTACATTACCAAGCAGAGGAAACCATGGTCAATGGGAGTACAGACCTCAGCATTTGGGGACCTGAGAGCAGGAGGAATAAAACTGCATGTCCCCCACTGTATTTGTTCTTGATACACATGAGACACCCCACACCACTGTCACCTTTGAGAACTACCAGAAAAACACAGAGAACTTTCCCAGGGGCTCCTGATAGCAAGTGGGAACAAGCCAGAGAAACCAGAGTAAAAATGAAAATAATAAGGATCTCCTAGGGTTTTTGCAAGAAAAAAGAATAAATAATATTTCAAAGCAACTGGGATATACTACCTCCACTCCATCTATCACTGTTTGGTCCTATCTGCATCTGTGTTTATTTTATCATCTTGTGTTAATTTGTCATCGTTATCACTTACCGATATTCATTTCTTGAAAGCAACCTATTTTGGGAATGATGGCTCTGTACCACAAATGAGGCTGATTTAATGACTGGCAAGTAGCAATCTAATGGGGATCACAGTGGCTGCAAGCCTGAGCACAGACAGGCGAGGCATGGACCTCCTTTGTGCTGCTGCGCTCTGCTAATTGGGTCTAATGGAGGAGTTGGAGGGATTCTCCTTCTGTTTTCCTAACGATATTAATGTCTTCGTGAGGTTAATGAAACCGCTAACATGAGCCAACTGTGAACGGCCTCGGCTTCGTGTATAATATAAAACCATCTATTCTGAGTCTTATCCAAACACTAGGGATTACTACTGTTGTGGGTGGTTTTGTCTATTAATGTATATAACATCAGGAGTTTTTTTCTTCTTTTTTCTTCTAAGAGCCAGAATCAAAGACTCGAAGGATCTGATCTGATTCAGAGATTCCTAGGCTGGTAGGGGGACACCAGCTGGGGGTGTCTAAGGCTACAAGTCCTGATTTGGTCACATCCTTTATGGTCTCTACTGCCCCCTGCTGGCCTGAAGAGAGAGGAGCAGCTCTCCAGCACCCCCATGGGACATGGCATGCACCAGAAGACAAGATAAAATATGAACACCTATTATTTACTATCACTTACTATGCACTTTTTAATTTAATTCTCACAAAATTCCTATAGGGTAAGTCTTGTTACTGCCATTTCACAGATGAAGAAACTTAGGTTCAAGTAGTAAGCCAAGTCACCTAAGGATACAGGGCTTGTGAGTGGCAGATCCAGGACAAGGTAGAATCTGTCTGACAGGGGCGCCTGGGTGGCACAGCGGTTAAGCATCTGCCTTCGGCTCAGGGCGTGATCCCGGCGTTATGGGATCGAGCCCCACATCAGGCTCCTCCACTGTGAGCCTTCTTCTTCCTCTCCCACTCCCCCTGCTTGTGTTCCCTCTCTCACTGGCTGTCTCTATCTCTGTTAAATAAATAAATAAAATCTTAAAAAAAAAAAAAATTAAAAAAAAAAAAAGAAGAAATCTGTCTGACAACCGTTGTTACGCTCCCACCAGGAGACATAGTATAGTGAAAAGTACCCATACTTTATTTTTTTTAAACATTTAAACATTTATTTGACAGGGAGAGAGACAGCCAGAGAGAGAGGGAACACAAGCAGGGGGAGTGGGAGAGGAAGAAGCAGGCTTCCAGTGGAGGAGCCCGATGTGGGGTTCGATCCCATAACACCGGGATCACGCCCTGAGCCAAAGGCAGACAAGTAACAACTGAGCCACCCAGGCACCCCAGTACCCATACTTTAAAACTAAATAAACTGGAGTTTTGATTTTAATTCCCCAACTTAAGAGCTGTTTAAAATAAACTTTCAGTGAGTTATTAAATTTATTTAAATTTGCTGAGCTTGATTTCTTCATCTGTAGAATATGGATCATACCTACCTTGGAGGATTATTGTGAGGATTAACATTAAAGTAGGCAAAACACAAGACCTGGACTACAGTGCCTGCCCAATGGATGGTAGGTCCTATTTAGGCCAGAGACAGATAGTGGACAAGGATCAGCATTCCTGTGGCTCAGTGGCTGCTTCATTCAGATTCCCAGGAGGTTTGTAACTCAAAGCCAAGGCTCAAAAAATACCAGAATGCCCAAGTAATGATGCCAACACACCTGAATAGCTCCTTAACACTTATAAACTACTTCTGTGTATATATTATTTGATCTTCATAAATATGTACCTATAGATGCATAAATATGCCACAATTAATTGAGGAAACTCACAGTATGCCCAGCATTACACTAAGCATATAAAAAACATTGTTGAATTTCATCTTCATAACAATCCCACAGGTTGGTATTATTTTTGCCATCGTCTAGATGAAGAGAGTTCAAGTAACCATCCCAGAAACACACTGAACTAAGTAGCTAAGACTTTAGCATGGACCACAGGGCTCATTTCTCTCAACCATCAGGCTATAGTGCCTTCTTCTGAAGTAGGCACGGCAAGTATTACATTTTTACTATATACATGAGGACAATCTGATTCATAAAAAGGTAACCAACTTCTTTAAGTACTCACCAGCTGTATTTGTGAAAATAGGGCTGAATGGTAACCAGGGGTGTCCAGAATGAAGTTCCTTGTCTCTGAAGAAGATCATAACAAGTTAAGATGATTATTTGCCAGGTATAATACAGATAATACAGATACACTTTTGAATCAAATAAATTACGTTTTATTTGGCTCTGAGGTTTTTTTCCCCAAACTTCTAACTCTATAACCCTATTTCTAATGTAGAGGGCCTCAAAGTCTTAAAACTAGAATAATTTTTTATTAAGACACAGAGCAACACTGGCATGAAAAGGTTCCAGATGTGTCAGGTTTGCAATGTGACAGCTGGAGAAGAACCTTGTGAGACTAGTCATTGTCCAAAAGCATTAACATCCAAAGATAAATTCATAATAATGGGAAAAACCAATTATTCATTGAAACTGGAATGAGGAATGAAGTAAGAAAAAATATATTATCTCTTTTTAAATATGGCCCATAAATTAAAATCTATGATAAATCACATATAATTGGATGGACATCTGCAGCAGAAATTAAATTACCAAAGAAAAACTGAACATTTGGGGAATTTCAAGAACATGGAAACTACTAAGAGAGATGGCCTTCCTTGCAGATTGTTTAACAGATTCATTTCTTATTTAAAATCTTTTAAAGAACAAATGTGATGCCTCCCACTCACTAGCTCCTTTTGAATATGAAGGATTTTCTAAGCACTAGACTGTGAGGACAGGTATCTCCAGCAGTAAATCCAGAAAATGCCATTGTCATAATGTCAGGTATTTAAGGACATTGCAACACAGGGACTATCACACATAACTATAATGTCTACATACAAATTTATCAAGTTTGGATACAAGTCTGAAACTTGTAACCATAACATATAACAAATCTGTTTAGTTATAATTATGAAAATCATGAAATCAGAATGGAAAGGCCTTCATAAATATGAACTTTCTCATCTTTAAAAACGGCATAGGTTTCTATATATCTCAAAATGAGCTGCGTATTTAAAATGAACAGTGAAAAATGCAAATTAACATTTTGCTTCTTAAAAGTTGTATATAAAGGGAAACACTTGTTAAATTACTGGAAATCTTGCTATTTAAAATAAATCTATAGCTTGACCCTTCCCTTTCATAAAGTGACAATTTAACGTTCTTCAGTTCCTGTTGCTTTATTTTTAACTTACGTTTTTCTTTTATTGTAAATATTTGTTTATTCAACCAAGACTTTGAAGATGATAAAGTGTATTAACTGAGAAAAGTCTGCCTTAAACACAAACATTGCTGCTTTTCAAGGAGAGTTACCCTTTCTGTGACCACAGCATGAATGAACACACACTTGGCCATTCAGCAACACGGGGCCAGGAAGTTGCCTGCATCTCATAAACCACTATGAGTCACCACAACATAAGAACAAGACAGAGAAATGGCAAGTGTCCAGCAGCTAAGGAGATCTCCCATCTATTGTAAGATATTTTCATATCAGGGGCAAGGGAAGTCCTCTTGACAACCAATGGACATCCCAAATTCCCAGCCTCTCCCCTTCAAACCTGTGTCATCTCCTGACCAATTGAAAGGCATGATTTTTTTTTAAAGATTTTATTTATTTGACAGAGGGAGAGACAGCAATGAGAGAGGGAACACAAGCAGGGGGAGTGGGAGAGGAAGAAGCAGGCTCCCAGCGGAGGAGCCTGATATGGGGCTCTATCCCTGGACTCCGGGATCACGCCTTGAGCCGAAGGCAGACACTTAACGACTGAGCCACCCAGGCGCCCCTGAAAGGCATGATTTTATCCCATACTCTATACTCCCTTCACAAGTTATTATTTCTGCTCTTTCCCATTCCTGCTGACAGTATCATATATATAAGACTTTCTTCTATCCTCAACAGTGAGCCTCTTGGCAAAGAAACAAACTTTGGTATTTCTTTAGTTGTGTCTTGAGAGGTATTCAAAGTAGAAGTAAGGAGAGCTCAGTTTAGAAAAGCCAAAGCAGACCAAGTTGCTCTCCATAACTTGGGTTGGACCATGGCCCCTGAACAGGCAAATGGGCCCAGGTGTCCATGTGTCAGAACAAAGCCTTATCTTTCTCCTAACAAGGAAGCTTTCAGAACCCAGCCAGTACAGTAGCTGTCCACTGGACCAAAGGAAATGTCTAGCTTCAATCTTTGCCAAGTGTGAGGGCAATTTTCACATTTCAGTGTGTACTTTTGTCTGGGCGATTAAATTCCTCTCTTCTAGGAAATAAGGCTGAGGAAAATGTTTTTATTTTCAGAAATCCTTAAGGGGTAAAATCCACCCAGGCAGCCCAGAGAGGGAAATCAATCAATCAGACACCAGAGCTAAGATTTCACTTTATAGTAAGTGTGAGCTGGGAGAGAAGCATGTCAGGGATTCACTTGCCCCCTACAGGGTCTCAGATTAGAATATCACAGGGAGCTGAGACTGCATTCCATAGTAGGGCTCTCCAGGCAGACCTGAGAAGATTCTGCCAAGGAACACAGAAGTCTAACCCAGGAAGCAAAACACATCTTTCTACAGCACCTTTCTGAGCTGTAGTTTATAAAAATAGAATTAGTGCTTTTTTCTGATTGTATAACACTGAACAAATACTAATGAGTATTATTACTATCTGGAATAAATACACTAGGAATTAAAAGGGAAATGTGCCAGAGATGTATGGTATGCTATGAAGACTGGACCCATATTCAGAAGACCCAGGCTCTAGCATTGCCATATACTACTACGTTCCCAGCATTCTCTCTAGCTCTCAGTTTCCTCATCTGTAACACAAAGTGATTAAAAACTTGTGAATTGGCAGCCCCTGGGCTGACTGTCCTGAGTTTTTCCAAAAAGTTTAATTTAATCATCTTTATATGAGGCACATGCTATCCAGGCAGCTAGAGACCCATCACTTTTTTTTTATCTCATACCTTTCCTCCTTTATGATACCTGAAGCATTTGTGCTAGAAATTTAAAAACCTCAGAGTACATCCCAGTCTTCAAAAAAAAACTACAGATTTTGACCCAGGCAGCCATAACTAATATTCCTGTGTTCCCTCCCTATTTGAATATCTCAACTTGAGCTGCATTTTGAAAATGAAGAAAGAGATAAAGGCAGTCCGGCAAGAGGAAGGAAAAGTATGTTAAAGTATGACACTGGGAAGTGTCATGCCATGATTTCAAGATGCAAGCAGTTGGGCATGAGTAAACAGAAGGGTGTAGGGGGAGAAGTAAAGCGAATAGAAAAATTGAGGTGAGATGCATAGCAAGAGACAAATACTGAAAGGAGTTGTATGCTAAGCTGAAGATCCTGAACTTTGTCCTGAAAACTGGAAAGAGATGGCAGAGGGAGTGGGGTGGGGGTCACTGAATATTTTTAACCTGATGGATTTCTATTTTAAGCCTCTCTACCCTGAAAGCTGCATGGAAGATGCACAAGTACTTTTCCCATCAGTAAAATAAGTTGGTGTAGAACAAGGGTTCACACCGCTGGGTACATATTAGAATCACTTGAGAAACTTGTAAAAGTGCTGCTAACCTAGCCTCACGCTAAGAGATTTTTATTTAATTGAGGGGGTAGAAACAGGTAAGGTATATTTTTTTCTTAAGTGTGAAAACCTTAGAAACTCTGAAATTCTATCAACTATGTCAAAGAAGGTTCCTACCATTCAAAGTGAAGTGTGGCAAAAAGCCATTTCCTTTGTATCTTCAGACCCCAAATCTGGAACAACGTGTGGAAAGCACCTCCAAGCAGTTTATATCACTCTTCTTCTTTAAATTGGTTTTATTCTTAGTTGTATCAAGCGTTTCTCTGAAAAAGCACAGGATTATTTCAGAGAACAATGTCAAACTTCTATTTTAGACTTCCACACTGTTAAATCATTTAGATGTGAAAGAATACCAGCACCTCCCAAAGAAATGGAAAACTAACAAGAAATTATAGCAAAACCTATTCACATCTTATAAAGGATTGTTTTTAATCAATCAGCCAATGAGCATATACGTAAAGCACCTTAGAGCTTTATGCATATACATAAAACCCTAGTCTGTGTAATAATTTCCAAAATGTTTTATTCCAGCGTGGTAGGAAAGCAGCTCCCTACTCATTTTCTGCCTCTCTCTTTCCCTAGCCTGAACCTGAAGACAATCGCTTATTTGCTTGCTTGCTTATTTTCAAGGCTAATATTTATTGAGCACTTCCTATGGGCCAGGCATTGTGCCAAGGACTTTACAAGTAAGTATTCATCACCATTTCATTAATGTGGAAACTGCAAAGAGGAAAAATAACTCACTCAAGGGCATAGAGCTGGTAAGAAGCAATGCTAGAATTTGAATCCAAGTTCACCCTCCCAAATCCATGTGCTTCACCACTACCCTGCAGGGTACGGCCATTCCCTCCAACTCTCTAATTACATCTTGCCACCCACCCACACCCCCAAAACCCTCGAACCCCCTACCCTGACCTGTGGAGCAGGATTTCACTGTGAGTTCCCTCAAAGTATGCGAAGACATAAATTAAGAGTAGACACACATATAACCCGGATCATCTGGTCCTCACTGTGGGGCGATCCCTCAGCTTGCTGAAGCAGGGCGCCCTCTGCTGTTTAAGATGATGTAGGTGTGGGTTAAGAACAGAGAGCCAGGAAGATTCAGAGGGCCTCCTAACAATGAGGAGACCGAAGCTTGAGATGAATTTGTCCCCTATAAACAAATTACCTCCCGCTCATAAAGAAAACACTCCAACTCCCCCTCCCCCAAGAAGCAAAAGGCGTCCATCTCAGTGTTCAAGATTTTGTCAAAATTCAAAGCACAGAATCATTACAGCGGTCCTGAAATTAGTCTCCACCCCTTAGATTAGACGTTATTTTCCTGTGTTCACACTGTTCACATTAAACGGAAGCTTTAACCTCTATGGCTACTGCCATCTTCTAAAAGTGTGAGAAGGAATGTCTATATTAAGCATTAAAATGATGCTGAACTTGCTAAGAATTACACAGCCCTGGATGCTTTCTTTATCCTGAAATTATAAAACATTTAGGGACCCCTGGGGCAAGTTGATCATAAAATACTCAGCAACATCTGTGCCCCATTATTTACTGACAGGCTAGACCCAGAAAATATGGCGCCTCTATTGCCGGCTGCCCTGCATCACATGGGCAGGCACGTGGTGGCTGGAAGCGATGTTCTGCAGTCCTTTGCCTCTGTCACCCTCTTTCTCCCTCAGTCCTTTTCCCCAGCACCTCAGTCACGGGGCTACCAATTAAAGCTGATGATTAGGTTTGTGCTCAGAGTCTCTGCGGGCAAAGCAATTTCTAACAAAAGCTCCCCGGTCCTCCAGTGGCTGGGGTTGTGTGCCTCACCTCCGGAATTTACACAGCTGAGTGGCAGGGAGACCCGGTCACACATTACGGAAGGAAATGCAGCAAGGATGGTGAGAGCGCCCCCTCCCTTCCTGGAGTCTGCACTTGCGCATGCGCATGCGCATGCGCAAGCTTCTGGCTGCTCCGTCCCAGAAACTGACAGAATCCAGAAGGAAAGGTAACAGACTAGAAGAGAAGACCTGTGCATTCTGTCAGGCAGCCAGTCAATAAATGCATAATCAACACCTTCTCTGTGCCAGGCTCAGTGCTAGGCTCTGGCTTCTAGTCCTGACCTAGCTGCTTCGTGACCCTAATACCTCTGTGCCCGTAAGTGTGGGTTTCAGGATGGGGGTATGGGGCAGAGACAAGACTGTCACCAACAGAGCTGTTGTAAACTACATGCCATTCCTATCACCAAATTCTGGTAAACAGCTGCTCTCTCCACCACACTCTCCTCCCATCCCCTACTACATGTTTGTTTCGGAAAAAATTCCTTGCAGGATATAGCCCAACTTCTTCAAGGACTACTGGATTAGATTCTTTGTAACCAAAGTGACCATACACGCAGTTTGTCCAGGACAGTCCCAATTTACACCGGTTCTCCTGGCTATTTTATTAATAATATGCTTTTTCACTCTCAAAAGTGTCCTAGTTTAGGAATGTACATTATATGGTCACCCTATATAAGGTCCTTTCTGGATTTAATGTAACTTTAACCACCTACACCAAAGATTTCAGGGCTTTTAGAAACTTCCCTACAAAAACCTCTCCAACTATTTTGAGAGTCCCTATCAAGATGTCTCATCACACTGTGTTTCTATTAGACAGCATTGCTCTAGGCCCTTGCTATCCAAAGTGTCCTTCACAGACCAGCAACTTGACTATCACCTGGAAGCTGTTAGAAATTAGGATTTCAGGCCCCATCACAGGTCCACTGAACTAGAGGCTGCAGTTTAATAACATCCCCAGGTGATTCATCTCTATATTGAAGTTTGAAAAGCACAGAAGACCAGAATAGACATTTTTCCAAAGAAGACATACTGATGGCCAACAGACACTTGAAAAGATGCTCAATATCACTAATCATCAGGAAAATGCAAATCAAAACCACAATGAGATATCACCTTATACCTGTCAGAATGGCTAGAATCAAAAAGAAATAACAAGTGTTGGTGAAGATATGGAGAAAAAGAAACCTTCATGCACTGTTGGTGGGACTGTAAATTGGTGCAGCCACTGTGGAAAACAATATGGAGGTTCCTCAAAAAATTAAAAATGGAAATACTATATGATCCAGAAATACCATATAATTCCAATTCCACTCCTGGGTATTTACCCTAAGAAAACAAAAATGCTAATTCAAAAAGATATATGTACCCTATGCTTATTGCAGCATTATCTACAATAGTCAAGATCCGGAAGCAACCCAAGTGTCCATCAATAGATAAATGGATAAAGAAAATTTTGTGTGTATATATATATATATATATATATATATATATATTTGCAGCAACATGGACAGACCTACACAGCATTATGCTAAGTGAAATAAGTCTGACAAAGACAAATACCATATGATTTCACTTATATGTGGAATCGAAAAAAAATGAACAAAGCCGGAACAGATCCATAAATACAGAGAACTAATGGTTGCCAGGGGAATGGGGGATGGGCAAAGTGGGTGAAGGTGAGTAGAAGGTACAGGCTTCCAGTTATGGAATGAAAAAGTCATAAGGATGAAGAGTACAGTATAGGGATTATAGTCAATGGTATTATAATAGCGTTGACTGGTGACAGATGGTAGCTACATCTATGGTGAGCACAGCATAATGTATAGAATTGTCAAATCACTATGTTGTACACCTGAAACTAATGTAACGTTGTGTGTCACTATACTTCAATAAAAAAAATTCTCACTACATTAAAAACATTTTGAAAAGCACAGTTGAGGGGTCGAACTTTTTCTTTAAGAGGCTGGATTGTAAATATTTCAGGTTTTGTGGGTCATGCAGTCTTGGTCACAACTACTGAACTCTGTCACTGTATTATATATAAATGAATGAGTATGGTTGTGTTCCCCTGAAACTGTTTACAAAAACAGGACATAGAGTTTGCCCATCCCTGGGCTAGACCAGTGGTTTCTCAAATGTTAGCATTCATTAGCATCACTTGGGGAGCCTGTTAAAACTTGCTTGCTGGGCCCCACCTCAAGAGTTTCT
This sequence comes from Ursus americanus, assembly GCF_024610735.1. Lineage (NCBI taxonomy): Eukaryota > Metazoa > Chordata > Mammalia > Carnivora > Ursidae > Ursus > Ursus americanus. The sequence continues at coordinate 29,883,327 of NC_142144.1, forward strand.
GATTCAATAGGTTTAAGGAAGGTCTGGGAATTTGCATTTCAAGCAAATTTCCAGGGCAGGCCAAAGCTGCTGGACCAGAGACCACAATTTGAGAATCACTACTCTCAAGTTATGGTTTTCAGCTCTGGCTGTATGTTAGAATTATTTAGGAGTCTTTTTAAAAGTATCCATGCCTGAGTCTCTCTGCAGACCAAACAAATCTCAGTCTCTAAAGGTGGGGCCTGGAGGCATTGATATTTTTTTTAAAAGCTCCCCGGGTAAAAGGTAAAAGACTTATTTGATCTGAAGAGAAATGCCTGGGTGGCTCAGTAGGTTAAGCGTCCAACTCTTGGTTTCGGCTCAGATCTTGATCTCGGGGTCCTGAGATGGAGCCCCGCATCAGGCTCCCCGCTCGGGGGGGGGGGGGAGTCTGCTTGTCTCCCTCCCTCTCTGCCCCTCCCCCGGCTCATGTCTGCATGTTCTCTCTCATAAATAATAAATCTTGGGAAAAAAAAGTTTCCCTAGGTAATTCTAATGTGCAACAGGTATCTGCACATTACAAAATTACCTTCTATTCCTTAAATGACAATGGCAAGGTGTTAGGAAGACAGAAATGTTAATAAACTAATTTACAATTATCTGTGAAAAACCTCTTACACCTTAACACACAAAAGACAAGTATTTTACAAGGGGATTCCTTCTTAAGACTCTCAAATTGGTAAAACAGACAGTGTGACGAAGCACAATTTAAAACTTTCAGGTTGTTTGGGGGGTATTTTTAAGTGAGCAGGAAGAAACATAGGTTATCAGGATTTGCATTCCCACCCTGTTTCAGTTTTCCATTTCACAAATAAACAACTCAACAGCAAGTACCAAGACTTGACTCCTAGTTCTGAGCTTGCAGATAAACCAGCTGTGTGACCTTGGGTGAGTCTCTTGAGCTTGTGCTTTCTTGACTAGGAAAGGGTTTGGCTTGTGTCCTTTCCAGCTCTCTATGTCTTTGCTTTATGATTTGCATTTTATGAATCATGACTTTCTATAAACATTTCAAGATTTTTCTCTCCAGCAGCAGCAGTGGGTATTGTATCAATAGGATCAGGTCAAGGGTGAAAGCAATTACTTACACAGAAATACCCTGTATGTGATTTTTGTTTATGGGGCTGCAAATCCTGAGCCCCATGTAACTTGCCATCTTTGTGGACCACTCTTAGAAATCAGAATCATGGCCAGGGCCAGTATCAGGTGGAGAGTTCAGCTACTGTGCCAAGTTCTCAGCTACTTTGAATAGTGATATTGGGGCATGGGAAGAGAAGAGAGTACATAATCTTAACCATTGACAAAGAGAATAAAAACAAAGTCCTAGGATATAAGAGGTTTTATCCTTGGGCTAAGGAAAGAACAGAACAGACCCAAGAGAAATCAACAGAGTTATCTCACCAATGGTATGAGAATAGAAGTCAAGTGGGAAATGACCATGGCTACAAACTGTGGGAGAGGGAATAAGGACACTCATGTGAACCAGAGGAAAACACAAGGAAAGGCGGTAGGCATATATATGACTTCCTGCATCTATATTTCAGGCCTCACTTGAAAATAATCCAAAAGCCCTCAGAAAGACCTATAAATAAACAGTAATAAGATCAATTCTGATTCTTTGGGAAAACCCAGTGAACAAAGGTGCTCCTATTACTGAACAGACAATCTTTGGACATTAGGAGTCATAATTTCTATGTGGGTTTTTAAGGAAGACATTTTATTAACTTACCTCACTAGATATTTATAAACATATTTTTATGTTTTTTGAAATTTAATGTATTAGTCTCTTAGACGTTCTTTCTACTGAATAGTCTTTTCTATATCATGCACATTGGGAACTAGTTTTCCAGTTAGATACTTACCTTTTACGACTCTAAATAATCTCAATTTAACAAGGAATTAATTAAATATAGTAAAAAGAAAACAAGTGGAATGATCATAACAGCAGTCTAATAATTCCATCTTTTATCAACAATGGATGTGAATCAATACGGGTAAGCCAATCTCTTTGGCTGAGTCTTGAGAACCAAAATGAGATTCTAAAAATTGAAAAGTTATGGATTTAGCTGAATATTACTAAGCATTCCTATTACTCAGCAGGGAGGAAATGTGAAAAAGATATGAAAGTGACAGTTATTGAAAAAAAACAGAAGCATTACATGTTTATGCTCCAATAAGGTACAAATTTATGTTAGCATTTCTTTTTAATCTGAAATAGGATAATATGTTATACATTAATCTCCAACTTGATTTTTTTCACATGATATCATTGGAATCCTTGCAGTTCAATATATATGGATTTACTCTTTTTAATTTTGGTATAACAGTTTGTAGTAAAGATTATTATAATGTATCCAACCATTCTCCTCTTAATGTTCCTTCAAGTTGTTTCCAGCTTGTTTTTTTGCCAGTGCAAACAACATTAAATAAATATCCTTATTCATACATACTTAAACACTTACGCTTTTGCTCTTTGTGAAAATTACCAAAAGGGATTACAAGATCAAATGATATGATGTATTTTAAACCTTCATAGATATTGCCAGATACTTTCCCCAAAAGTTCTAGCTATTCAAATTCCAACCAGCAATGTACAACAACCCATTTTGTATTTTCACCAACACTTAGTGCGTCCAAAATTTCCCATTTTTACCACACTAATGGTTTAATTCTTATTTCCCTGAATACTGGTGAAATAAAGCATCTTTTCATGTCCTTACTAACTATCTGCACTCTTCTTTTTGTGAATTATCTGTGCATATACTAGGACCATTATTTATTATGTCATTTGCCTGATTCTTATCCATTTATAGGAAGTCTTTCTTATTAAGCTTGTTAAATTTTGTCCATCATAGATGTTGAAATACTTTTCCTTTTTGTCTTCTATCTTTTGCTTTCATTTACATTATGTTTAAACATACATACTTTTATGTTTTTTGAAATTTAATATAATAGTCTCTTATTGCAGCTAGGTTTCTTGTTTAGGAAGTTCTCCCCATCCAAGATTATGAGAATATGCTCCTAAGTTTCATTATTCTATTTTTCTACATTGAAATCTTTAATATATCAGAGATATATATTTTTATTGAGGTAAAATTCACATGCAGAGAAAAGCACAGATATAATCTTTCCATCATATATATGTATTGGGAATATTCTTTCACATCTGTGGCTTTCCATTCTCTTAACAACGTCTTTTGATGAGAAGGCATATTTAATTTTGATAAAGTCTATTCATTTTTTTCATATTTTTTTCATTTATGGCTAGTGCTTTTCAAAAGAAATCTGTGCCTTCTCCAAGTTTACAAAGATATTCTCCCATGTTCTCTTCCAGAAACTTAATAATTTTGCCATTTAAATATACATCAATGATTTATTTTCAATCAGGTTTGTTTATAGTGTGAAGTAGACCTTTAAGTTTGGTGGGGGTTTTTTCTGTATGTGTAATCAGTTGTTCCAGTACCACTAGCCTGGAATCTTTGTGAGGGCAAGACTAGTCCAATCAGGATGAGAAGATAAACAATAGCTGGAATGCCTAAAGTTGCTGAAGATAAGGAGAATTAGGCATTCTTATACAAGCTGGTGCATAAATGTAAATCATACGTTGGTAGTACCTTCCTTCAGAGCAATTTGGCAAAGTATCAAGTTCCTTAAAATATACATAAACTTTGAACTAGCAATATAATTTCTAAGAATTTATGCTAAGGAAATAACTCATGTCCCCAAATATTTCTGTACAACAATGGTCACAGAATAGAGGTAATCTAAAATATCCAAAATCAGGAGATAGGTTAAATAAATTATGCCAATTACAATAGATTTTATAATAGAATTTTATACAGCTATTAAAATTTGGTTCATACAACTCCATTACTATATATGTGTAATATATTAAGTGAAAAGTAAGTATAAAACACCAAATATCATTTGACTACATTTTTGCACAACGATAAAGTAAAAGATCAGAGGGATATATACCAAAATGTTCTACTCTTAAAAGAGTAGTTTGCTCCTTGTCCACATTCATTCTTTAATCTTCTCTAAATTCCAGGGTTGAGATTATAGATCATGTTATTTTTCTTGTCTATGTTTCCCTTTTTCTCTACAATTAGCATATGTTGCTTTTGTACCAAGAAAAGAACATAATAATTTTAAAAGTAAAAAAAGTGAACCTCCAAACCCATTATGTGTTTTAGTCATATGTTTCTTCCCAATCAGCTTCAAAACAGTTGTATTTCAGTCAATTGCTACTTCTCTTCTCTTTTCCCTGGTGCAGACACCATGTGGACACATGGTGGATTTAAAATTACTTGTCTTCTCCTCAACATATCTATTATTTTCATCACGGTTTAGTAGGTGTGTGTCATGTGGACAACCATGGAAAAACAATGAAACAGCTCATCAACACTGCCACAAAGTCAAACAGGAAATAAGACTACGTTGAGAAAAGGGACTATTTATAGCCAGTATATCCAGAATTTCAGCTTTCTTGGACAGAGAAAAACTCGGAGAAAATTGAAATTGCATTTACTATCTATGTGTTAGAATAAACAAAGAGAATTTGTCTGCTCACCCACTCCTTCCCTCTGCAGTACAGTTTGTGCTATCATTTTATACATTTGCTTTGCTTATATAGATAATAAAAGGGACATGCTGTTTCTTGTTCTGTTTCTTCTTCTATGTCAGTAATGTCATTTCAGCCCTACCAACTGGTCCTTTTTGACCACTGCCTAGGACCACAGGCTTCTGTTAAACCTTGAACTAAAAGCACAATTCACGAGGATCTGTTGCCCTCTCCTGAAGTCAATTATTCTACTGGCAAAGAGTAATTTGTTCTTAGCTCCCATTCACTCCTTAGTTCTCCATAGGATCATAGCATGTTGGAACTCAAAGGGTCTTAGAGAATAAAAGCTATCACTTAGAGTGCTCACTATATAATAGGCACTATTCTAAAAGCCATGCATACAAATTAACACACTTAATACTGACCACTCTAAAGTAGGTTCTATCTTCATTACAAAGATCAGGGAACTGAGGCACAATGAGGTTAGGTTGAACTACCCATGTCACACAAAAAAATATTCTCGGATTGAAATGGATGTTGTGTGGCACCAAAGTCCCCTTAACTCCCATGCTCTGCCTCTCCATCATCATCTGTACATCAGGTCCTCTTAAAGACAACCAAGTACCATTCTCACTGTGGAAAAATTAGCACAGATTACAAAAGCAATACACCATTTATGCATCTGTCTTTTATTTTTATTTATGGTGTTTCTCACCTGAGGGAACATTTTACTCTTTATGTACAAAATCTCCCATTGTATATTTTATGGTTTCTGCTTGCAGTGGGATACTTAGATTTTCATACCTCTAGATGATATGTAGCTATAGTCACCTATATTTACATCAGTACTTCTACATTTATTTACCTATTCTATAGCCTCTTAGCAGTTCTCTTGGGAACACTTATGTCTCTAACTCAAGTGGAATTTATTTTGATGTGGTATGAGGTAACATTTCCAAAACTGTTTAGTCTGCTGTCTAGCCTGATTTATGATACATTCAATCTTTTCCTGCTGATTTAAAATGTAACCTTTATCAGACGAATCTTTCAGGACTCTTCTTCCTATTCCATCAATATGTCTCTCATTAGGATCCTTTTTTTCCCCATATTCTAATTTTTATTTGAATATTTCAAGTTTTTTTCAAATTTTAGTTAATTAACATAGAGTATAATATTAGTTTCAGGAGTAGAATTTAGTGATTTATCACTTACATATAATACCCAGTGCTTATCACAACAAGTGTCCTTCTTAATACCCATCACCCATTTAGTCCCTCCCCCCACCCACCTCCCCTCCAGCAATTCTCCGTTTGTTCTCTATAGTTAAGAGTCTCTCATGGTTTGCCTCCCTCTCTTTTTTGTCTTTCTCCTATGTTCATCTGTTTTGTTTCTTAAATTCCACATATGAGTGAAATCACATGGTATTTGTCTTTCTCTGACTGACTTATTTCACTTAGCATAATACACTCCAGCTCCATCCATGTCATTGCAAATAGCAAGGTTTCAATCTTTTTGATGGCTGAGTAATATTCCATTGAATGTATATACCACATCTCCTTTATCCACTCATCAATGTCAATGGACATTTGGGTTCTATCCATAATTTGGCTATTGTTGATACTATAGTTATAAATAGGAAATAAGTCAAAATCCTAAAGGAGAACACAGGCGGCAGCCTCCTTGACATCAGCCATAGCAACTTCTTACTAGACATGTCTCTGGAGGCAACAGAAACAAAAGCAAAAATGAACTATTGGGACTTCATCAAGATTAAAAGCTTCTGCACAGGGGCGCCTGGGTGGCACAGCGGTTAAGCACCTGCCTTCAGCTCAGGGCGTGATCCTGGCGTTATGGGATTGAGCCCCACATCAGGCTCCTCCACTATGAGCCTGCTTCTTCCTCTCCCACTCCCCCTGCTTGTGTTCCCTCTCTCGCTGGCTGTCTCTATCTCTGTCGAATAAATAAATAAAATCTTTAAAAAAAAAAAAAAAGCTTCTGCACAGTGAAGGAAACAATCAACAAAACTAAAAGGCAACCTATGGAATGGAAGAAGATATCTGCAAATGGCATATCTGATAAAGAATTAACATCCAAAATCTATAAAGAACTTGACAAACTCAACAAACAAAAAACAAATAGTCCAGTTAAGAAATGGGTAGAAAACATGAATAAATATTTTTCCAAAGAAGACATACAGATGGCAAAAGACACATGAAAAGACGCTCAACATCACTTATCATCAGGGAAATACAAATCCATATTCTAATTTTTAATACATTTTAATATTTTATTGGGGAGACACCCATCTAAATTATCACTCCTTTGTGAAGTTTGCCTCAATATCTGGAAAATAACTGATATCATTTGATATAACTTCTCATTCAAGAATTTGGTATGTCTGTACATCTTTTCAAGTCTCCCTTTCATGACCTTCGGAAGGGCTTATTTAAAGGAAATAGTTTTATAGTGTTTTAAGGATTATTAAAGTAAGCCATTCTTACTATGTTAAAAATCAAAAGTGGTGAAAGTGGACATCTTTGTCTTGTTCCTGACCTTTGGTGAAAAGCTCTTAGTTTTTCACCATTGAGTATGATGTTGGCTGCGGATTTTTCATAGAAGGCTTTTTTTAAGTTGAGATATTAGACCAACTTTGCAAAGGCTTTTTTCTCATCAATGGATGTTGTACTTTGTTAAATACTTCTTTTTGCATCTATTGAAATGATTATATGGTTTTTATCCTTTCTCTTATTGATGTGACATGTCATGTTGATTGTTTTGCAAATATTAAACCACCTTTGTATCCCAGGAATAAGTTCCATTTGATTGTGATATGTGATTTTTTTTTAACATATTGTTAGATGTCCACTCTCACCACTGCCATTTAACATAGCTCTGGAAGTCCTAGACACAGCAATCAAACAACAAAAGGCATCCAAATCAGCAAGGAAGAAGTAAAACTTCTATTCTTTGCAGATGACATGATATTATTTATAGAAAATCCTAAAGATTCCACCAAAAAATTACAAGAACTGATAAATGAATTGAATAAAGTCACAGGATACAAAATCAACGTACAGAAATCTGTTGCATTCCTGTACACTAATAATGAAGCAGTAGAAAGTGAAGTTAATAAAACAATGCCATTTACAATTGTACCAAAAACAATAAAATATCTAGGAATAAACTTAATCCAAGAGGTGAAAGACCTGTACTTTGAAAACTATAAAACACCAATGAAAGAAATTCAAGATGACACAAAGGAATGGAAAGACATACTCATGGTTTGGAAGAACAAATACTGTTAAAATGTCTATACCACACAAAGCAGTCTACAGATTTAATGCAATCCCTATCAAAATACCAACAGCATTTTCATAGAACTAGACCAAACAATCTTAAAATTTGTATGGAACCATAAAAGACCTCAAATAGCCAAAGCAATCTTGAAAAAGAAAAACAAAACTAGAGGTATCACAATTCCAGATTTCAACTTACATTGCAAAGCAGTAGTAATCAAAACAGTATGGTACTGGCATAAAAACTGACACATAGATCAATGGAATTGAACAGAAAACCCAGAAATAAACTCACAATTATATAGCCAATTAATCTTTGACAAAGGAGGAATGAATATACTATCACACTACTGGATATTTACCCCCACAACACAAAAACACTAATTTGAAAGGATACATGAACTCCTATGTTAATTGTAGCATTATTTACAAGAGCCAAACTATGGAAGCAGCCCAAGTATATACTGATAAATGAATAGATAAAGAAGAAGTGGTATATACATACAATGTAATATTCAGCTATAAAAAATGAATGAAATCTTGCCATTTGCAATAACATGGATAGAGCAAAGGAGTTTAATGCTGAGCAAAATAAGTCAGTCAAAGACGAATACCATATGATTTCACTCATGTGGAATTTAAGAAACAAAACAAACAAGCAAAGGAAAAAAGAGAGATAAACCAAGAAACAGACTCTTAACATAGAGAACAAACTGATGGTTACAGAGAAGAGTTGGGTGGTGGGATAGAGGAAACAGGGGATGGAGATTAGAGAATACACTTACCATGATAAAATAAAATAAAATAATTTTAAAAACCATAGACTATAAAAAAGTATATAGAAGAGAGAGCGCCACCCTGTCTCCCTACTCAGGGATAACCACTGCTTTCATTTTGACATATATACTTCCATTTCTCTTTTCTATGCACACACACACAACTGAAATTACATATTTTATACAATATGAAACTTAATTTCGTCTAATAGTATATTATGAATTTGTTTGTTGTAAGAAAAAACTGCACTTATCTAGGTCCAATTTCTAAACAATTAAGTCCTGGTTCTACTGCCCGGTGTTTGTCTAAGGTACACATTCTATATTAGTAATGATATAATGACCACATTCTATTCCATTATATGGATATTCTACACTTTAACCAATTCCCTATATTGGAGAGTGAGATAGCTATCCATTTTTATTACCATATATGACTTTGCTATATATATCCTTTATATTCATCTTTGCAAAGTTCTCCAATTATTTGCTTTGAATGAATGTGTTAGATGCAGAATTAATGGCTATGTGTAGTATAGTGTATACATACTGCTCAAGATTTTTGTAGATATTGCTGGGCAATTGTGTAAAAGCTGATTCTAAGTTCTACTCCCACATAAATATCAACAGTTCCTGTCTCTTTGCAGTCACATCACTAGGTATTAAGTGTCTTTTAAATCTTTGCCAATCTAATGGGGAAAAGCAGATTTCACTGCTGCTTTAGTAATTTCTATCCAGCTCACAAAATGCCATGATAGTTAAGACTTTATTGTAGAAGTACTCTTTATTAATAAAATTAACCTTTTTCATCAAGTATTTAAATTACCTGATAATATTACAAACTATTTTTTTATTTTTGTTTACAAAGTATTTTTGCCTATTTTCTCCTTTCAGCTTTAATAAGTTAATTTTTAATTGGATATGTCTATTGCAGATACAAGTAATTAGATTATATTTTTATAGGCAATCTGAGAGTCTTAGTCTTTTAATAAGGAGATTTTACTCATTTTTATTTACTATTGTAACTGGCATGTGGCTTTACTAGATTTTCATTGGTATCTTGGAAGCACTGATCCACTTATAGCTCCATTAAGTTACTTTTACTTTTCAAAAATACCTTAAACTGTTAAAAATATTAAAACTTAAAAATGCTAAAAATATTTTAAACGTTAAAATGAAAAACTATTTAAAGTCCACTGCAATTAACATTTTAGCATAATTTTACATACTGCTACTTTTCTAATGATGTAACTTTCCGTTCTTTATATTTTCCATCTGTTACTATTTTTACCCTAATTTTGTTTTCATGAAAACTATTTTGACATTTGCATTCGGCTTTATAATCTGCTTTGCTGTGTTTTATGTTTTAGTGCTCACTACCAGACTTTCCATACTCGCACAGACACTGGGGAGGCCTGCTGATCATACAAAACTGGGTTTTATCACACTTGCTCAGCAGAACAGAGCATTATGTTAAGGAGGTCTCAGTGGGGTCTCCTAAAGGGAAGAGGAGCTTAGTGAGGAATTTCAAGATTTCAGAGACTGGTGTTAGTCACAGAGTTTCAGATGGAAGTAAGGACGTTCTAGGCAGGAATTGGTCAGAATTTATAACTGGGCCAGTTGCTGGAATAATCCGTGGTCTCATCTGGAACACAAGTCTACTTGTGTGGAGTTACTGTGAAAACAGTTTGGACTTAGCTTGTCTGTGGGTCTAAATGAACTGCTGTTAAAACTGTTTGAATTCAGTGTTGCACTTGGCAGCATTATACAGTCTGTTTTGCCAGCCAATTATATTTTGTTTCATTTATCACTGCAAATCACTATTTTTTCTTCATGTATTTGTTATTTAGAATATGCCTTCAAATATTATTTTAAAAGTAAAACATTTTCTGAGTCCTTGAATACATGAGTTTTGTTCTCTTATGTTTTTCTGTTGACTCCACTTCTTGGAAGATCACTTATTTGGGTACAAATTTCTTGGTCACAACATCTTTCCCTCAAAATTCTGTAAATGTTCTTCCATTGTCTTCTGACATTTAATGATACAGAAGAAGAAACTGAGGCCTGTGGTTTTTCTTCTATCTCCCCCTCCCCTTGAATACTTGAGAATTTATTTCCCTTTCATTCAAAAACTTGGTCTGTATTTAAGTGTGGATTTCTTTTTAAATCTTGTACTGGAGTGCTAGAGCCCTATTTTGTCTACATACAAAGATAACTTTTCAACCCAGGAACATTTTTATCAATTATAACTCTGATCATTATTTCTGTTCTATTTGTTTATTTTTCCCTTCAGGTACCTAGAATTCCTAGGTTCACTCATCAATCTCTGTTTTCTACATCTTTTCATTGTTTCTTTCATCTGTTCTTCTTTTCTCCATATTCCGTGAATGTTCCTAGGTTTGTGTTCTCCTAACTATTTCTGTCTTTAGTAGCACTAATTCTGCTCTAGCTCTCTCCAAGGCAGTACAGAGCACTAGTTAAGTGCACTCCCTCTGAACCACCTGGATTGGAAATATGGGTTTTTCTCTTAACCAACTCTGTGACCTTAGCTGCATTTCTAATCCTCTCCATACTTTGGTTTTTCTCATCTGTATAATAGAGATAATAATAGGTACTGTTTCATAGAGTTGAATACAATGAATTAATACATGTAAAGCAAAGTTGACACTCAAAAATTACTAGCTATTGTTATCAATTCTGCTATTGCACTTCCTTTTTTTACAATTATATTTTGATCAGATCTATTTTCCTCTTCATTTTATCCTCCTATCTTTTCATCTCAATTTATTCTCTAATTAATTTCTTTTCTCAGTTCACAAATCTTAAATTCTATGAATGATATAAAATAAATACCTGAAATCTTCTTAGCCCCACAGTATTTCATTTTCAGAAATGTGCTCTTCTTCTGAGTCTTCAGGATCATATTTACTCTCCCCTGTGTTATAATCTTTTTCCAAATGTCCCATATTGAGTTTTGGGCTTTTTATCTTTAGATGTAGTGAGATTTTTTTTTTTTAATGAAGTATTTGCCAAAAATCAGGTAAATCGATTTCTCTTGCCCGCTTTTTAATTGGGTGTTGGATCTTTCTTACTCAAATCTATAGCTGGAGCATTGATTAGATTACAGGTTAGCAATGGGTTATACTGTCTCCATCCTGGCTTCTAACAGACAGCTATTCTATTCTGAGATGAGGGGTTCTCCTTGCCCCCACACTTGGATCTCTGATATACTGAACCAATCCAATGAATAATAACTACTTCCCCCAAAAAGGATAAAGAAAGGGGGGGTAATCAGAAGGGGGAATGAAACATGACAGACTATGGACTATGAGAAACAAACTGAGGGCCTCAGAGGGGAGGGGGGTGGGGGAATGGGATAGACCGGTGATGGGTAGTAAGGAGGGCACGTATTGCATGGTGCACTGGGTGTTATACGCAACTGATGAATCATCGAGCCTTACATCGGAAACCGGGGATGTACTGTATGGTGACTAACATAATATAATAAAAAATCATTAAAAAAAAATAACTACTTCCCCCAGCATGAACTAAAACAGCCATCTATCTTCAGTCTCCCCCTTTAACCGTAATGCTTGACCTCTTGGAATCTACACATCAACACCATCATCATCATCATCATCAACAACAACAACAACAACCACCATGTCTTGAATGCTTACCATGTGCCAACACTGTATTGGAGACTTTATATCTCAAATCCATACAATAATTCTACAAGATAAATATTACTGTCTCCATATTAACAGCAGATGGGGAAAGAAGCTCAGGAAGAATAAGTCACATTCCCAAAGCCTCTCCACTATTAAATGGAAGAGGTAAGATTCTAACCCTGATCCATCTGTTCCTTTGTTCTTCAATACCAAACCATGTGCCCCTTCTTCCAACTCTGGTGTTTTCTAGAAACCTTTTGTGTTAATGAACATAAAAAGATAGGGAGGTGGAATTTTGTCCTTTTGTCATCTTAAAAATCATTGATTCTGAAGAAAAGAGGATCAGACCTAGATCCCTAAGACAGCGAAAATGGTGAATAGGAGAAATCACGGTATTTTTCTATCTTTTCTTTTTTCCAAATGGGTCTGTTCCAAAAGGTAAAGCATGGTTGCACCAGACAGGGAAGATGAGGAGATATTTCTTAATCCACCCTCCGCCAATAAACTTTCTTTCTTCAATCTTCTTAGGTGGTGTAATATAGTTTCAGAATTTTCCTTGTACCTCATAGACATTTCCATGCAAAGTTGGGACAGGCTATGTCAGAACAGCTAACCTCATACCATTTTAAACACCGCAATTTTCTATCATTAGGCCCAATTAGAGAGTCTGTGTGAGCCAGGGAGATACATGGTGCACACAGATCTTCCCACGTCTCTCCTACACATGATTCCAGCATGATATAAACATGAACCCAGGAACTCACATAGGTTAAATGGAGAAAATTGGCTACAAGCACTCAGCCACAATTTTTTAAATACCCCATGCATTAGTCTGAGGTTAATTAGGAATATGAGTTTTGTCATAAGGCCAAACACCTCTTCTAACCTGAAGGAATGATTATTCAGAGCATGTCATCCAAGGTGACAGAGAAGACCTAGTGTCACTCAGTTCTTTTCTGGTTGCTGATTGTAATTATCTTTATATGAGCTTTTTATAATTCTCTACTTGAATCAAGGAAATTTGAAGAAAAATAGAATAACTAGTATCTATGTTCAGCATTCCTTTTCATACGTGAATATGTTCCCTAAATATTTTATCTAGAGAAAATATCAATTAAATAAAAAAGAATGCTGAGACAGCAGAATATGATCTGGGTTATAAATTAACAACTCATACTATTAAATGATGAGGATCATTCGTTAATGAGCCAAATGCAATGAACAAAAAAAAATGCATTTTACTTCTTCTAGGTCATTTGGTGAAATGTTAGAGCTTAATTAAGTATAGTCTGAGAAAGAGCATTCTCTAACAAATTTTTACTCAATTCTTCAATAACTGAAGTGCACTGTTTCGTTTCCAGGGGTCATAAATCTGTCCTTTATGCTTGTGCTATTAACAATTTTGTACTTGTAACTACAAGTTACTAAAAATACTGAAGGAATTAGCACAGGGTTACAACAGGCGCTGAGAGCTGAAATCCTATGCCCAGAAACTGCTGTTGATTTTGAAACCACCCATCATGGCTGAGTCAGTGTTCATGTGTATCTCTGCTGGGGAGCAACGATCGTTTTGTGCCAAATTTGGCAGGTGTTGTCCTCATATTCCAAAATAGGGAGAGAAGCTCTCTAAAAATATCCTTCTTCCTTTTTCACACAGGCACCGTATTATTCTGGGAATGAACACATTACTATCAACAACTGGGTTTGTATGTATTCATTTATCTTTTGTACCATTCCTTGTTCCAAAAAAAGATTTGTGTTTATGTTATATTTTAGGATGGAGCATCTAACCTGATGCCTGGAACACAGTACCCAACAGATGCTGAAGGGATGAATGTTCCAGCAAAGCAACTCAAAATCTCTTTCCCAGGAATTATATTGCAACATACTCAGAGCCCAAAGCAATTAGTTTGTTTATTTTTAAGTACCGTATATTTCTTGCACATTTCTATTTGTTTTCATAATGTTCATCCTTATCTAGGTATATGACAGTAGTTTATGAAAGTACAGCCTTCTTTGACAACGTAGCTCCTCGGCTTCTGGCCTTTGCTCTATATGTATTGCCCTCACTACCTTTGCTCTATATGTTCTTCTCACTACCTTTGTTCAAGCCATTACCTCTCCTCAGATGACCTCCTTATAACTCACAACAATCTGAGTCGTTTATGTCCCTGCTCAAAATTTGCTTCTTATGAGAATCTCTCTCTAGGACCCACCTTCCTCCCCATTGACCTTCACCCCTCAGCATATACACACTAGGTCTGTGCTAGTGCCCCTGGTATTTCTAGTCTCCCCTTTAGTTTTTCTCAAGCTACTCCTGATGCACATATATTTTATCTCTCATTAATTATGAATGCCTTCAGGAAAGCACCTGTTCCACGTTTTGGATAAACTTCTTTCCACTGCCCCATGTTGATTTCCCTAAGTCACATCATGTCATGCACAGTAAGAATTCGATGAATGATCCAGTGTTCAAAGATCACACTTCACAATGGATCAGCTTAAGCTCAAAGCAGTTTTGTTCTTAGCAGTTCTTTGGCCAATCTATACAGTCTTCTGATTCTCAGCCTTCACGTCTGGCACTTCAAAAACACACATTTCACTAAGTTACAAGCCACACTTTGGTGATATATTCTAAATGCAGATCTTCTATGAGGCCATCCTAACAGGACCTCACAAGTAATTTTATGTCAAAGAAATGTTTTTGTGTGTTTCCATGTCTAGAGCTTCCTTCTTCTTGTCCAATGTAACAACAGACTCTTCAAGAGAAAAAGTGTCACTTCATAAAACAATCTTAATTCTGGGAGAAAAATAAACCTTTGTATTTTGTTATTGTACAAGGTAGAAAATCAACCATGCCCTGCTCCAAGTTCTCAAGTGATCATGATGTAAGAACTCAGTAAGAGCTCTGTAAGGCAGAGTAGACTGTTCAGATTTTCTTCTAGTGCATGGGAAGCCACCGGAGTGCTTTAAGCAGGGTGGGGCTTTCTTAAAGACCACTCAGGCTGTAGGGTGGAGAATAGCTTGTAGGGGAAGAGGAGGACTGCAGAAGGAAGCCCTAGAGTAGTCCCCATGAGGATGGCTTGGACCATGTTGATCTCTCCTAAGGACATACTGAAAACTGACTGAAAAAAAAAAACGTGGATAATTACGAATAGGAAATCGAATACATCTTTTTGCAGTACAGCCTTGGGAAAAACACAACAGAAGTTGAGTCAACAAGCACAGAAACCTGGGGCATTCCTTGATCACTTGTGGGTGAGAAAGCTGAGACATGTACATACACCTCTGATACAGCAGGTAAGATCGTCTATCTGTGCCCTGATGTTTGTCTTATGCCACCACACGTATTGGGAAAAGTTGTTGAGAAGTGCTGCTGGCTGTATGCCAAGATTTCTCCTAGAGCTATCCCAAGCTGAGAAGGCTAATTAGAATCTACATAAGATATTTTCATCTCAAGCACCTGTTCACTGTCCATCCTTAAACCACAGGTGCCAAGCACATAAAAGTTCATCCGTGGCCATGATGTCGTGCTCTCAGCATTCTTCAACCACTTAAGTTAACTGTCTAAGATTTAACCCAATATATGTGGGGAAACTATTTTACAAAGGTGAGGGGATGCAAAATCATGTTTTCTGATCGCCTCTGTGCCAAGCTCTGGTAGCTATTATATATATATATTCATTGTCTCATTTATTTCTTCCATCAAGCCAGCAGAGTAGTTATGACTATCTCCAATTTATAGAGAAGTAAATTGAAACCCAGAAAAGGCAGAGACATACAGCCAATGAGTGTAAGGGGTTGGATTTGTTTTCAAAGCTCATTATTTTAAGGAAGCGAAGTACATAATATAGCTTTGATTTCTCTAAAAGAACAAAAGTCAAGTTGTTTTTAAAAGCGAACAATTGTGCCTTAAAATAAAATAGCTTTATTTTGGTTTTGTAAAAGAAATACATGTTCGGTGTAAAAAGTTTAAATAATACAGAAATGCTTGCTTCTACTTCATGGCAATGCTCAGGTCAGGTGGGAATCCTCAAGCTTCAGACCCACTGGAGGTCTCACTACACTCTGTACCCACTGTTCCCTCCAGCTGGAATTCCCATCCAGACTCATCCACACTCCCCTCTCTCTGGTAAATTTACATGCATCCTAAAATTCTTAGTCCAAATTTCCTTCAAGGCCTTCCTTACACACTTCATTTTGCCCCCATCTTCCCCTAACCAAAGAGAATCATGCCTGCCCCCGCCTCCTTCACTTATGCCTCTGAAAGCACTCCTACTGTAGTTTGCTGGTTTTCTATCTCTCTCCTCCCCTAAATTGTGGACTCCAAGAGGGTAGGGATGAATCATACCCATCTTCATACCGAGAGCATAAATACCATGGCACAATTTGCAGCATAACCTGGCATCGGGGGAAAATATATCCTCCCTATTGTTCCATAAAGAGCACAATATGGCAGAGAGGAGCAGGCACTCTGGAGCCAGACGGCTTGGGTTCAAGACCAGGCTCTGCCCTTGCTAGTTACAAGTTTGTACAGGTTGATTAACCTCTCCATGCTTCAGTTTTCTCATCTGTGGAATGGGGATTGTAATAGCACCCAACTCACAGAAAAATCATGAGGATTGAATGAAGTAGTATTTGTAAAGAACTTAGAAGAGCACCTGGAATTAAATCAACATTTGTTTAAAAATATTTGTTTGTGGGACGCCTGGGTGGCTCAGTCAGTTAAGCATCAGCCTTCAGCTCAGGTCATGATCCCAGGGGACTGAGTCCCGCATTGTTCTCCTTGCTCAGCAGGGAGCCTGCTTCTCTCTCTGCCTGCTGCTCCCCCTGCTTGTGTGCGCGCTCTCTCTCTCTGACAAATAAATAAAATCTTTAAAAAAAAAAAAAAGATTTTCTCTTTAAAAAAAATTTGTTTGAAAAATAAATATTGGGGCGCCTGGGTGGCACAGCGGTTAAGCGTCTGCCTTCGGCTCAGGGCATGATCCCGGCGTTGTGGGATCGAGCCCCACATCAGGCTCCTCTGCTATGAGCCTGCTTCTTCCTCTCCCACTCCCCCTGCTTGTGGTCCCTCTCTCGCTGGCTGTCTCTATCTCTGTCGAATAAATAAATAAAATCTTTAAAAAAAAAAAAGAAAAATAAATATTATTCAAGTCCTAGACCCATACCACAACATTCAAGAGAGAAGAAAATATAGCTCAAATTCAGACTCTTGAGCCCACTTTTTTTCCTCCAGTTGTTTTCACCAAGTCTTTGTACAGTCAGTGTGTAGGAACTAGTTAATATTGTTCCCTACATTAAAAATAGGGATTTGGTAGCTGGAATTGATTTTAGAGATGACTGAGCTTAAGCTTCTCATTTTATGGGTGAGGAAACCAAGGTGAAGTGGCTCTCTGAGGGCACGAGGCTCATCATAACAGTGCTTCATCTGCCAACCCAGTGCTCCTTCCACACATTCTCAGATAACACCAGAAAGCTTGAGCGTTGTTAAAATTATTTGGGAAAAAATGTCAGCAAAATTTGTGTGAGCACAGGGCCCATGCTGATGAAGCCTCTGTTCTTATTCAAAACAGACCTCATTATATTTCAACCAAAGCTGGATTCTACTATTTCCAGACAACTACTGGGCCCTTCTCCTTGGACAAAATTACCATGAATTTGAGAAAATGCCCCTAATCACTTAATGAGTGGCAGGAAGAATTACAGGATGTTAAATTGCCTTGGTGTCATCTAGGGAGAATTTTTTCAGTTTTATGCTTCCAATGGGAGAGTACAGATGACTGTTACTATTACAACAAATGTGGGCATATCATGGAAGAGAATGCAAAATATGCTTGGGTTTGTTTTTTTTTTTTTAGCATTACAATAACATTGGAAAGAAATTTCTCAGTCCTAGGGGGATGCTTTGGGCTACACCTCTACCCTCTAGAGATCACATCCCCTCTCTGCTACCCTCCTGGGTACATCAGGAGGATATTTTGAGATGCAGTGAAACAGCAGAGTCGAGGATATGAACCTCTTAGTGGGCTCACATTCAAAACCTCCCATATGCAGTCTAGCCCAAAAGATGCAAACCGACAAAATGAAAACAAGCATGGCCTCTCTTTGGACATGATTCCTGCTCCTTTGCCGTCTTTCCTTTGACAAACATGATGTGCGGCTGGGAAAGAGCCATTTTCATAAATGTTTCATTCTCCCTCCCCCGAGCACGGCATCACTGGAGCATGAATTATGACCAGCTTGGCCAGCAAGCATCTTTCCTCGAGCACATCCTTTCTCATTTGCCGTCACGGTGGTGCCTCGAGCGGAGCTGCCGGGGTGAAAAGAGCTCAGTATCGGAACACACCGGCAGCTTCTGTGTCTGCCGCCTAATCCCTTGCCTGAGAGTTTACCAGCAGGAAATTTATGTTCTTCTCAAAGCCAAGATGAACGGGGGTCTTCTCTCCTTCCTGCTTGGTTGCAGACATAGGGAAATCCCAGTGCTGCTGACTTATCCCACTTAGGATTCCTCTTTCAAGCACTATTTCTGTTGTGCCATATTTGAACAATAAATTATTGTTAGTCCTTTTTCTAAAATGGTGAACCACTTCCATGGTTGCTGAGTGATAAGATTCATAATTGTTGCCAACCAGGAGAATCTGTTTGTGGGTGTTTCCTACTGCAGCTGCAACCACAGCACTACAGGGGATAAGCAAAGAGAAAAGAATATGATGTAGCCCCAAACATACACCCTCTGACAGCCTCATTCATCTCTCCGTATGAATTCCTTTCCCTTACACATGCCTGCTTGGTAACATAAAACCATCCATAGAAGCCACGTAATTTATCAAAAGGCCCTCGTAAAATGCTTCCATAATGCTCAGTAAAGTAGAAGTCGCTGAAGTGGAAACATGGAGTCATCTTTAAAGGGAAACCCTCCGTGTGAGGTAGAGTGAAATGCATTAACCCTAAGACTATTGCACTTCTGAGGATTCTATTTCTCCTTGACTCCCCAGTTCACTGATGGCCCTTCTGCCCACCCAGCTACCCAGCTCCAAACCTTTCTCTTCGTTACTTCCCTCAACTCGTCACCAACACACTCAAGTTCTACGTCTTAAATAGCTCTTTAACATGTCCTCCCATCCCTAACTTCACCCCCACAGCCTTGATTCAAATCACCACTGTTTCTCTGCAACAGTTGTCCTCACGGTTCTCAAAGTGGGGCTCCCAGAACACAAACATCAGCATCACCTGAGAACTTCTCAGAAATGCCTCACTCCAGACCCACTGTATCAGACGCTCTGGATAGGCTCCAGCAGTCTGTGAGGGTTTTTTTTTTTTAAGATTTTATTCACTTATTTATTTGAAAGAGAGAGAGAGAGTGTGTGTGTGTGTGTGTGTGTGTGTGTGTGTGTGCACACGTGTGAGCTGGGGGAGGGGCAGAGGGAGAAGGAGAGAAACCAAGAGTCAGAGCTTAACCGGCCGTCTGTATTTTAATAAGCGCTCTGACAGGTTCTGATGCCTACTCATTCGAGTACTCCACAGCTTTATTGCAAGAGCATCCTAACTTACCTCCTGCCTCCAGTCTTGCCTCCTTCCCTACTTAATGACTTTCCTAAATGCAAATATGCTTATGTCAGGGCATCTGGGTGACTCAGTCTGGTAAGTTCCCAACTCTTGATCTCAGGGTCATGAATTCAAGCCCCATGTTAGGCTCCATGCTGAGTGTGGAGCCTGCTTTAAAAAAAGAAATGCTTATATCAATTCCCCTGCTTAAAACTCATCAGTGATTCCCTCTTGCCTTCTAGGTAAAATCCTATCTTCCTAGAACAACATGCAAGGCCTTCTCTAATCTATAAGCTTCCTTGCCTTCTGCTGGTACCCCTCCCCAAGCACCCTATGGTCCAGGTATACCAGACAGCCCTCCTGAATGTGCCTGTCAAAGTGCATGCTGCCACCTCAGCTGGGGAAGACATGAAGAGGTCAGGGAAGGTCAGAGGCAGAGTTCCTTGTCTGGGTCTTAAAAGAAAGGAGATGAGGGGTGCCTAGGTGGCTCAGTAGGTTAAGTGTCTGCCTTCGGTTCAGATCATGATCCTGGGGTCCTGGGCTTGAGCCCCATGTTGGGCTCCCTGCTCAGCGGGGAGTCTGCTTCTCCCTCTGCCCTTCCCAGCTCCCCCTTGCTCATGCTGTCTCTTAAATAAAGAAATAAAATCTTTAAAAAAAGAGGAGATGAAAGCCATTCCAGGTATAGTCCTGGTGGGTACAGAGGTCACGGAGGCATTACTGTACACATAGGCCTATCTATTGTTGTAGGACGCAGTGGCTTCTGGGTTCCAGAACTGGAGATGTTCTT
Organism: Ursus americanus; assembly: GCF_024610735.1. Classification (NCBI taxonomy): domain Eukaryota; kingdom Metazoa; phylum Chordata; class Mammalia; order Carnivora; family Ursidae; genus Ursus; species Ursus americanus. The sequence goes on from NC_142144.1 coordinate 29,903,981, forward strand.
GCAGGGGCAGAAGCTCATGTCAACAGATACCACACTTTGTGGAACAGGAGGCCTGGCACCAATGGCTCTATTCAGGCTGTGGCTTTCATCCACAATTGTTAGTGATCCTCATGTGCCAGTAATAAAGCAAAGATAAAATGTATTTGAGAAGACCTCTTGGGTGGGGCGCCTGGGTGGCGCAGTCGTTAAGCATCTGCCTTCGGCTCAGGGTGTGATCCCGGCGTTCTGGGATCGAGCCCCACATCAGGCTTCTCTGCTAGGAGCCTGCGTCTTCCTCTCCCACTCCCCCTGCTTGTGTTCCCTCTCTCGCTGGCTGTCTTTCTCTTCAAATAAATAAATAAAATCTTAAAAAAAAAAAAAAAAGACCTCTTGGGTGACTAGGAACCAGCACAATCTATGGTTATTTTTCAGAAGACTTACTAAAGGGCAATCAAGGCTGAAAAAAAGGAGATAAAGCACTGTTAATAGCTTGTCAGCATGAGATAGTGCTGGTTGTATGAACTTGAGTAATGAGTAAACTTTCTGTACCTCAGTTTTTGTATTTGTCAAGTGGAGATAGTAAGGATACCTACCTTACAGAATAGGAACTAAGATTTTTAATGTAGAATACTTAGCATAGTTTGGCACACAGTAAGCACCCAAAAAATGTAATCATTACTTATCACCAATATTGCAGGAGACAAGTCTTTCACTTGTCTCCCTCCAATTCATTCTAGATAGTAGGTCCACTGGAGGTCCTCACTAGTGAAGTTAGTTATCCACATTCCAGATGATGTGCTCCAAGAATTTGAGATGACCATGGGCCAAGCTTTCCTAAGCTTTATACAACTCACCCAAGAATCCCAGCTGTTGAAATGGAGACAGAGGTGGCAATATTATCTGATGAGATCTAACCCATAAAATGAAACTCCTATATAAAGTTATCTGAATAGCTTGGTTTCCTTTTGATGAGGGACAGTAGTACTCATCAGTTTTTGATGATGACTCCCAGACCTGGGGGCTGTGTTGTCCCTAGCTGACAAAACTGGAGGTGTTTCAACAAGTGGGAAAGATATTGTTCTCACTTCTAATGCTTGGTGCCAAGTGCCTCATTTGATAAGGTATTTATGGTATAATCAAAGTCAAAGAACATCACCCCATGTTGTTCTAACAGTGTATCTTAGGAACAGATCCTAGTAACAATTACTCACAGTGGGAATCCTAAGTTTCTCCCAAGCTTCCTAAGTTTACTCCATTCATTTTAAATGTGAGTTTCAAATTTTGGAATCTGTGATTTTGTGATTGAGAGACCTGGGTAACAAAAACTGAACTGAAGCCACTAATTCTGATAAATAGGGCTATCAACAAGTGAACTCATGCCTATGTTTAGTCAGAGTTACAGGAGCGATAATGAAAGTAATGACCTAGAAGCAATTTTGTCCCCATCATCTCAGTAACTGCTTAGGGGTCTTTGCATGATTAACAAATGTTTATTATGAGATTCCATGTAGCCGTAATTGGTTCAAATAATATATTTGGCTTCTCAGCTCAAGGGGTCTGGCTTAGATGAAGGGGTTGCTAACACGCTCATGCACCTTCCCTATGTCCAGGGTGACAACTAATAACATTTATGGAATGCCAGATCTGTTCTCAATACCGTAGTAAGTACTTTCATGGACCCTCTCTTTTAACCTTTACAGCAAATCTACATGGAGGCTACTATTAACATTAGTACTTTAGAAATGAAGTAAGTGACATTTAGAGAGTTTTAACTTGCCCAAGGTATACAACAGCTGGTCAGTGTGGGCAGCAACAGTCAAACTGGGCAGTCTGACTGATGGAGCCCATGCTCTGAATGACAGGGCTTCCACTGACTCTGAAAGCCTAGGTTTCTGAGCAGTTCCTGGGATATTACAGTTCTTTCACTGATCCTCTTTTTTCTCCTTTCCTTGGTTGCTAAGAAACTCAGGACCGATTTTCAGTACTTCCTGGGGAAGGCCACATGTCAGAGTGGAAAATGGCTCAGCCCGGATCCATCTGCTGTGGGCCCACAGCTCAGCTCCTCCCCTTAACTGCCATGTGAACATGCACCAGTGATGTCACTTCCTGGAGTCCTATTTCCTCATCTGGAGCACAGCAACATAACACTTGCTCAGGGTTATCATGAGGATGAATTCGGTGAATTAATGCATGTCGTCTTGTCAGTAGACTGGTGGTGATGTGTTTGATGAAAAGACATCAGCCTTACATAGTAAGGATAAGCGCGATCTTTCAAAAAATGTTTGTCTGGTGTTGTGTGCTTATGTATACCCTACTGGGTCATCATGTAAAATGAGTTTGTTCCTGTGAGTTGGGGCCAAAGTTTGAAGGCCATTGCTCTAACCCTCCTCCCTCTCAACCTTTCCTCTGAGATCTCTGGGGTTCCTTTCCCCCTCTTTTTTTTTCCTCTTGCAATGAGAAGTAGAATCCCCTTTTCTTCAGGATTTTTCTGCACACAGACATTAGGAATATACTCACCACAAGAAAACAAACTCTTCTTAACCGCCCTTTCTGATTTGGGAAAAGAAACCAAGAACTTTTTCCCTTCAAAGTGTCTTCAGCTAAGCAGCAGGTATTTAGTCTGATTCTCAAATGCTACCCCACGGGCATCTCTGGACATAGAAGCCCAACATGGTCCTCTGACCAAATGGCTTAGTAATAACTATAAGTATCCAAAAAAAATTTCCCAAGTGTGTCTGGTGACTGGGATCAATGACCTGGTCCTATTTCTTTTTTTTTTTTTTTTTAAGAGTTTGTTTACTTATTTGAGAGAGAGAGAGGGAATGAGCAGGAGGGAGGGGCAGAGAGAGAGGGAGAACCAGGCTCCCCGCTGAGCAGGGAGCCTGATGCAGAACTCAGTCCCAGGACTCTGGGATCATGACCTGAGCTGAAGGCAGATGCTTAACCAACTGAGCCACCCAGGCACCAGACCTTGTCCTATTTCTTTCTGGCTTTCCTGTGTTTATCCCATTCTCCCAACTCCTTCTTGCTTATTCCTTTACCTCCTCGAATTCTATTCTTCCTATTAGCCAAATAACCTATTAGAATGCAAAATGCTAATTTTAGTTCTTCATTAAGTATTTTTAATGACAATTACACAAAACCAACATCTTTTAATTGATTTGAATCAGCACAACTCTTTAGTAATTGAATGGTCATCAAAACCATAGTTTTGGTAAAAATTGTTCCCACTTTCAATCTGCCATCAATTCATCATCAGGGGTAGTAAGTTTGCATTGAATTTCCCAGGTTCAAACAGCACTTCTACAAGTGACTTACGGGGCTGCCCTTTGATTTGCTAATCATGCAGGCTCATAGTAGAACAGTCATACATTCAAAAGGCATCCTCATGGAAGCAAACAGCTCTATCAACAACCTGAAACACTGACAGTCATTCTGAGCCAGTAGCACCATTATGTACACAAAACAAGATGAATAGTACAGTACATGAGGCCAAGCAGAATCCCTTCCAATACCGGATGAGAAAGACACATGATTTACCATGAATCCAAGAGACAGTTGTCACCCTGTAATATACAGCTACTTTTCTTCACTGCAGACTATGAGGGAATGTTTCTGTCGTGTTAGCTGGGTTTTTTTACTTTTACTATAATAATTATTATTGACAGATTCATTTGGGGTAAGAAATGGTCTTTCAGAAAAACACGAGGGCATTGCAGCGGAGCCCAGGAGCAGGTGTGCATTATAAAGCAATATGAGGCATAATGAGAAAAGCATTCTTCCCTATCCTATTAGTTGTTGGCACTACCTGATAATCAAGAATTACTAACCCCTCCCACCCTCCAGCTAGCAGATATTTGTGTATTGCAATGCACCATGGCCCAAATACGAGCTCAATTCTATGTAACATTAATCTGAACCCTCCCTATTCCCTCTGCATTGCCCTGTAACACAACTTTCGAATAATACATAAATTCCTTCTGATAGGTGAATGACTGAGTAAATGATACCATGCAATTGATGAACTATGCAAAAATTTTAATTGTCGATGATGAAGATGATTTTAAAATATGGAAAATGCTTTACACATAAGATTTGATGATAAAAGCAGGATGCAAAACTGTCAGAATACTAAGCTTACAGATATGGAAAAATGGAGTTAGAGGTAAAGAAAGAAAAGGCAAGCTGTTGTTTTGATAGGGAGGATGATAAGCAATTTCTCTTTTTCTTTTGAAAATATCCTTTAATGCTCCTATGATATTCTAATAATAAAAGTTATTTTAAAATCAAAGCCCACCTCTTAGGAAAAAGTTAGTTACTGCTTACCATACGTCCATAAAATAAAACATGCATGTGATAAATGCTGAAACATTTTTTTTTTTCAGGTTCAAAAATAGTGTTGGAAACTGCCAAAGAATCAGCTCACATTATTCAATGTCAGACACATTTACACTCATATGTATTAGTAATTCCTTTGGTTGACTTTTCCTTGCCGTTGTCATGGCAACCGTTTCCACTGCCATTAGTACCTCTAGGGCCCTGCCTCGTTCACATATTTTTAGGCCGTTTCTCTTGTAACAAAGCAATTAATACTTGTGGCATATCTGAATCAAAGCCCTGGTGACCTGTTCTGTCTCTTGGAACTGCTGAGCATTCAGTTTCCTTCCTTTCTGCTTCTGTAGGTGCTTCTGTTTCTCTTTGTGGTACTTCTCACTAACTCTTATAAGCCTCTTGACTATTTCTAATTATATCCTATTTGGATTCTTTAAAGTTTCTTTTTTTTTTTTTTTACACATTCTCCATGTTTCTCTATGCAATGACACTCTCGCCATCATCTACAAAATAACACATTTTCATTCATGGCCACTTTGGACCACCGTCATAGAAGAGAATCAAAATGCAGTGAGGATAATTGAGACTTTAGAGTGATTCTAGACAGATGATCACATGGCTGTGTAGTCAGGATTGTTCATCTCCAGTCATAAGACATCCACAATAGCACAAGATACCACCTTGCATTTTCTGACAGCTGGAGTGAGTCATCTAATAGTCTTCTCTAATAAAGATTAAGGATACTGGCTACCTTGCTTCATGCCAAATTAATTTTTTCATAGTAATGACCAAGTGGTGAGGCTGCTGTAAGATGGACTGATTCTCACACGGCTGCAAAGAGAATAAATGCAGGCACTTTCTGTTAAGCAATAACTACTATCAAATGCCTCATCAACATTTACTCCCTTTGGCTCTATAACTCTTGTAGCAATCTCTTCTAAGAAAATTACCTAAAATGTAGGAAAAAAAAATAGGTATTTGTTTATTGAAATTTGTTCAGAATGGCAAAAACACTGGGAGCTACCTAAATGCTTAAGAGTAGGAAAAAAAATACGGGGTGTCTACAAAATAAAATATTTGCAAGTGATGCATCTCTAATGGCATGGCAAGTGCATGTGACATAACGATTATTCAAAAACGTTAATGTGGAAAAATAGGATGTGAGTATGAGATTATAATGTTGTAAAAAGAATAAACTAAACCACAAGCCCTATAAGAACAGGAACGATGTTTATCTTATTTCACGTGTATCTATATCACCTACCAAATATCTGTAAATATCTGTTGTATAAGTGGGTGAATGGATGAGCAGATGAATATGTGAGCCAAAAAGACTGGAAGGTAACATACCAGATTTCTGAGAATGGTTGTCTTTGGGAGGTAACTTTTTGTGCTTTCTAAGTTGTTCTTTACTTAATTGTGTTTTCTATCTTATTAACTTTTAAAGACTTTCTGGAGGAGGTGAATTAATCTTCTTAGGTTTATGCCTTGCATGCAGAGACAATACAGAACAAACCTATACCCTTTCTATATAGAACCTTCCAAACAGTTCCAGCAATTTCAAACAAATTCTGTACATGTATTCCCAACCCCATGTAGGGTTTTATCTACTTCATTCTGCAAGACTAAAGGTTTTTAAAATAGGTGGGAAAGCTATGTAAACTCAAGAACTCTGTACACATATGAGAATTCTGTACACTAAAATTATTTTTATTATTTTATGAATTCTCTTCCTAATGCATGAGTCCAATCATTTCCATCATCAAAAATCTTCTTGCCCAATGAATAAAATTCAACTCCATAGTCTTGCATTCAAGGCTTTCCAAAACCTAGTTCCAAAGCACATCTCTAATTTCGTGTCCCATCACAACACTACCCAAACCCTGTGCACTAGCCCTCCCAGACTATTCGCTATTTGCTCTATATGCAATATAATGTCTTGCCTTCCTACCAATGCTGACACTGTGCCCTTAGCTTGAAGTGCTCTTTTTCCCTTCCCTCTTGTCAAAATCCTTCATCAATTCAACATCAACTGAAACACCCCCTTTTCTGGCCATGAAGATATGATCAGTGATGATAATCAGTCTGTAAAATGTTTAATATTAAATCCCATTTACATTTTCAAATACTCAAGCATATACTATCTTCTATCAAATCAATCAAAAATCAAAGTATCTAATATTCATTGGCCTTCTAATTAGGATCTACTATGAGCACGTGTCATTAATGAGAGATAGCCATTTTACCTGGCAAAGGTTCACTCGACTCCAACCTGACAGGAAAGTGAAAGAGAGAGAGAGAGAGAGAGAGAGAGAGAGAGTGTGTGTGTGTGTGTGTGTGTGTGTGTGTTACATAAGGTTTAGCATCAGGATTAATATAACCAGCATTCTGCAGAATGTGTGCATGCGTGTGTTGGGGGCTGAGGGAGAGTAGCATATACTGACTAGAAGGGATTTCTGGGATTGTGGAACCGTTTTATAACATGTTTAAGAGTTAGAAAATTTAAGTGGGGATTATGGTAGTGAGAGGAGAGAAACAGCAATTCTCTAGCCTAGTAGATAGGCCAAAAATAGCATGTGAAGGGGAAAAAAAAGAACTTCAAAGGACATTTGTTTCCACCTTTTAAGGCATACTTGGGAAATTCAACAAAAAATTACATTTTACAATGCTTCTCTTTTATAATAGTTACCCAAACTGGCCTTCACCCGGCCAATGAGCGCAAATAGAGGAGATAAAACCACCAACCCAGAAAAACACCAGCTGTCAGAACAGACTGTCACATGACAACATCCCTTAATTCAGGCACAGAAATGCCTTCACTGAAGTGCCATGCTCTCTTGTCTCCCCCTCCTGTGAGGGACACTTCCACACAGCCAAATCATTTTCTCTTGCCTTGCATTCATCTGTCTGTAGTCTTTTAGAATATTTATTATATTTCCATTTTTTGTAAGTGTTCAAATTTTCTTCCTCATCACTAAAAACCATATATAACACCCCCTTCAATTTGTATGAAAACTCATTCAACCAGTTCTTTCTCAATAAAAATGGAGTGCACTTTTCCTCACTTTGTATTTCACTAATTCCCTCAATAAGTTCTAACAGAATTACACCTATATTTCATCTCCCAATGCCTTTTTTCCACTAATTCATTGGAGGATTGCTAGTTCAAACCATTTCAAGGGCCCAGATAATTGATTGATGCTGACTGGTGTTACTCCATCTCGCCAGAAGACTGAACAAAAAGAAATGGGATTAAATCACATCTGAGAGGAAATACTGAGACAGAAAGAAAAAGCTTCTTAAGTGTATAAATCAAATGTTACAAGAGTTTCTATGAACATTATAGAACACCAATCATCAAAATTCTTTAAAAGAGGAGTTAAGTCTATTTTTAAACCCCAACCTCCTTGGAAGAAGTGATCCTGAATGAAAGACTTCTTGATCCCTTCACAAAAAGTCTATGATTAACAGATATTACAGCAGCAGACACTGTTAACGGCCTACTCAATATCCACCCTTCCCTCTTCCTGACCAACAGGCTCCTCTTATGCTGCTAGAGATGGCCATGTAAGCTGGCTAATGAAATGTATGCAGGGGCACCTGAGGGGCTCAATCAGTTAAGCATCTGGCTCTTGATCTCAGCTCAGGTCTTGATGTCAGTGTTGTCAGTTCAAGCCCTGTGTTGTGCTCCATGCTGGGAAGGAGACTGAGAAGGAGCTTCTGAGGAAGCTTTACAAAAAGGAACCAGACTCAGCAGTCATGTTCCTTTTACCCTTTGCCCTTTTCTCTTTCCCCTTTCCCATTCTTGCAACTGAAAGGCAAACTTGAACCCTAGAGATGTAGCCACCATCTTGGAAATGTGATAAAGGAAGTCACATACTGGGGAACCTGTGTGGCTCAGTCAGGTAAGTGGCTGCCTTTGGCTCAGGTCATGATCCCAGGGTCCTGGGATTGAGGCCTGCGAGGCTCCCTGCTGAGCAGGGAGCCTGCTTCTCTCTCTCCTCCCCGTTCCTACTCTCTCTATCTCTGTCTCTCTCTCTCAAATAAATAAATAAAATCTTTTTTTTTAAGATTTATTTATTTGAGAGAGAGAGCACGAGAGTGGAGTGAGGGGCAGAGGGAGAAGCAGACTCCCCGCTGAGCAGGGAGCCCGATGTGGGACTCCATCCCAGGACCCGAGGATCATGACCCAAGCAGAAGGCAAACGCTTAACCAACTGAGCCACCCAGGCACCCATAAATAAAATCTTTAAAAAAAAAGGAAGTCACACACTAACCACAGCAGAGGAGGAAGATATAGGCCCCTTATGCCAGTACCCCAGCCAAGGATAGCTTCTTCTAGACTTTCTGCTATAGGACAAAAATAAAGCCCTTCTTTAGTTAAACCACTGTAATAGGGTTTCCTATTATCTATAGCCAAATCTGAAGTTCACTCATACAATTACATTCCCTCTTTCTTAAAATGGTCTACCCTTGACTCCTGTGAAACACATTCCTGGTTTTCCTCCTCTCTCACTATCCCTTCCTTCTCTTTCTCCTTTGCTGGATCAGTCTCCCCAGAACACTCCTTGGATCAGTCCTGGGCTCTTTGGTAGGCAAAATAATGGCCTCCAAAGTTGCTCACATCCTAATCCTTAAATCATGTGAATATTCTACCTTACATGGCAAAAGGAACTTTGCAGGTATGATTAAGGATCTTGACATGAGGAACTCATCCTGGATTATCCAGGTGAGCCCAGTGAAATCACAAGGATCTTTATAAGGGAAAGAGGGAGGCAGGAGAATCAGAGTCAAAAAAAGTTATGATGATAGAAACGGAGTGAGTAATACACTATAAACATGGAAGGAGGGGCCACAAGCCAATGAAAGCAGGTAGCCTCTAGAAGCTAGAAAAGGTGAGAAAACAGATTCTTCCCTGGAGTCTCCACAGAGAACTCAGCCCTGCCAACACCTGGTTTCAGTCCAGTGAGACCCATTTCGAACTTCTGACCTTCAGAACTATAAATAATAAATCCATGTTGTTTTAAGCTAATACTTTTGAAGTTATTTGTTACAGCCATGATAGGATGCCAATACAGGTTCCATTTCTTTCTCTGTGTGTTCTTCCTAAGAGGCCTCAAGGCATCTTGTGGCTTTAAAAACTATTTATATTCCACAATTTCCAAATCTTTCTCAGCAAATCTCACCTCACCCCAGGATGCCAGATTTGTATATTCAAATACTTGTGGGGGACAAAAACAAATAGTAGCCCTTTACAAATGCAGACTTACCTGAACCTACTTTTATCTGAATGTGTTACTTGTTGAATTAGTCTTTCTGTGCACCCCACAGGTGATGACGAGGCAGCATCTGACTGTGAAGATGTAGTAACAAAGTAGGCCACCATCTACTTCATTCATTCATTCCTTCATCCGAATGTGGTTACTGACCCAACCTAGAATGTACCAGTTGCCATGCCAGTCCCCAAAGTGGATAAGACATGCTCTTTCTTGTGCGTCTAACAAACATCTCAAACTCCACACAGCCATTTCAGAACCCCTGACTTCCCCAGCTCATCCCACAGCATCTCCCCCTCCCCACCAGAAAACACTCTGCTCCTTTCCCAAGCTCCCTCATTTCAGTAAAATGCACCATCATCCACCCCATTGCTCATGCCAAAAACCTAAGAGCTTACCTTGCATCCATTCCTCTTTTCTCCTTCCATGCATCCAGCCTATAAGCAAATCCTGTCAACTCCATCTTCGAAACACACCCAAATGCACTGGCATCTTCCCTCTCCACCACTTCCCTTGCAAACCAAGCCACTGCCGTCCTTCCTGTGGAATACCACAACCACCTCCAATAATTTAGTCCCCACACAGCAGCCACAAGTACATTTTTTAAATGTAAATTAGACCACATCACTCCCCTGCTTAAAACTCATCAATGACGCCATGTTGCTCTTAGAATAAAAGTCAACCTGGCTTTCAGAGACTTTCTTCCTGCTTCCTAGCTCTTGCCCTTATCCCATACCTGGCTCGAATGAGCAAAAGAGGACAGTAGCCTCACTGTATTCTCAGGTGTTGCCTCACCACACACAAGAGGCACATACAAGATACAAACTAAATTAACTGGTAGCAAATGCAGAAAAAAAAAGACTTAGTTAAGCCTGCATTCTGAAAGGGCGCTGCTTATATGACTCCAGAGTTCACCCTGGTCAGTCTAAGAGTCCAGTGGGTTCCCCCTGAGCTAGGTTCAATGCAGAATAACACCCTAAGGATTCTCAGCTTAGGAACACTATGAAGAGTATAAAAAGATTGGTAGGGGATTCCTAAACCTCATTTTGTAATGGGAACAAAACACAGTTCACTAAGTATACTAATATACTAAAAGCCATAAAAAGTGCCGAGGGGGGGCGCCTGGGTGGCACAGCGGTTAAGCGTCTGCCTTCGGCTCAGGGCGTGATCCCTGCGTTATGGGATCGAGCCCCACATCAGGCTCTTCTGCTATGAGCCTGCTTCTTCCTCTCCCACTCCCCCTACTTGTGTTCCCTCTCTCGCTGGCTGTCTCTATCTCTGTCAAATAAATAAATAAAATCTTTAAAAAAAAAAAAAAGTGCCGAGGGGATTCTGGTATGGCTCATTTCACTACGGAACTAATCATAATATAATTGCATTAGTATTTGTACAGCTCACAGTTATGGAGAATTTACTAGGATCCAGAAACTTTGCTAAGAGCTTTACATGAGGTGTGCTATCATTACTCTGATTTTACAGATAGCATGACTGAGTTTGAGGAACACGAGGTCACACAGTTACCTGACAGATTCAGGCTACAAACCTGGTGACCTGAGTCCTGAGCCCACACACTTAAACCACAGCACTAGCCTGAATTAACCAGCAGGGTCAGAGATTAGTCAGACTTTCTCAGCCGGTCCTTTCCGGACCCTCTTCTGAAGAGCTTAGCATATGTGGCTCCCCTTCCCACCCAGTCCTCTGCCGGGATGATCCGGAAGTCTTAGGTTTATTTCAGGACTCTTGTTATAAAGTCTTGGGTCTTTCCTCAAGTACTTACTCAAAGAACTGATTTCATCGTATCTTAAATCCCAATACATCTGGCTTCGCTTCCCTGCCACAGGTTCTGGGTAATGCTGTGACGGCTGCTTGGTGCTGGAGCTCCTGGCTCTCCATCCTGAGTGATCTACAGCGGGCTCTCAGGGCCCCAGTGTTCCCTGCTCTGTAGCTGAGCACGGGCAGCAGGATTAGCACACCCCAAAGTCTCGTTGAACATATATCTGCTTGAAGTGCAGAGTTAAATGAGCCCCTCATCAGACAGAAACCTGGAGGGAATGACATTCCCTATGACATACATTTAACAACTCCACGTTAAATGTTTAATTATTTCATGCCTAATTTTATATAGGTTATTCTAAAACACTCTAATAGGGAGCAGGACTTTTTAATCACATTTGGTAGATTCTAAATTGAAAGCACATTAATAAATGAAATCACCAAGTGCTTTGATTTTTACAGATTTCCATTCTGCAGCGCACAACAGGAGGGTCAAGTGTACCTTTCCTCCAAACAATACTCTCTTGGCACTTGGGTCAGGCAGTAAGTAATACGTTTGTCTTTCTTTTTTTTTTTTAATTTTTTTTATTATATTATGTTAGTCACCATATAGTACATCCCTGGTTTTTGATGTAAAGTTCCATGATTCATTAGTTGCGTATAACACCCAGTGCACCATGCAATACATGCTCTCCTTACTACCCATCACCAGCCTATCCCATTCCCCCACCCCCCTCCCCTCTGAAGCCCTCAGTTTGTTTCCCAGAGTCCATAGTCTCTCATGCTTCATTCCCCCTTCTGATTACCCCCCTTTCTTTATCCCTTTCTTCTCCTACCGATCTTCCTAGTTCTTATGTTCCATAGATGAGAGAAACCATATGATAATGTTTGTCTTTCTATCAAATTTTTTTTGCTTTGGCATTTGGCCATTTACTACAAAGAAGGTGAAGATGACAGGGATCAAAGACAGAAATGTGTAGTTCTGCTACCTACTTTTCCTACCAAAAACTTAAGGCTCATGGTCTCTACATCATATGTCTTTGCTTTGCATTCACATTATGGGGATATTCAGAAGAGCCTGGGAGAATTCTGGCCAAACTGAAAAGGAAAAGGCACGCACAGAGTTATCGTCATGTTTTCAAGCAGGTATCAGCATATTTTTAAATGCCAAATAATATGAGTAAGTAGTATGTTGGAAAGCTTTAAAAAATGCATCTACATTTTAACCACTAACATCTCCGGCCTCACTAAATGTCGTAGGTAAACTTCCAAATGGGGGCCATGTCACTTTAAGAAAATTAAGGCCCTAAACATAGCAGAAACATAGCCAATTACAGTTACCAAAAATAATTCATGTCTGTGTTGCTCAGTGCACAAGGCATGGCTTATACCCAAAAAGAGATAGGGCTTTGCGGCATGGTAGCTCCTCACAGCTGTCAGAAGCCAGCTTCCTTATCAGTCCAGCAAGAGTGTAATTAAAGACAATAGCCAGAGCAGCTGTATTGAAAAAACAAGTCATTTGTCTTCCCCTGCCCCCACCCCTTCTGCTCACAACATTAATCTGAACACAGCATCGGCTCCATCATCAAAGCTTCTTCAAAAGGCAGAATAATAGGAAACATATATCTGGTTCCCACTGTGGATTGTGAAGGTGAAGAACTACTTGCTCTTATCTTGCTGTTCCATTATATAAAATGCAAGTAATTTAAGTCTGGAAATTCAAAAGCTCCTAAGATAGGCCAAGTTTTTGGAGAATGAGAAAAATTGTTGTCAGGAATAGAGAGAATCTGGGGAAATGACCTAAACTCAGGGGTGTCCTGGAAAAAAGTTTAACAACAGGCCATCTAGGAGGAAAGCCCTGCTTTGTGCATTTCCAATTTCTGTGGCTAAATACCCTTGCTGTGGCTGATGTCAGGCTTCCAAAGTGACATCAGAGAGCACAGAGGTGGAAAGAGAGGCACAGAAGGATGCCAATACACAGTGGTTACACGGAAAGTACAACAGATGTGCGTGATCTCCAGAGCACAGACAACAGATAATCTGGATGTAATCTCAAGAATGCAGATTTAAAAAAACAAAAAAACAAAAACAAAACTAGGAAGTGGTGAATTTTGATTATTTGTTACCTTTGTTTTTAATGTAATTAATTGACATTTTATATAATTTAATTTTTAATAATGGCTATGTTTATCACCTTGTAGAATTCCCAAGAACGCTCAGCTCTCACAAACTGGCCCCAGTCCACCGCGATCTATACTGTATGCTGGCTGCCACGTTACCAGAAGTCATATATAGTCCTCAAGTTATAACAGGTAGGAGAGGATGCAAAAGAACCACCATCATTTTTTTCAACAGTGGAATTTGGTCACTTCCTTAATCATTTTCCCAAGACCTATCTTTCTAGAATCATCTCCCTGAAGCCAGGAAAAAAAGAAATACTCTAGGAACATGCTTATATGTTGCTGCTAAAACAGAACACAGGCACATTTCACAATCACGACTGTTGAGAATACATTTTGTAGCTCTCTTTTCATCACATGTGTATAACTAACTGCTAATAGGAAATTTGGGCTGAGGCACCGAGACATAAAAGCCGTGCCCCCAGTGAAAGGCAAAGCTTGCTGAGAACTTGCAAAAGAGGTGATTAAAAAACAGCTACATGGACTTCTACTTCTGGGAAGATGGACCTGACCTATTTCTCCCTGTCTTTCCCACTAAGTTACAACTAAAAACCCTGGACATCATACATAGAACAAATGAAAGTCCCTGAAAGGCAGAGAGAAAAGATGGGGCAGCTAGGGAGTAACACAGAGGTGAGTTTCCTGGCTTATGTTTTTGCCTCATAAATCCCAGAGTAGAGCTGAAAAAGCCAGCAACCCAGAAACACCAATGACAGTGACCCCCCCAAAAGTCTGCACTCTCTAGCCAAAACCTTGTGAGGATGGAACCGTCCTGTATCTTGACTGTACTGATATCAGTGTGCTGGCTGTGATACTGTACTTTAATTTTGCAAGAAGTTATCACTGGGGAAAAGTGAGTAAAGTTATACAGGATCTGTCTGAATTATTTCATAGAACTGCATGTGAATTTATAACCATGTCAAAATCAAAAATGTAATTAAAAAAAAGTCATATGTCTCCTACTTCCTCGGCTATATCAAGATACAAAAGGGTCAGAAGTCAGATATGAGGAGGTTTGGAGAAAGTTATTGGTGTATCAAGAGGCCCATCCTCTCTCCTAAGTAGTAAACTGGGGGCTGCTTCCCCCATCCCTGCAAATCAAAATAGAAGATCTGCAAATCAAATTAAGAAGACCACTTACAGACCTTAATATTTGGCCCCTAGTGATGGGGACTATAGACTGACTCCCTCCCCCCCACCCGAAAAATCTAAAAGGCAAGAACCAGCTAGCTAGAGGCTTTGGTAGAAAAGCAAATGAGATGTGGCTGCTTGGGGCAGTCTATATTCCTGGAGTTTGTGAAACAAAAGATATGTGACTATTTTCTGTGGACCAGATGGAGACCATGCACAAGACAGCTAGCAAGGGTCTTCTTAGTTCTGGTCCAAGAGAGTCTCTGGAGGGGTAGAAAGTCCTCAGCATGAAGAAGCTAGGATGCTTCTGAGTTCCTAAGGGATGAGGAAGCTTTTCTAAACCTCCATTCAGAAGAGAAATGCCAATGTCAGTGGAATAGTGCCTTTCCTCTTCTGAGGGATCAATTACCAAGGTCAGCAACATGGGGGAAGAGAAGCAGAAGCCTTAGGTGGGTGAAGAACACACAGTAGCAAAAGCTGTATTAATGTTCATTTGTGGGTTTTGTGTTGCCTCAGGATGGCAAGCAATCATTTTTTTTTAAGATTTTATTTCTTTATTTGAGAGACAGCAAAAGCGAGAGAGGTTACAGAGGGAGAGGGAGAGGGAGAAGCAGAGTCACCGTTGAGCAGAGAGCCCTGTGCAGGACTTGATCCCAGGAACCTGAGATCATGACCTGAGCAGAAGGCAGACACTTACTTGACTGAGCCACCCAGGTGCCCCAGGATGGCAAACAATCATTACTGGTTCTCAAACTGATCAATCCTGAGGGCTTTGGAAAACAAGGGCTTGTAGATCATTTCATTTTTAATCATCACATAAACAGGTCAAGGTCTTCACTGCTGACATGCACTTTGATCTGTTTTTTAATTAACACAATTACAACATACACAGCAAGAGGAAATTCATTAAAAGGAAAGAATTCAATGGAATCCTTTTTCCCCCTAAACACACTCTCTGATGTTGCAGTCTTCTATGAGAAGACATACTTTTATGGGCTTCTCTCTTACTTCCCCTGCCCACCTCACACCCCTGCTCTGAACCCACCCTCCCCCCATTCTCTTCTCCAAAGACAGAAAATTCTAATTATGAGTCATATTCCAGGGCACATACCATACCACATAAGCTGGCAGGTGGAACTGCCATGTAGAAAAGGGTCAGTATGTGACTATGCTTTCTTCTTTCTCTTATTTACTGCTGAACTGATGAGCTGATCCATGTCCTGAACATGTGCGGTCTTAGGATGATAAAATGATTCTCAAGAGATGTTAAGGGGAACAAATGGAAGTTGCAGGAAATTACTAGAGTATGTAATATCTTGTTTCTGGTGGTTTTTATTCCATTCTGTTTTTAAAAAGTCATCTTAACATACTTTTCTATTTTACACCCAATAACTGTATCATTCAAAATACTTGAAGTTCTAATTCTGCCACCTGTTTCTCATGACTCTAACTCAAGGTGGATTGTTTCCTTTGTGTTGTGTACTTTCACATTAAAAGCTACGTTTAGTGCACCTAGGGACACCCTTGGGGCTGAGTTGAGGATGTGTGTTTGCTTCTTTCAGATGCCTTGGGGCTCTTCCCAAATTAGGACTTTCATATTAACTTCTTGGCTTGAGGATTACTGGATATGAATCCAATGTCCAAGGTGAGTAAAAGGACTGTGATTACACGTTCTCAGAGAATACCTTTTCCCTGCCCAGAGCTCAGATGGAGACACACAAATTACAATTTCCCTTTGTATGTGGATTAATTTTTTTTTCTAGTTTGCCCTTTCCTGGCCATTCGGCCTTTGAGGAACATGGCCTTAGAGTAGAGTTCCATTCCATGGGTGCCACATCCTTAGCACAAGCTCTCAAAACTACTCAAACTACCAACGTTACTGAAACCTAAGCTCCTTGACTACTGAAAACATTTCTCAGGGCAACTCGTATTTCAGCATCCACTTACTCCTGTCTTTAGTTTTTGTTTTGGTCCTTAACAATTTCTCTTTCTCTTGCACTCAGTTATCCTTCAAATAGATATCTGTTATATTTTACCTAGTTTCTCAGGCATTCTGTAGCAGGAAAGTTTTCAGGTTATCTAATCTCTAAATTGCCAAAAGAGAAGTCCAGCATGTGGAGAATTAATTCAGTTTGGTATATATTATATAGTTTATGCCATCAATGCTTCTCAGACTTTTATTTACATAAAAATTAGCTGAGGATCTTGATAAATGCACATTCTTTTTTTTTTTTAAGATTTTATTTATTTATTTGACAGAGATAGAGACAGCCAGTGAGAGAGGGAACACAAGCAGGGGGAGTGGGAGAGGAAGAAGCAGGCTCATAGCAGAGGAGCCTGATGTGGGGCTCGATCCCAGATCACCAGGATCACGCCCTGAGCCGAAGGCAGACGCTTTAACCGCTGTGCCACCCAGGCGCCCCCGATAAATGCACATTCTAATTCTAGGTCTTGGATGGGGGTAAAGAGGGGACTTTTCTAACAAGCTCCCAGGTGAGGCCCATACTGTTGATCTGCAAACCACACACTGAAAAGCAAGTTTCTAGATGACCATATGTTTTTAAGTAGTAATTATCTACAGATACGTTATAAGTGATTTAATCTTATCTTTTATACTTTTCCATGTTTTCTGAATTTGTTTCAATAATTTGACAAACAAATAATGATGGTATTTCCATTTTTAAGAAAACATACTTGGTTTATAATCACTTTATGGATATTATAATTAGGATCTCATAATCCTACTAGATCTGCTTTACTCCTTCTGCCTTCACTGTATTAGTTTTGTTCACCACTACGCTGTCACACAGAAGAATGTGACTTCCCTGAAGGGAAAAAACTGTACCTTATTACATCAGTAACAAGACCTTATATTCAGAGAGCAATCAAAAATATTTCTAAAGAACAACCAACTCTGGTCCTCTTTCAATCTCTAACTTTAAAAACCAACTCTATAACAAGGGCATTCCCATCATTTACTCATTTAATTAACATTAACTAATATGCCAGGTGGACCCATCAGCCTCTACCCATAAGGAGCTTTAGAATTATAGCTACCTGTACAGCTTGGGCCAAATAGTCGACATGTCAGTCATAATAATAATAGCTAACACTTATTGAACCACCATTGGATGCCAAGCATCTGACATGCATTATTTCACTTAATCCTTCAACAATCCTCTAAGGGAGGTACTATTATTATCTTCATTTTATTTTAGTTATTTTTAAAGATTTTATGTATTTATTTGAGAGAGAAAAGCACAAGCAGGGGAAGTAGCAGGCAGAGGGAGAAGCAGGCTCCCCGCTAAGCAGGGAGCCCAATGAAGAGCTCGATCCCAGGACCCTAGGATCATGACCTGAGCCAAAGGCAGACGCTTAACCAACTGAGCCACCAAGTGCCCCTTATCTTCATTTTATAGGTGAGAAAAGCTGACGCTTGTAGAGAAGTTGATAATTTCCCATGGTCACTCCACTAGTAAACTATAGAACAAGAATTTAAAATCATGTCATCCTAACTCCAGAACCCAAATTTTTACCCACAAGGCTATATTACAGTCACACATAAATTTCAAAGCACTCTGGCTCAGGCATGAAGCAAAGGTAACAACATAAGGCCAGCAGGAGAGGGACTACACTGAGATCCAGGGGTTTCTCATTCACATGGACATGAAATATGGGCTGAGGGTAGATAACCTACTGCAAACACCAGCTTCACGGAAGACACACCCCAGGTCTGGTCTGAAGCAAAGTTTAATTTCAACTTAGATGAAATACGAAGGCTGAGTCTGCTGCCCTTCTGACCCTCACTGGACCAGCTCTCACTGCAACACTCCTGGGCTTTCCAATGTCCAGCTGCAGGCAGGTGTTGGAGAAAATAAAGCTGGGGACTCTGTGGTAAGGGCAGGCATAAAAGCACAGAAGCCAGTATGTTGACAACAAAGTTCACGGATGTGCTGAAGAAAGTCCACCATTTAAGCACTCTTTATGAGGATGAAGAAATCAGGATTTTCACAATGTGCTATAGTATTTGAAAATGCCATTGCCTGGGTCTGGAGGACACAGGTCTGTAAAATTTATAGTTTCTGGATTTTAAACAGAAGAGAAGTTCAGAAGAGGGTTTGTTGAGTTGAAAGCATGAGAAGCTAAGGGTAAAGGGATTGAGGGGTGAGCTCCTGAGTGGTGCTTTTAAGTCGTTAGATAGATAGATGATCACTGCCAACAAACATCAAGGATGCTTGTGCCCACTTAGTAGCAAATGCAACCTCTTCTAAAGAAAAGTTATTTTCAAAAACTCAGACTAAATGGGATGGAATAAAATTCTCACATCTGAATAGAATGTTACAGAGCCTTGAAAATCCCACTGTAACTGTTTATACTACTGTTTGCCATCTGTAAAAATTATACCTAAAAAAATTAAGAGAAAAAAACTGCACACATTCTTTAATAACAACTCATGGTCTTGAGTATTATGAAAATAAGCATTATGTAATTATTCAACTATCAGATTCTTGCCTGAGGCTGATTAATCTCAGAACACCAGGCAAGGTGTAAATGAAGCCATGGCCAAGCATCAGTTCTTATGATGGCTATTCAGGGTCACTGTGTTTCATGACTGCCGCCTGACCCCTCATTTCAGCTGGTGACGAAGGAACAAAGCAAGATCAGGTAGAAGCAGTCCTAGTGATTGCAGGGGAATGGCACTGCTTTTCCATATAAAGGAAAACATATTATTAGGTCATGACTGACATTTAGTAGGTAATTCACTCAAATGACTTACCACTTCATACCCTGTAATTTGATGTGATTCTTTTTTTAATAGCACTCTGAACAGATGCACATTTCCCATTTACATTCAAAATGACAGCAAATTCTCTTTCCACCGATATGGCTCTTGTGAACAATGAGGAAAGAGAAGGCAAATGTTCTAGGGAATCACACAGATCTCTGGCCCTGCCTGTCTCATCATTCCTCTGCCTCCATCTGCCCTCTTTACCTCGATGAGCCCCTTCCTTAGAGTCACTTTATATCCTTTGAAGTCCTATTCTTCCCTCTCTCAGCCCCTGAAAATGTGAATGTACTTATCACTGAATAGATACAGATATATACATGATAGGTAGACAAATTTTACTGTGAAGAATCTGAAGAGATCATCCAATTCTCGGACAGGAGAATGATGACCCTTTGCCTTTCTCTCACTGTAACACCTGTCTTCACCCAACCATCCATTAAAGATTTGCTGTGATGTTTAAATTCATTTTTGGTAATATAAGAGAAATATAGTAGACCCTAGATAACTAATCCCCTTTTCTTCTCCATTCCTTTCCCCTACCTTACCCTCACTTTACACAGAGCTCCCCTCTCCTTAAAAATAAACTTTGAAGAATGCTCCTGAGGGATTGTAATACCCTCTTGATTGTAAAATTGACCTTTAAAACATTTTTTAAAGACTGTGTGGACAAATACCCTTTGTTCCCCTGGCTTTTCATCTTTATATGAGCATGACCAGTAATACTTAGCCACCTAAAGTTTAAACTTTCTCTGAGGATTCAGTTGAAGGCTTTCAAGTCTTCCTTCAGAAGATAAAAGACAACAGTCTCCTGCACATAATGTCCCTCTTCCAGCAAGCATTTTTTTTAATAAGAAAATTAACATCCTCAAGTTTAGTAAAAACAATTTGATTCAAAGGAGAATTGATCACTGCAGATGCTCCTCAAATTCTGTTGCAGCTTTGGAAAACATTCTTCCCAAGTAACCGAAAATGATTAATCTAATACGAAAAAATTAGACCTCAGTTCTGTCATAGAAAATGTAGCAAGAGTCAGCGTCTTGCATTTCTGCAGAGCTGGAATTGAGAAAGAATAGCAGGTCAAATAAAGGCACCACATTAAAATATTTGTCAATTGCAGGGTAGCTCATATGATTGTTGGCAACAATTTGCTCCCTACCCTGCAAGACAATTACACATCTTTGTTGTTTGCCATGATTCCCGCAAGGCAGAACACATCTCACTGCCCATAATCAGACTTCACCATGGACTTGACTGGCCAATAAATGTCAGCAGGAATGACAGCATGCTCACTCCAAGCAGGAGCTTATTTAAGAGGCCTGCTCTTGCTTTTTAATCTCTGCCCAAAGTATAGCATATCCTAGATGGGATGCCCCTTAGCCTGGATTCCAAAATGAGGACTCATGGAGAAGAGCCATATGGAACAGAGCCCTGGCCACAGCTGCAAGTGCAGGCAACCAGCAGCAATAGTGGCAAGCTTCAACCCATCCACAGAGGACATGCAATGGCACGAAGAAATAAATCTTCATTGTTATTTGCCACTGAGATTTGGGGGTTGCTTTTTATCACAGATTAGATGATTAATACAACAAACAAGTCATGATGTGCTTATCCCAAGAATGGGGACACTAGGTTTCTTTGTTCTAGGAAAAAGGAAAAAAAGAACATTTGTAGAACATTTGCTCAAGGCTAACTACTATTCTAGGAGTTTTCATGAAATTGCCTGCCAATCAGATGCCTGAAAAGACCTCTTGAGTCTCATCCAGAAAATGAAAGGTTAGGGTTCTATGACCTCTAAATAAGTTTCCAGAGCTGGCATTCTATTATGAGTTCCTTACTGGAGCCATTCAGAAAAGTAAAATTCACTACATAATTTAGAGTCACTACATTTTCAACAGAGCAGATATCTGGCCAAGAGTGGATATCTGGCCCTATGGCTTTTTCATAATATGACTGATGTTTTAATGTACCAAGAATTACTAGTACCATTTTCAGAGAAAATTGTCTTCCGGTTCACTAATGTTCACTAATGTTTGAAACTTCTTATTTCAGAGAACAAAACCCATTTTTATTTCCTATATTCTCCTACTATTACCTAACTACCAAAAATGTTGGAATTTTTCCACTTTTAATGGGAATCTTCAATTAAATTTTAGCTTCCTTTTATATTGCCATGAATTTCATTAAGATGCCTGTAAACATAATGATAATAAAGTGAATCTGACTACTAATTTGCCTTTTCCAAAAGTTTATAAGGGATAATAGCGATATCATCAAAAGATTTCAAGTCATCGGAGTCTAGTATTATTAAAGATCAATACTGTCACCATTAATGAGACATAGGCATTGTTCTGGGGAGGGAAATACATCTAGGGTTTGATAAATGGATTTCAAATAAAGAGCAGAAATAATCTATCCAGGCTGAAAGAAAGCTTTTAAAGGCTGGCAATGTCAAATGTAATATTCTAAAGCAAAATTCTCCAATGCCTCTTCCGATTTGGAAAAAAAAAAAAATTGTAGAAAGATACCATTCACATCTTACAGTGAAGTTTTTACCCACTTTATTCAATATTTTAACTATATACCTTTTGGGTAGAACAAGAAATCTATAAATGTGCCAATCTTTTTAGTTCTAGACAAAGAATGATAAGCTGTTGGGCCAGAATTAGAAACATGGTATTAGAAAAAATATATGAAGGCTATTTTTTTCCAAAGTACATTATTAAAACTCACTGTTATGAACACTCATTTAATATGTGCACTGTTATATCTGTACACGAAATAAAGGCACAGACTAGAAATTAAAAGGTAAGTTTAGATAGAGGATTATGGGTGATTTGGTTTATGTATCTTTTACTTTTATACTAATATTTCTAAACAGTTACAAATAAATGCTACTACTATTGTCTTATTATATACCAATTTTAATGTCATATTTATATATGTTAATTTTAGTAAATCTAACCAATCCATGTCCTTTTCAGAAAACATATACATCACAAGGAAGTAAAAAAGAAAATAAAGTACCCATATTCCTACAAAAGTTTTAAATTCTTTCAGTCTTTTGTCTGTGCATATTTATATGAATAGAGAAAAAACAGAGTTTCCACTTCAAGGGTAGTTTCAGAATAACCATCCTATCGAGAACCACAAAAAGATGAACAAAGTGTTTTTTTAAAATATATATTTGAAATAAACGTTGGTCTCAAAGAACTACCAAGGCAGTGAGAACCTGTGGGACCAAGATTAAAGAGAAGAAGGAAACCAAGAAGGTAATTCCAAAACTCAGGGCACTCTTCCCTCCAGGCAAAATGCCAGTTCTGAAAACAATAAACAACAAATATGAAGCTGAGAAGGTAAGCACAATTTTCTTCACTCTCACAGGACTAGGGGAATAAAAATTTGAGTTGAAGGCATGCCAAAAAGGAGGGGCTCAGTAAACACTCTGTACTTTCTGTGAGATTCTGAAAGAGCATAACGGTGAATTAGGAACAGACTAGTTCTCACAAGAACTGAAGCTCAGATTTGACTCTGGTCTCAGGTTCTGATGGGATGACATTGATTCTGTCCAAATGAACTGTATACAGAAGCCAAAGGAAATCTTCCTGGGAGAAAAAACATCACCCAGAGCCTCAAATTATCTCTAAAATTTTTCGTAAACGATGCCTGCCCCTCAATTTAAAATAGAAAAGGCATATAAGAGAATAGCTTTATCTGAAAATCAAGAAAAAAATGATAGAAATAAACTCACAAGTGATACAAACATTGAAGTATCAAAGACAGATAAACTATGTTCAATCAATAACTGATTGAGAAGATGGAGAATTTCAGAGAACCAGAAAGCAGAAAATAAACAGAAAGCCTAGAATTGAAAAATAAAACATGGTAAATTGGCAACAAGAGATGACACACA
Source organism: Ursus americanus (assembly GCF_024610735.1). Classification (NCBI taxonomy): domain Eukaryota; kingdom Metazoa; phylum Chordata; class Mammalia; order Carnivora; family Ursidae; genus Ursus; species Ursus americanus. Next base: position 29,927,350 of record NC_142144.1, read on the forward strand.
ACTGAAAAGACAATTAGTGAAGAGAACATCAGAGGAGACTATATACACCGAAGCATGGAAAATCAAAACGAAAAAACAGAGAAATGTTCCTAAAAGATGCATGGGATATGATGAAAGTGTCCAAGAAAAAGAAAAATAAAGCAGAAGCGGTGTTTGAAGAAATAATGGCAAAACTCTGCCCCCCAAAAAATGTAAAAACACCAAGAGGTGCTATAAACTCCAGGAAGAGTAAATACAAAGCAAACCACCCCGTGAGCACAGCATTCTCAAACTGAAAAAGAAAGAGAAAATCTTCAAATCAACCAGAGGAAAAGATATATATTACCTTTAAAAGAACAATCATCAGCTGACTGCTCGACAGGAAAGAAAAAAAGCAAGAAGACAATGGAATGATATCCCCAAAGTGGTAAAGGAAACACCTCCTAACATAGAATTCTATATCCACCAAAAATATCCTTCAAAGTTCAAGGCAAAATACATTTAATACGAAAAATGAGAAGATGTGTGATTAGCACAAATGCACTCATGGAAATACAAAAGGGGGTGCTTCAAGAGAAAGAAAAATCATCCCAGAAAGAAGCGCCAAGATGCGGAATAGAAGGCAGAACAACGGAAAGGGTAAAGTATGTCAGTATATTTAAGTAAATATTTGATGAGGATATAACAGGAATAACGTCGTATGAAGTTTAAAATATATCATTAATAACCTTGACATTAGTAGCACATAAGGCAAGAGGGGGGTGCTCTACCATCTTTGCATTATCCAGAACTGGTAAAAGTAGTAATACATACAATGCTTTAATATGTATTTGATTAACGGAAAGAAGGTAAGAAAAAGAACTTAGACTAGTAGGACAAATAAGTATGAAGATGATAGTTTTATACCCAATATATCAATAATACATTGAATGTGAACAGATCAAATACATAACTTTAGAAAAAGTTATCCATTCCGCTTTTTCCAGCTGCTGGTGCAGTCAGACTGTCATTAAAAATAAGCAGCTTGGCACGTCTGGGTGACTCAGTGGATTAAGCGTCTGCCTTCAGCTCAGGTCATGATCCTAGGGTCCTGGGATCAAGCCCCACATCCAGCTCCCTGCTCAGTGGGGATCCTGCTTCTCCCCCCCCCCCCCCGCCCCCCGGCTTATGTGCTCTCTCTCTCAAATAAATAATAAATACAATCTTCAAAAAAAAAATAAGCAACTCAATTACATAGAAAAGATACATCATAAATAAGTGAGGTTGGAAATAAAAAGGTGGAAAATTATATACACCATGCAAACACTCACTAAAAGAAGGTTGGTAGAGCTTTACTACCATAAGATAAAGCAAACTTCAAGTCAAGAAGCACTACTCTTCAGATGGAAAGAGGGACTTTTTAAAATATATATATTTTTTATTTATTTATTTGAGAGAGAGACAGAGTAAGAGAGAGAGAGCAAGCATGGCGAAGGGCGGAAGGAGAAGCAGACTCCCCACCGAGCAAGGAGCCCCACGCGGGACTCAATCCCAGGACCCTGGGATCACGACCAGAGCGGAAGGCAGACACTTAACCAACTGAGCCACCCAGGCATCCCAAGAGGGACGTTTTTTATGATGATAAAAGCATAGATCTAAAGGGAAAATACGATGCCTACATTTGTATTATGAATCTAAGAACATTACCTCGAAATACATAAAGCCTAAAACTGGCAGAAATAAAAGAATACAAAAATCCACATCATGGTTAGAGACTCGAGCACATTCTTCTCAGTAACTCATAGAAAAAGCAAGTATGACATCAGTAAGGATATAGGTTTGGACAAGATTAGCAAATGACTTAATGGACAAACCAAGAGCAGAATACCCAGCTAATGTCAACAACACATTCTTTTCAAATACCAGAGGATATTTACCAAATAGTCTCAGATCTGAGCCAAAATCAAGTTTCAACCAATTTCAGAAGATTTAAGTAATATATGTCATGTCCTCACTAACTGCAGTGGAATTAGACTAATAATTAGTACTAAAAAAAATTACTAAAAAATCCCCATATGTTTGGACATTAACCAATGCCCTTCTAAATGGCTCATGGGTTAAAGAAGATCATGAAAGTGAGAAATATTTGAGATGAATGACAATAATTTTCTTTAAACTACACATTCATTTTTTACAGATGAAGAACTAATGCCACTTAGAAGGACATCCATGCCCTTAAATGTGCATCTAAGAAAATTGAGAAAAGCTAAAAATCAATGATCTCAGCACTCATCCGATGAAGTCAGTAAGAGAAGGGATGTAAAATTAAACCTAAAAAGCTGAAGAGAGGAAAAAACAAAGATCAGAAATTAATTAAATAAAAAACAACCATATAAGAAAATTGAAAAAGCAAAAGGTTGCTTCCCTGAAAGGCCTACAAAAACTAACAAACCCCCACCAAAACCAAGCAAAAAGCCAAAAAACAGGAACAAAAATGGACGTTAATTGCAATTCTCTAGACATTAAAACGTAAGGAAATACTAACAACTGTATGCCAAAAAATTTGAAATAATTAAATGGACTAATTCTTAAAAAAACATAACTCAGCAAAAGTATCAGAAAATCTGAAGAGTCCTATATCTATTAGAGAAATTGGACATAGCCTGGTATTTTTTCATAGAGCAATATATTACAGACATTTCCTTATGTCATTAAGTATACTTGTTCAGGGATAGAGGACATTCATTATAGTAAAGATTGGGGTTTCACTTAAGCTTTTCTAATTCTTTATTTTTTTTTAAGTTTTTTAAATTTATTTGACAGATTGAGAGAGACAGAGAAAGCACAAGCAAGGGGGGGCAGCAGAGGGAGAGGGAGAAGCAGACTCCTAGCTGAGCAGGGAGCCCGGTACAGGACTTGATCCCAAGACGCTGGGATCATGACCCGAGCTGAAGGCAGTTGCTTAACCGACTGAGCCACCCAGGCACCCTTAAGCTTTACTAATTCTTAACCATGTGACCTTTTTATAAATTATATAACCTCTTCCTACCACAATTTTTAAAATTCTGACTTCATAGGTGGGATATTAAATTTACTTAGTACAATTTTGTATAGTACAGTCTTGGATTCTAGTAAATGTTTGAGAATGACAGCAATGAATATGTTTATTGACTGCATGGTAGCCTATGTTCCCCTCTTACAAACGCTGCAAGAAATCCTTTTTTTTTTTTTTTTTTAAAGATTTTATTTATTTATGTGACAGAGAGACAGCCAGAGAGAGAGGGAACACAGCAGGGGGAGTGGGAGAGGAAGAAGCAGGCTCACAGCAGAGGAGCCCGATGTGGGACTCGATCCCGGTACGCCAGGATCACGCCCTGAGCCGAAGGCAGACGCTTTAACGACTGCGCTACCCAGGCGCCCGCTGCAAGAAATCCTTATCTATCTTTACACACATCCCTAATTTCCTCAGGATAAAATCCTGGATATGAAATTAATGGATCAAGAGATTCATGATGCACAGGGTCCACTCGTCCTTCAGAAAAGCTGAATCAGCTTACACTTCCACAGGTAGTAAAAAAATGCTAATTTTCCTACACCCTTGGCCACCTGGATACTATCCTTTTATATTTTTGCCAATTTGGTAGGACAAAGTGGCAGATCAGTATTACATTTATTTTGCATTATATTTATTCTTTAATAAGTATGAACACTTATTAGACCTATTAGCATCTGTAATTGTCCTTTTATAAATTGCCTTTTCATATCTTTTACCAAAGCATAAGAAAAGGAAGATAACTGGCACAAATCACACAGTTCTGGTGGTCAAGGAGTTCCAAAGCAAGTACCTGATGGTTCGCAAACGCAGGGTGAAGAGAGACGGAAAAAAGAGACAGGCCACTCCAGATTGGCAGGTGGCAGGTTTAAAAAGCAAGGGAACTTCCTGAGGAGGCCTGTCTCAAGCAGCCGTAAGGCGAAGAGATTTCCACACTGGCCCACCAAAATCTTAAGTTTATATAGATGCCTTCACAGGGTTCCCTCCCGTACACCACCAGACAGTCCCAACAGCACCTTACTCTGTCAAGGCTGCAGCCTTGGAAATGGCTCCTGCTGTGGGAATGGTGGGCAGATGGAGCAGATTGTACAACCCTAGGAAAGGGGAGGGGGTGAGGAGCCTCCCACTGCCCACATCCAGCTTGTGGGTCAGCCAGCAGTCATGTCCTCTCATGACCTCCTCCAACAGGACCATCCGAAAATGTTTTAGATAGTCTTTCCTTTCTGGGGACCTAAAAACTGTTTGCATGTAGGCTGCCTTCTTGACAGCCCTTCTCTCATCTATTTTTCTTCTGGGATATTTGTACTTTCTCGTATTGCTTTGTAAGAGCTTTTTAGAGTTTGTTGTTTACCTTTTAATTCTATTTAAGTTTATTTACTTTCATTCTCCTTTAATAAGGGAAGTACGAAGGCCATGGGTTTGTCTCTGCAATTTTGATCGTATCCTGTGGGTTCTTATAGGGAGTTTTTTTCATAATCAATTTTTCCATCTGCAATTTATTTTTGTTGGCATCTGGATTTAGCACATAAATATAAAAGAGAAAAGAAAATCAGGACAGCACAATGATCAACTCACATTATCTGTTAGGTTTTGTATAATTATAGAGTATTAAACAAAGCACATAAAAACCATACCATGAGGATATGCTCAACTCAAATAATTGAGGTGTTTTTTCCAAACCAAAGGTTAAAGAAAAAATATGGGAGCAGGGAGAGAAAATAAATTCTAAAGGCAAAACTTATACATAGTCACTGTCAGAAGTTGTATGTGATTGAAATGATATTGCACTCGTGATCCGATAATGTTTAACATACCAGACGTGATCCATAATGCATGGGTCTCAGGAAATAAGAACAATCCAATGCCAGGCTGCAGACCAGCACGGGCTGTCATGGAGCCTTTAGCAATTTCAAGTGAAAAACATGCCACCACGACAAACTTCCCCGAGGTCTGTTTTACTAGAACTAGAAATTACCTCCATGATTAACGGTGTATGTGGTAGCATTGTTTATATTACAGCCCTGGCAGTTTAGAAATTATTGACATTTCCAAAAGAGCCATCTGAAAAGCGATTTTGAAATTATTCGCAGTGAGGACAGTCCATGGCTTCTTGTCAAATTAAACTCCTTTCCATGCCTACAGAGACAGGCCATGAGGAATCCCAGAACCAGGCCTGAAGGGATGCAAAATTTAACAAGCTGATGCAGAGGCACTGACTAAACCAAGGTATTTACTGAATTTTATATTATATCTTTTCAGGCAAAAGCTGCGTGTAAATCTGTACAATATAGGAGAAAAATAGGAAACCCTGATTTTGCTCAATCACATTTGTCAATGTTTATCACAAAGATCAAACTGTGGGGCGCCTGGGAGGCTTAGTCGGTTAAGCGTCTGCCTTCGGCTCAGGTCATGATCCCAGAGTCCTGGGGTCGAGTTCCGCATCGGGCTCCCTGATCAGTGGGGAGCCTGCTTCCCCCTCTGCTGCTCCCCCTGCTTGTGCTCTCTCTCTCTCTCTTACGCTCTCTCAAATAAAGACATAAAAATCGTTTAAAAAAAAAATCTAACTGTGCTTCATCCAATGAGGTAGTCTGCCTTATGGGTGGGGGATGCCTTCTGAGACCCTACTGTGTGCCTGAAACCCCTGATAGAACTGAATCCTGTATATATTGTTTTTTCCGATATACACATACCTATGATAGAGTTAAATTTACAAATTAGACACAGTAAGAGATTAACAACAGTAACTAATAATAGAACACTTACAACAATATACTGCTACACTATACACTTACGACAATAAAATTTACACGTATAACAATAAAAGTTCTGTGAATATGGTCTCTCTCTCAAAATATCTTATTGTCCTGTACTCACCATTCTTGTCATGACGTGAGAAGATAAAATGCCCGCCTGATGAGATAAAGAGCAGCGAGTGACGCCCCGCGTTCTGACGTAATTAACGTGACCCTACGTCAGAAGGAGGAGCATCCGCTTCCAGACCAGGCGGTCCGCCAAGGGAGGCGAAAGCCTCGGAGAGCGAAACTGCAGGTAAGGGAGTCCCCTGCAGAACAGGGCTCTGAGAGCTTGGAAAAGCTAACTAACCAACAATAGCCAAAATAGACAGCTGCAAACGGGAGACTCGTTCTAGCCTCTGTTTTGGCACCTGTAACCCAGTTCCCATCAAAGCATATCTGCAAGAGTCTGAGGCACTGGCTTTTTTAAAATGCCACAGACATAGAGAATTTCTTGACATCAGCATTTCCCAAACTCACTTCCCATAGACTCCTTATAACCCAGCACTCATTTATTAACTTTAGTCTGGGAAATACCATTTAGAATATATTTTATAAAAGAATGTTTGTTGACATGCATACAATATATTGCCAAATAGTTCAACACTATGTATAAGATAATAACAATTGTGTTGGTATGTATTTTATATATTTTATATATTATTTATTTATATATCTATAAATGTAAAATGTATTTATACAGTATATATTTTGTTGTTATATACACAAATACAATTGATCTTCTTTATTCTTAGGTTCCCTATTTGCAAATTTGTCTATTTGCCAAAATTTATTTGTAACCCCAAAATCATACTCAGAGAACTCTTGCAGTCATTCACTGACATTCAGAAAGTGAGGAAAATTTTGAGTTGCCCAACGTTCACATTCTTAGATGAGGTTAAACAGCCGACATTCTACCTTCTTACAAAGGTCCTTTTCATGGTTTACTTAGTGCCATCTTTTTCACATTTTTGTGATTTTTGTTCGTGATTTTACATGGACCCCAAACGGGGCTGAAGTGCTGTCTAGTGTTGCTAAGTGCAAGAAGGCTGTGATGTGCCTGATGCAGAAAATACATGTATTCGGCAAGCTTCATTCAGACGTGAGTTATAGTGCTGCTAGCTATGAGTTCAATATTAACAAATCAACAATGATATTAAATAGTGTCTTTAAATAGAAACACATACAAAACAAGGTTATATATTGATCAGTTGACAAAAATGTGAGCAGAGGCTCACAGGAACCTAACCCTGTATTTGCTCTACAAGCAATACTGCAGTATTGGCTAATTCAGGGTTCGAGCCAACTTTATAGAGTGTAACTACCAGCAAATAACAAGAATAAGTTATGCATATAAATGAGTCACAGAAACCTAAAGAACTTTAATTTTTTTAAGCTAGAGAAATGAGCCTGAATAAGGTCCATCCCTGGTAGGTATTCATTTTTTCAATTAATAAATATGTATTGAGTTCTTCGATGTGCGGGGTGTAAAAGCGGTGCAAAAGTATGGACATTGCCCTGACTTTCTGGACGTTTGTGATCTAGCAGGGAAGGGCCACCATTCATATATGCTGTATAATGCACAACCCGACTGGGGAAAAGAGATGTAACCAAATAATCACATTAATGAATTAATGATCTCGAACTTGGGTAAGTGCTCTGTAGGAGAAGAATATGGTTCTCTAACAAAGAAGTCACCCAACTTAGATGGAAGGTGGGAGATGAGGAAAGTATTCCGATCAGAAAACATGGCCTGAGCAAAGGCGTGTAGTAGGAGGGAACGTGACATTCTATAGAAACTATAAGAAGGACATTGTACCTAAAGCAAAAGAAAGAAAATAAAAATGGCCCAAAATAAAACTGGAGAGACAGGCAGGGGGTGAACCATCCAAGGCCTTGTAAGCTAAGCTAAAAGATGCTGGTTTTCTTCTGAGTGCAACTGGAAGCCACTTATGAAGGATGATTATATTATTATCCGTAAAGATCACTCTGTCTACAGTATGGCCAAAGCAGAAGGGGGTGGTCAAAATCAATGTGGGTAGAACAGTTAACCTCCCTCAAGTGTCTCTTACAGTTTAATTACAGCCTAGCAAATGTATAGCTCTAAGTATGAGGATTGGACCTTACATGGAAGGAAGAATAATGAGCAAAAGCATGGTCATACTCAAAAGAGTTTTATATCTCTTATTCTTAAAGTTATAGGGGTGCCTGGCTGGTTCAGTTGGTGGAGTGTGCAACTCATGATCTCAGAGTTGTGGGTTCAAGCCCCATGTTGGGTGTAGGGATTACTTGGAAATAAAATCTTTACAAAATAAGTAAATAAATTTAAAAATAAAAGTTCTAAACCATGGAAATATTGTGACTTCTTTTCTTTCCAAATATATATGTGAAGTTCCTTTCAGATGCACACTTAATCTTCCTTACTATGACTTCTCTTATTTTTCAAAAGGTACATTTGCATCCCCATTCAAATGTATACTTCATCTTGTTTGTCATTATTCTCCTATTTGCACAAAGTCTGCTTAAGTCAGGTTTGAACACTTCCCTCCTCTGTGGATCCCAAAACAGGAAAGGAAGGAGGTGGCAGGGAATATTGAGTTACACTCATGAATTAAATGTAACCCAGAAAACTCCTTATTTAAGACATCTAGCTTTTGCCTGTGGATGCTCCCTCACTTTTTCCCGTTTGCAAATTTTTAAATAAATGGTAAAAGCTGTTATTTCAAAAGAGGAGGTGAGGAAGGAGAGGGGGGAAAAGGAGGAGAAGCTGGAACAGGAGAAGGGAAAAGAAGAGACGTTATCTCTTACCCATGTGACCTTGTCTGGTCTTCATTTGACCAATGATTGTAAACAGACCTTTTTAAGACAAACAGGGAAATTTGGGTAAGAACCATGCATTAGATGACATGGGGACATTTTGATAGGTGTGATAATGTGATGGTGGCATCTAAAAAATATATTTAAATGTCATTATTTATTAGAGAGGTATACTGAAGCATTTATGGGTAAAATGATATGATGTCGAGGCTTAGCTTTATAATGACCTAGAAAGGGAATAAGATAAATGAAATGTGATTGACAAAAGATAAGTAATTGTTGAGTCTGGGTAATGGTACACAGCAATTCATTACACTTTTCTCCTAACTTTGGTATGTTCTTAAAAACTGAGGGAAGGGAGACGGAGGCCAAATTTCAGTGGGCCAAGGAATGACGGGGAGATACTTTGTTTTCTCCATCTCAAAGTCTTGAGTACGTTTTTATTAAAGGCTAAGCTTTGTTTTAACTAGGATTCAAGAAATTAAGAGAGTGAATGTATTTGTAGTTGGGGAGGGATATTATGCAGCCTCGTTTCTCAGAAGACAATGATCCAGGAACCATAGAGGGTGACCAGTAACACAGCAGTCCCTGCGGGAGCACTGAGCACCAACCAGGCGCCCTGCAATCCTGTAGGGACAGATAAAGGCAATAAGCAACAACCAAGGTGGATTTGTGGTGCTTGTAACAATTCCTTTGAAGCCCCAGGAAAGACTTGGGGAGGTGAACCTAATAAATGACCACAGTTGCAGTGTTCAGCAAAATGAGTGCACAGACTCGGTATTTGGGCTTCAAAGGGAAAAGCCATGCCTTGAGGCTGGATAACTGAGGAGCATAAAACACACACAGACACACACACACAGAGAAACACAACTCAAAAGTATATAATGGGCCCCTCCTCATGCCCCCAGTGCAGCAGCTCTTTCTGCCCATAGGTCCCGACCCCGTGCTTTAATAAAATCACCTTTTTTTGCACCAAAGACATCTCAAGAATCCTTTCTTGGCCGTGGGCTCTGGACCACACCTACATTCAAAAACTACATCAGAACCCACAACCCCGGGGAGCCTGGGTGGCAGTCTCGTTAAGCGTCTGCCTTTGGCTCAGGACGTGATCCTGGCATTCTGGGATCGAGCCCCACATCAGGCTCCTCTCCTGGGAGCCTGCTTCTTCCTCTCCCACTCCCCCTGCTTGAGTTCCCTCTCTTGCTGGCTGTCTCTCTCTCTCTCTCTCAAATAAATAAAATCTTAAAAAAAAAAAAAAAAAAAGAACCCACAACCCCAAGATCAAGAGTCACATGCTCCACTAAGCCAGCCAGTCCCACCACCCCCACCACCAATTCCCATTCTATAACTACCTTGCCATAAAGATGGGTTTCCCATACATGCCTGAAAAACTTTCTACAAAAAAGGTACCATGATGAAGAGGGTAGACAGCCTACCTGCCTTATTCTCCACCAATACTCATAAGCAGAGAATTTTCCCTTCTGGCAGCTCCTTTCTGCAGACCTTGCCAGAAAGAGGCTTCCCCACTGGGCCAGAACAGTCATCTGCCTACACTAAAGGGATCTAAGAGGGGACAGCTAATCCCTTATCTGTGTGTGCTTAAAACTAATTACTTTGGTTCTGATTTGCCTGTTTTTTGTAAGTAGAAGAGCACTAAGAAACTGTAAGGACTATCCACTATCTTACCCAAAATGTTTTGTCAAGAAGATCTGTATAAAATGTATTTTACTATTTAGAACCTGTAAAATGAATTAACGTGATTCTGACTTAGCAATGCCTGAGCACTTACAAACTCATAAATAAGTGCAGGGGGCAAAATGTGCTATCCCAACATATGCCTCCTTAGCATGTGGATTATTTCAGCTTATTTTTAAGAAACAGAAAACTCAAGAAGTTTTTCTTTTCTTTTTTTTTTCTTTTTTTGCCTCCCTTGTAACTGCCTAAAAGAATTTAGATAGAGGACCTGCTTCAGGAAGGGAGCTGTCACCATGGATACCTATAATGTAATATGAACTAGATATGATAGATGGGGAGGAACCTAGCAAGCCCCACTTGATCTAAATCCACTCCATGTCCCATTGTTTCTGTATGGCCCAACAAAACGAAACATTTACTTTCTCTATGCTTCTTGTGAATTGCATTCCTTCCTTTAGAAGCCCCAGGCCCCTACCCCCTTCTCCTTAGGCCTGAATGACATACAAACCTCATTTTTCCTCACTGTCTTTGGAATCTCATTTTTATGTGGATTCCCCGTATATATGTAATTAAATTTCATTTTTTCCTAGTAATCTGTCTCATGTCAATTTAATTCTTAGACCAGCCAAAAGAACTTGAAGGGTAGAGGAAAATCTGTCTTCCCCAACATAAGCCACACCATCCATCACAAGAAGATTTACTGAATGAAAGGTAAATACCTACAGGGCCTTTGGTTGGTATCTTGACAAATAATTGTATAACAGTGACTTATTAGTCTTCCCATGAGAAAGCATGCTAAGAAACTACAAAGAATTTACATCACATATGCCCATATTTTCTACTAAGGAAAAGATATAGCACACTTAAATGTGTCATTCCTGAAAAGAATTAATAAATATAATTCTGACTTACATGGGTACAACTTCTAAGAAACTTGAAGCAATACATATCATCCCTGTCCAGAATGTTTGCTTCTTGGAAAGAAAAATAGATCTTTCCCCAAAAGATTAAATCACTACTTTTTATGAAAAGTCAGGTCAATGTTAACCAGATATTAAGGCTTCTAAATGTTTACATTCCTCTAGACCAAAAGTTCCCCGATTTTGTCTTAAAGGGCCAAATAGTAAATATTTTTGGCTTGGCTGACCATATGGTCTCTGTCACAACTATTCACAGTTGTGCAAAAGACTGACAATATGTCAACAAATGGATATGGCTGGGTTCCAATTAAATTCATTTACAAAAACAGGCAGAGAGCCAGATTTGGCCCTAGGGCTATAGTTTGCTGACCTTTCCTCTAGAAATCACAGTTAATGCAAAACAGAGTGTGAGGAGCGGGCAGTAAATACTTCCCACCTTTCTTCCCGCATGAATCAGAGTTCAGCAGTCTTCTTTTCTAGAACTGCTCTCTAGAAAAATAGCACCTCAGGCAAACAAACAAGACTCTCTCTTTGGTCTTGCTGATTAGCATTCCAGATTATTCCTCAGACTCTGTGAAGAAGTGCAGATGCAGAGGGCATTTTCAGAGAAATCTTCTGTAATATGTGACTCAATCTCACTCTAAAGGGATCCTCTTCTGGCCCAGAAAGTCATTTCAGCCTGAAGCACCACTTCTTACCGCAAAGGAAATCAAGCGCAAGAGTGTCTTAGCCTGCCATCTTGTGGCAGATTGGAGTAAGGAAAGGGAAGTCGTTGCACCAAGACACCTGCGGATGGTGAATGCATGCTTTGTAACAGCACCCGGCAACATGTGCTAGATGCAAGGCCCATACAGGGAGCCAAAAAAGCCACAGTCCCTTGTCCTCGAGGAGTTTACAGTCTGTAGGACTGCAGATATTTCTCAAAAAAAAAAAAAAAAAACTGTACAAACATATGTAAAGTTACAACCATGGAAAATGGTCTGAGGGAGACTTACATGCTGCCCTGAAAGTGAATACAAGAGACTCAACCTAGGAGGGAAAATGGAGAAAGTTCCCCTGAAGATGAGATGATTAACGTGAGGCCTGAAAAGAAACAGGGATTTCCCAGGTGAGAAAGTGAGGGAAGATGATTTCAGGGAAAGGGAACAGTGTCCATAAGAATTCTGCCACAGGAAGAAAGCAAGGGGGACTCTGATATGCGATAAGGCCAAGGAGGGAAAGAGAGGACAGATTGGACAGAGCCTCAGAAACCATGAAAATGAGGGGGTTTTCTTTACCCTGTAAGCAGAGTGAAACCATAGCATGGTCTTAAACAAGGAGTGACATCAGATTTACATTTCAAAAAGATTGAACATGGATCAGTCAGGATCCAGTCAGCCCACAGAAACTACACACTAATTTGAACAGGGAAAATTTAAATCAGGACTTACTATTTAACAGGAGATTGAAGCCATGAGGAGAACTCTAAAAAATATAGGCATAGCAGACCTAAGGAGCAGCCACTCCCCAGGCAAGGGCCTCCCTACTCCCAGGGCTGAGCCCCAGCCCTTGTTGGAGAGGGAAGCTCGGTGGCTTCCTGGATGGCAGAGAAGTCACAGTGCTGCAGCTTGCAGCAACTGCCCTCTCTGGGTGCTGGGGCAGCCCTCCAAAGGGAGGGAATTCTCTGGAGGCACTCCACTATGAAAATACCTAAGGGGGAGGGGTGGTTCCTGCGAAGGTTCTGGCGGCTGGGCACTGTTGGCCACAGTGCACTGCAGAAGCTGGGCTCAGGAACCTGGTCCTGGAGAAGCTGGGCACCAGAAAGCCTGTGCACAATGCAGGACACTGCAGAGAGCAGGACCTCCCAACTAGGAAAGAAAAGCCCTTCCTCCTCCAGTGTCTCTCCAGTGCCCTCTACTGACGAAGTTTAGCATCGTGCCCGCTGGCAAAGGAAAAATATTTAAAGGACCCAGCCGACCAGGCAACTTGAAACCAGCATCCATCTTGTTAGTTTGGATGAAAGAACATCAGAGATTATAGCCTCCCCAGGCTTGGCCCGAAAGGACACAGACCCAGGCCCAAGAGGCAGTGATGCTTGCTTATCACTCAAAGGAACATGAAGAAATGCAATCACACTAGCTTACACACATACAGTAGTTAGTATGAGCGTGCTGAGGCAGCTAATCGGCACTACCCTGAACACATGAGCACCACATGCACCTAATAAAATCTCTAACATAAGAAATGAAGATAGTTTCAGATTCCAAGTCTCTTGAGATAGAACAGGCCTGATGAAGGGGCGCCAGACGAAGGGCACCTCTGAGAAGCTAAGTAACACCTGTTAACATGACTCTACGGACCTCCAAGCAACAGTGCCCACCTTCTCAGGAGGCCCCTATCTCAAATTTTGCCCTTAAAAACCCTCATTTGTAAGCCATCAGAGAGTTCGGGACTTTGAACATTAGTCCCTCGTTCTCTGTACCAACATACAGCCTATCTTTCTTCACTGCAAAAGCTTGGTATCAGTCTTTTATTGGCTCACTGTGCAGGGAGCTGACAAACTCATTTGGTTCAGTTGCAAATGCACAGTGGATCTGAAGCTGAGATTGGCCTCCGTGTGGAGAGCCTTCTAAAAGAGGAGCAAATAGGCCAGTTTAGGAGGTACTAAGTGTAGAGGGAGAGGACGAGGAGAGAGTGGAGAACGTGATAATAACCTAGAAGGTGCTGGACAGAATACATTGGTATGGGGACGCCTGGGTGCCTCAGTCAGTTAAGCGTCTGCCTTTGGCTCAGGTCATGATCCCGGGGTCCTGGGATCGAATGCCACATCGGGCTCCTTGCTTAGCAGGGAGTCTGCTTCTCCCTCTGCCTGCCGCTCCCCGTTTGTGCGCTCTCTCCCTCTCTCTCTCTGACAAATAAATAAAATCTTAAAAAAAAAATACACTACTATGTTCTGCCATGGACTATAGAGAAGACACCAAATAGCGTGGATTATGTCCCTGTGCTCACTGGACTTGCAGAAGTGCTGCCTTGTAAGGCATGGCTAAGAGAGCAAGAAGGGTCAGCTGTCGTGGGTCCTAAGACAAGAGACTGACAGCATTAGCTGCACTGAGGCAATTCTTTGCAGACAAAAGGCACAGGAGTAGTATTGCTCCCAAGAGACAGACTTGTCAGGCTTACCAAATATATCAGGTACAATCAAAGCTGCGCCTAATCCATGCAAACACTACCACAGCCAGGCTTGCAAAAGCAGACCTTCGGGTCTAAACAGTTACTAGAGAAAAGTGAGCATGATTTGTAACAAACCATCATTCTTATTTTTAAAAAGCTTTTAAATGAATGATTTTTTTTTTTTTTAACAGCAAGTCTGGCCTTCTGGGGCTTCATACAGGCTTTCAATTCACCGGCTGTTTCAAGATCATCAGGGGGCAGCGTCCAGGTGAAGGGGGGTAAAGTGCCACAGCTTGTCTGTAAGGAGTTACCCCTCATTTCTCCAAAGCATTAATATCAACAGCTGGTAGAACCTGAATACTGCTTGAGAAGCCAGGGTTGAAGTAAATTTGTCAATAGCTAAAATTTACTAAATACAAAAACAAACAGGAGTTATAATGGCTCCTTCTGGGGAGTGGAACTGAGGGTGGGGAGAGGGGTGGGGCAGTCACTTTGTAATAAAATCTTCTTTATGGTTTGATATTTTTTTCACCAGGCTTAAAATAAAGGTGGACAGAAGCTTTCAGATACGTAAAATCATTATATCATTGTAACACTGGACTGGAACTTTAATTACTCAAAGATTACTCTTGGGTCTGAAAGTGACTCAAGGACTTTTTATTATCTGACAGGGGCTAAAGAAGTTATAAAACATGCCTGAGATGGTCTGTGGGAAAAGAACACAGTGTCCCTCTTCTGGCGCTTTGATGTCCGCTCTCTGAATGTAAGGGCACCCACAGGAAGTGCACTGAAAAAGAGCTAGTTTAGAATTGAGTTCTGCTAGGTAAGGAGGGCACTTGTGATGAGCATTGGGTGTTGTATTAAGTGATGAATCACTAAATTCTACACCCGAAACTAACAAATAACATTATACTGTATGTTAACTAACTGGAATTTAAATAAAAACTTGGGAGGAAAAAAATAAAGAATTGAGCTCTGCTTTTCAGTGGAACTGGGATTTGGACAAGTCTGAATCTATGGGTAGCCTTGGTTTCTAACACAGAACTGGCCAAGCTCCTTTATTCCACAAAGTTTTCCTCGCTCCCTGCAGATTGATTCTGATAATGCTGTAGCATCAAACCAAGCTCGTCTTTTGGTGGCATTAATCAATATATCGAAATATTTGGAGGCATGAATCAGTAGTGAAACAGATCATCCTGGTGGTGAGTTTGCAAAGGAGGACTTGGCTAAAAACCTTGAAACCATCATCCTGCCCATAACGAAGATATAACAGGGTAAGAGTACAGTTTGGAAGAGGATGGAGGATTTCTTTGGAGCTGCTGGTCTTCCAACCCAAGGTGGTGGGTATGAGAGGCTTGCCTCTAACTTGAAGCTTAGCGGAGGGGACCTCCGCAGGATCCCCCAGAGTTTGCAGTTGAGGAATACCAGTGGATTGCTGTCCTGACTCCCACCTGAGAAATACGGAAAACAATGGTGACCTCCAGGTATGGCGAATCCTCAGGGCTGATTCTTTTTCTTGTGGAGCAGATTCAGAGGTCCCTCCTGCAATGCTGCTCAACTTCCGCATCTAACAGCACAACTCCTGCTCCCTCACCCCTGAGAAAGGCCCTTTGGAGAGTTCTTATCCAAGTGACCACCACGCCGGCTCCCTACCACAGACCCACCTGGCGCAGACACAACTCATTCATTATTGCCCTCCTCATAACTGCAACTGGTTCCCACATATAATTCCACCTATGGGAAAGTAACTGCACTTGCCCACCCACGAAGCTTTGAGTTAACAGCGTGGCTGCCAGCCATAAGTAACAGCTCAAAAAAAGAATATTGGTACCTAAACAGACCAACACACACACGCTCTCTCTAAACTTCTGGGTTGCACAGGTGGAACCGCAGAATATTCCATCATAAGTACATAATTATATTTTAATTAACGAATTCCCTATTGGTAGATGTTAGATCGCCACCAATTTTTTATTAACACAATTCCTACAGATCAAACTGCGGAATCACGTGGGGCTCCAGCCAGGGGCAGAACAGGGATCGCGAGGCTCGGGAGACAAACGCCGTGCCGCATCTCGGCGCCTGCGCACTGAAGCGCCCCCTTCCCGGCCTCCGTCGCGCCTGCAGCGCGCATGCGTCACCCAGCCAATATTCCGCGTCCGTCTTCCCCATTCCTGTCGCTCCCTTCGAAAAATGCAGTCTTCACTTCTGCTTCCTTGTGTAACCTGTTTCACAAGGTGAGGGGTGGCTTCTGGAACAAACCCGGTTCTCGAGAACACGGCCCGCCTGCCCGGAAGCGTGCTCTTACCCGCCTACCTGGGGGACTGGGCAGGGCTCCAGGGAGGCAAGGAGCCTATCAGATCCGAGGTCCCGCCCCCTTCGCAGCACCTGTTCCAGATTTGTTGTGAGGGTTGAATAAAGTACTAAAAGTTCCCGATACTTAAAGAGCATGAATAATTTGTAGCTACTGTGACCTGCCTCCATGTCTATTCATTTCCCTTCCGTGTTAGTAATTTAGCTCCACTTCTCCAAGATTAATCTTGTGTGTTGAATCCTCTTTCACTTTCTCAAGAACTTCTAGTTGTCACTCCTGTAGCCTCCACTTCATACTTTTCTAACTGGACATTCTCCTTACAGCCCATCTCCCCCATCATTTATATATAAATATCCTTCTGTTGTCTTGGGTTCTCACTGCTCTCTCTACCTCTCCTCGTTTTTCCTATCTCATGAGAACTGTAAACGGTTTCCACACCCATCTCTTCTTCCTTCCTACCCCATTTACTTCACTGGAATCTGGCTTCTTGTACCCACTCCACTAAAACTGTCCCCTGCAAGTGCCATTAGATACAATGAACAAATACCCGTGCTGAGCTCTCCACACCTGACAGGTCTGCCTGAAATCGCTGTAAACCTCTCTGTGCTGCCACTGGTATCCATAATGCTCATACTCCTCGTTTCCCTAGCTGTGATCACTCTTTATCTGCCACAAGTTTGTCTTCCTTGTCCTGCCTCCCTCTTCTGGTTCCCAGGTCACACTAGTCTTGTTTCTTTCACTCTCCTTTCATAGGCGAGTTCTTTCATGTCACTGTTTTTTCAGTGTCAGTGACCCTGGTTCCATACCTCTAGCCTAGATCTTTCTTCCTAGCTTCAAACTCTTGGCTATCCCACAAGATCCTCAGACTTAACACCTCTAAAACTTACCTCTTTTCAGCAAACCTGCTTCAATTTCTGTATATTATTGTTTTCCTGTGCTCCTCATCTCAGTGGATGGCATCATGTGCTGTCTCAAGCCAGAAAGGGAGCAGCCACCTGAGACTCCTCCCTCTCCCTCATGCCCAGTTGTGGGTCTGTTCCCTAGGAAATAGACTTTTGAGACTTGAGTGCAGGTGAGGGGGGGGAGGGGAGGTGCTCTCAAGAATAGCACCTGTGAGGACTGAGGGAGGGATGAGGTGGAGGGAGTTGAATAGCTGCTGCAGTTCAAACAGTGCCCTCAGCCAATCCTATGGTGACCTGGAATGGCTTTTCAAAATTGTTCCACATTGAGGCAGAGAGTGGAGCACATAGCCCCCAGTTAACCTGTCACTGGATGTGGGCTGCTTTCAGGAAGGAGTGTGCCTTAAGTGGGGTGGCTCTCTGTGCTGAGGGCAATTCCTATAGAGGGTGTAAGCTGAGAGAGGCATCACCCATCAAAATTCTCAGAATCTGGAGGGATGAGTGCCTTGTTTAAAAGAGGAAAACTGGGCATCACACCACAGTACCCACTACATCTCCATACTCAGTCACCAAATGTTTTACCTATTTCTACATTTTAATTTCAGGCAAAATCCCTCCTTCCTTAGACTACTCTCTTTAGTATTCAAAAGATATTTGAGAGTCTAAATGCACCAGGCACTGCATGACCGGGAACAAAGTTCCCAAGCAAAAATGCATGGCGGGAACAAAGTAATGGGTAAAGCAGACATAGTTTCAGCTTTCAAGATGTTTGCAGTCTAGTTGGGAAGTGAGTAATCATCCAAATACATACTCTGAAACTCTGATAAGTGTTCTGAAGAAAAACTAAGCAGAATTCCAGAATTGTGCAACATCACTAAATAAATAAATAAATAAATAAATAAATAAATAAATAAATAAGCAAGCAAGCAAGCAAGCAAGCAAGCAAGCAGGATGCTATGAGATCTTATAAGAAGGGAGGCTTGCCCAGCAGAATAGTGGGGTAGAGTCAGGGAAAGATTCCCTGAAGAAATGTCAAAGAGGAGTGGGGATTAACTAGATGTGTGCTTGGCTGTTGGACTGATAAGCAAACTGCCTTTGCGAAGTCTAATGACAAACGGGACAAGGAGCCGGAGGCCCTGCAAGACCAGCACGTCTGAAATGCAGAAACTGAGCGGAGAGAGCAGTAGGAGATGAAAATGAGAGGCAGGCAGGAGCCAGGTCATGCAGAGTTTGGGTCTTTTTTCCTACAAGTAATGAAAAACACTGAACAGTTTTAATCTCTATACAGCATAAAAGGTATATACATTAGTTAAGCAGAATATTCAACCACCCCATCATATAGATATACGAAATGGTTAAAAGCCAAATTCTGCTATATCCAATGAAGATATTATCACAGTAGCCTGCTTCTCTACCCCTAATGGCTACTTCTGGTGCCTCTGAACAGTAACACCTGGCTGTTATTGACTGATTACTAAATGCCAGTTTGTTAAGTGCTTGGCATCAATTAAATGACTTAATAAAGCATCTTTATGTAATGGGTACTATTTAGACATGAGACAGAGAGTGCAACTTGTACAAGTTCTCGAAGCCAATAAATGGCAGAGTAAGACATGAAGCCAGATGTCTAATTATAAAGCTAAAGCTATTGACTATGACACTGAAATACCCTACCTAAGCTTTGGAAACACCCAACCTCACCTGACGTGAGTATTTCTACACTGCCTTAAACTTCCTCCCGTCATGCCCAACTCATGAGATCAGACCTATTTTGTAAATCAGTGTCCACCAAACCCCATACAACAAACACAGGCTACCATTTGAGGGCCACCCCTAGAACCAGAGCACTTTCTCCTGGTTGATTCCACTGGTCCTTATTCCCTCCTCACCAGCCTATGATTTTGATGCTCCAATCTTCTGGCAGCTAAACCCAACAGCTTTAAAAAATATTTGCTAGAAAAATACAAACTTACCTGAATATGAGCCAAAGAAAAACAAAAAGGCAAATCTGCTATAGTCTTGTCCTAATAATAACTTTTATTATCCTGTTTTTGATTTCTATGTTAAAGCTCACCCTCTATTCCTAATCAAGAGCTATTATGTTCCAAACTATAAAGTTATGAAAGTATCCACTAGATGTCAGCCTTGAGCTGCAATGGGGTTTACTTGGATGTGACTAGGCGTAAGCTATTAAGGAGGGAGCATAAACTGGAAAACGTTTGGAGTTTGGGTGATTTCTTTTGCAGTGTAATTGTAGTTAGCTCTTTGTATCAACACCATAGTTTGATTTTTCAACAAGTATAATTAGATCAATACATTAGACCGTGTCACTTCTCTGCTTAATAAGGTCCAACGTGTTCTAAAACCAAACTCCTTACCACAGCCTGTATCACCCACTCCTCCATTCCCATCCACACCTCCTTCAGCTACACTGTTCCCTGAACCCACCTAATCAGGACACTGTAGTAATCAGGACACCTTCTCAAGAGAAGCCCTCCCAGACACCCTTTGTAAAATGGCACCCAGCCTGCACAATATCCATAATGCCCTATCCCCCCTCCCCACTCTGACTTATTTTTCTTCATAATACTTATCACCTGAAATACTACATTTACTCACTGTCAGTCTCTCTCTGGAATGTTAGCTCTCTGAAAGCAGCAACTTTTGTCTTATTCACTGCTTTATTCCCAGAGCCTAGAATAGTACCAGGCTTATAGGAGGTGCTCAATTAAATACCATATAAATGAATTACCTTAATTCCAAGATACTCAGAAAAGATCTCATACTTCAAAGAGTCATTTGTTTTCATTCAGCAAATACTTATTAAATACCTAATATAAAGAAGACATTGAATTATGGGAAGTATGAGAGACATTATCTTATTGATGAGAAGCAAAGTCTCTTGCTCTTATAACATCTGAGAGAGAATGCATGCATATTTAAAAGGTTTTACAAAAAGAACTATATGACAATCATGGCTCCCCACTGTGGAAAACTATGTAACAACAAAAACATGATGCAAGCATTCATCTCTAGGCATATTTGCTACCCTGCCTCCAAATAGAAGATTGTTCGATTCTTAAACCCTCCCTGAAAGATGTTTTCTGCAGAGTAGGAGCCTTTCTTTGTGGGTAACCCAATTCCCTTCCCCTGCATTTGAAACACACTTATTTTGCTTTGTCCTCAATGACAATAAAAACTACCCAGTTACCTTTCTCCAGATTATTCAACATGCACTATTTAAAGGTGTTCCTGGCTTTGATCTTTAATTCGAAGCTGAGTTGTATTTTTGCCCAGAGGATTCAATTAAGTTTCATGATTTCCATGTCCATTCTCTCATTCCTACACCTTATGCCCTTGGGGGAAAAAAATAATCATTGTCCTTTCTGGGGGGAAAAAAAGTGGAAGTCAAGAAAAATAATCCACCATACGCATATGGTCTGGGTTCCATCAAACCATTAGGAGTAAATTCAGGCTCCTCTGGACCCAAACCAATTATTCAGCCTCTTTCCAGCCCCTCCACCCTCACAGATGAGGTCATTCTGGAGGGAAAAAAAATTAAAATAAAGGAGGGAGATACTTAAGTAGATTATCACTGGAAGATGATTTTTTAAGAAATACATTTAAGTAAATCTTAAGTGATTTTACTCTCCAACACAGGTTTGCTGGTAATGCTGCTGCTGTTTAATATGAGACAAATGTAGGAGTTTCAAGTAGAGAACATTTTGGTGCACTTTCCTATGGATCTACAACCTATGGTTTATTTGGATATTTTCTCCCCTGTTGAAGAAAATTTAGTCCTGTTTCTTTAGAGTTGACAAGCATATGAATGTTTCCCTCTGAAATCTCCGTTGCTCTGAACTACAGCCAAGCACATCCGATGCATAATCCTGTTAATTTATTTCTTCTCCTTATGGAAACATTCCAAATAAATGTGGCCACTTGAAAGGTGCTAATATAATTAAAACGACAAACTCATTTCAATGGATTTTACTTTACCTTAAAACAACGTATCTCCACATAACCAGTTTGTGGAGAATTTAAAGCTTATTTAGATAAAAGGCCTAATGAGACTCTGATAAGTTATGAATATTAGCCCATATTTCAAGGATAACTTGGCTGCTTTACAGCATTACGCTGTAGGCAAACTTCAGCCAGGAGTAATACCTTAATGGACTCACGGTAAGAAAGTGAACCAAACCCCCCAGACTGGCGCTCATTCTAGTTCTAAATTTAAGCTTAGAAAAATATCTATTGTTTCTCTTATTTTTAAGTGAATGATACCAGGAAGGTTTAGAAACCAGACAATGTTTGAGGACAGAGAATTCCCGCTCTTATAAAGGAAATGGTAGTCACAAACTGATCAGGAGAAAATTGTTCTTGAAATGAGAGCCCAAGAGTTGTTCAGAAAATAGCTTAATTTAGCAGTTAGCCAACTTCTTTACCCACTCCTTCCTTCCGAGTCCAACTGCCCCAATTTTCTCATGAAAACACACAATTTCACTTATCTGTACTTCATCTAACGACCATGTTTCTCCAGCCCTCTCCTCTGGGCTATGACTTATTTGCCTGAGACCCTCTCTTTGATCCTACCAAGGAGATGAGCACCTCAATTCAATGTGTCCAAACTAGGCCTACAAGGAATATCAGCTACCTTCATGGGGCTATTTAACTCCGCACTTTAGGCCCCAATAGCACAAACCAGGCTGTGGCTTCAAATTGGACCATACGTTCTAGTGTGGTGGGTTTTCCAGCCTGGGAGCCCCAGTCTCTCTGCCTCTCATCTCCTTGCTACCTGCTCACCTGAAAGGAGGTCTTCCATTCCCACTGCTCCCTCTGGGTAAGCATGAGACAGGCCTGTAGGCTTCAGTAGCTGATAAAATAAACTCCACAAACTCTACTCCACAAACCTCGCTGCTCTCCCTAGTGCCACCTCAGAGCAGGCAGGCAGACAGAAATCTCCTGTCTTAGGTCTAAGCCACATTTTCCAACAGAATTTACCAGATGCTCTACATTTGGGAGATTCACTGGACCTTTGCCCAGCCAGTAATAATGACACTTTGGTCTCCATTTTGCTGACAATCCTCTTATGAACTCTTCTATCAGCCAGAACCTTGGAGAAAATAAAATGGGTTGCATCAGACCCCGTCTTGAAGCCCCTAATACCTTTGTGATGCCACGACTCAGATCTAACACAACAGACACCAGGGAATTAGATTTGCAACCACAGTACCCACAATGAGACTGAGGTTCTTGCTACGACCATGGCAGCTGATAGGAGCAGTTACATAAACCTGGGTAACTGGACTTGGTCGATGTATCAGGTTATAGCAGCTTTTATTATGATGTCAGCCTCTTTGACATTGTACTGTCAATCACAGCTCTAACTGGAATCTTCGGGTGCCAAACAACAGATATTAGAAAAAAAGAAATAAAACACATCCATTCTAAGAATGAGGAGAAGCTTTTCTTTGGACCATACAATGACCAAGCAGAAATCTGGCCTTGAGCAAAGATATAGATGGGAGAATCTCTCACAGTGGCCTTAAACCTAAAAGACAATGCTGCTTCTCAAGGACTTTGGAGACAATACACTTGCTAGAACCAGGAAGGATCACTTCAAATCAGGCTTTGCTTCAAGCATGGGTGAGAACCATAATAGCTAGATTAGGCAGACCTCTAGTGTGGGAACTTATGGGAGTACAGGCATGGCTCCTGTTTGGTATCCAGGCTATGCCAAGAGACCAGGAGCCAAGGCTATCAGAACAGAGAATAAGAGGAGCATCAGGAGAATGTGGTCTTAAAAATGCCTGGACATGGGGCGCCTGGGTGGCACAGCGGTTAAACGTCTGCCTTCGGCTCAGGGAGTGATCCCGGCGTTCTGGGATCGAGCCCCACATCAGGCTCCTCCGCTATGAGCCTGCTTCTTCCTCTCCCACTCCCCCTGCTTGTGTTCCCTCTCTCGCTGGCTGTCTCTATCTCTGTCGAATAAATGAATAAAATCTTTAAAAAAAAAATAAAAAAATAAAAATGCCTGGACAGAATATTTCCTATCTCAGTGAATGACATAGCTACTTGCCCAAGTTCCAGTTATCATTTTCTCCCCATCACAACCCACATCCAGGTTTCTCCCGTTCACAGTTCTGTTAATGCTATAGGGCAGGTGCTACTCTCTCACGTAGGAAAATACAAGGGCCTTAGTAACTGGTTTCTCTGCCTCTGGTATGGTAATAAGAGCATGCTTTCGTAAATATAAATCATGGCACTCCATGGCTTAAAATCCATCAGTGGCTCTCTATGGCCTTTGACATAAAACCCAAGACACCATCACACAACCTCCATAGCTGAATCTTGCCTTGAATTCTATGTTATTTAGCTGACTCTTCATTAGTCTTCAAATGGCAACTGAAGTATCATTTTCTCTAGCTTTCCCTGACAGCCCCTAGCCTGCTTGTTAGACACTCTTCCTCTGTGGTCCCATCATCCTTTCTTAAATCTGAGGCTCCTATCACAACAATATTGGGTTACCTAACTCCTCCACCAGGGGAAGAACTCCTTAAGTGCAGGTACCATGTCATTCATGATATTTAATGATAGCCAGCACATGGGAGGCTCCCCCAAGTGCTGGTGACCCAAAGAGAAATAACATACAGTTCCTACCCTTGAGAAGCATAGTCTAGTCTAGAAGGCAGTTAAATAAACAAACTAGAATACAATGTAAGTGCAATGACAGATGTATGATCAGAATTCTATACAAAGCATCTTCCATTCCCACAGTTCCATCATCTTATACACAGCACTAGTCACGTTGCTGAATTTTTGCTTGACTGTCTCCCAGAACACTGTGAGCCCAAGATAAGGGTTGGGAAAGTGGAGGGGAGGGGGAGACACAGACTGTTCTATTCATCTTTGAATCCTTAGTGTCTCACAAAGAAGCTGGCACATAAGGGTGCTCTCTATATTGAATACATGGAGTAATTAACCACACCCTTCCTGGGAGGCTGGGAGGTGACCAAAGAAAGCTAAAATGAGGAGAGGCGCCTGGGTGATGCAGTCGTTAAGCGTCTGCCTTCGGCTCAGGGCGTGATCCCAGGATCCTGGGATCGAGCCCCACATCAGGCTCCTCCGCTGGGAGCCTGCTTCTTCCTCTCCCACTTCCCCTGCCTGTGTTCCCTCTCTCGCTGGCTGTCTCTGTCAAATAAATAAATAAAATCTTAAAAAAAAAAAAAAAGAAAGAAAGAAAGAAAAGAAAAGAAAGCTAAAGTGAGGAAATTGACATTATCACTGAACTTGAAAGTCATCTCCCAGAATGAAAGGGAGACAAATGGCACTAGCAAAGCCCTTAAGAGGAGGAGCAGTTGGGGGAAAGGAGGGGCTAGACAAGCACAGCTGATTTTAGAAAGATGTGCAAAGTAAATTCAAAGCCTGAGTATATTCTAGCACTCCACTCCGTCCTCTCAGGGATACTTGGATGTCCTAAGAGACTCACAGTGAAGAGGTACTTATCCTAGGTCCCCTGTCTACCTATGAAATACACTGAAGAATTCTGACCTAGGAAGGACAGCTATAAATCCTCACACATCACAAGAATAATACGCAAAATTCAGCACTAAGGCTTCTTCATTTTTCATTCACTACAGACCAGGTACTAGCATGCCCAAAATTCAAACAGAATTGAGGATGAGACCATAGTCTTCACTCCCCATAGTCTTGACTCAAAGATGCCAGAGCAATTTATTTTGGGAATGTAAACTGTAATTATTTTGGAAGCGTTCAATAAAAGAAGCTATAGAAAACATGTCTCAGGGGGGAAAAAAAGAAAGGCTCAGTAATTTGGGCCTGGAATGGAATTGTACAGGTAACAATGATTCTGTGAAATATTTTATCTAACAGAACCCATGCTCTTTACCTGACAGAGTCATAATGAACTTCAAGCTTTGTTCTAAACCAAACCCTTAAGTGTGCATAAAGGGCAAAGAATGAAGTCAAAATGAAAACAGTGTATTTCAGTTTGTATTTTTAATTCATGAAAACTTGTTGAAGGGAGATCACACACACACACACTCCTAGCAAGCTGGATTTTCACGCTCCTCTTACCACTATTTCACCTTTGGCCTGTTTTTTAACGAAGAAGCCAGAACCAGGCCACCATAAGCTCTCAGAGGGAAGCCCCTGGATCTGCCACGTGTAGGAGGCAGAGTCGCCCCACCGAGGCTCTGTGCCCTCAGGTGTCTATGGTTGTTGCACGATTTGACCTCATAAAAGGAAAAAAAGATAAACCCTGCTCATGGTTTTACTGAATAAATTGTTTAGAATCTAACATGTATAATTTCAAAAACACAAAAGAGTAAAATAAGCAGAAAATCTGTTCTGTGTTGTCTGAAACTTCCGAACTAAGGAACGTTGACTAGAATATTCTTTGCATTAAATGGCAATGTGTGATTTTACAGCCTATAATAAATAGAAATTCTTTACATCAGGAAAACGGGGTGAAAAGAGAAACCATTATGAATGTGGAATTGAGAAATACCCTAAATACGGTGGAGAACGTCAAGAGACAGAAGCAATATGGAGGAAAAAAATCCTAGTACCAAGAAAGCAGTATACGGTTTCAGTGAAACTCTGGTAACATTCAATTGTGTTTCTGGGGTTGTATAAAATCTACCAGGATGAAAAGCTGACCAGGTTATGCTTTCCACATCAAAATTCATATGTATCTCTATGGGAAATGTTCCATAATGTCAAGTTTGGTGATAAAATAGGTCAGAGCAAGCAAACAAAATTTTCAAAAATTCCTTGACAGTAATATTCGCAGAAAAATATTTTAGCTCAATTGATATTTACTCTGCATAGGGCTAGAAAAATGGAAAAGCTTATAACTTCTTATATTCCTCTTTACTTAGAAACATATCTATTATGAGAAGGGTTACTATATCAAATTCATGCCATGTTATTTGCATCCATTTTTAGTAAAAATATTTACAGATAGGATACCAACATCAAACTTTATATTATCTTTTTAAAATTCAAATTTATTATGGCTTTAAGGAAATATGTGACGAGGCATCCAAGCTCTTTCTAAACTACAACATTTTTTTTAATTGTTCTTTTCAAAGAATGTTGTAAACACTTCAGTTTTCAATATAAAAAGATAACGGAGATGCACAATTCATGATTTTATGTATTCATGCAGAGCGAAGAGGAAATGATGTTGAAACAAACTCCCAACCCCAAATACCTGGGTAATCAAGTCAAATACTTTAAAGCTGATTTGTGTGTGTCTGTCTCTGTGTGTCTGTGTTTGTTGATTATAATTTTTAACTACTATAGGAGCACCCCAAATTGATTGGAAAGCTGCCTGTCTAAACTCTTCAAATTCAACAATTCCATCATTTCTTCCCCATTACAAAACCAGATTTAAACATACCAGAAATGCAGAACCAGTATGACCATTTCTCTCTTCAGCAATAATATCTACTTCCAAATTGGCTAGATCTAAAGCTAATGGAAGTGGAATCTGGCTTCCTCTCAAACCAGCTACAATGAATTCCTATGATCACTGTTTTGGACAGACAGGCCCTGAGGGGTTCCCTCTGGAAAACAGAAACATGAGGTCATTTCCAAACCCACTGCATCAGGAAAGACTTTAGAAAGTTCTCTTGAAGACACACAGTCACCGTTTTTATGCTTCATGCAGCTCAAAGATTGCTCTAGTCTACCATAGCTCTAAATCCAAAAAAAAAATTAGAAAAGGAGTTTCCAGGAAACATTATAAGACCCTACCCAAGGTTGGATTTTAGACTTGGACAAAAAAGAGGTCACCCAAACATTGATTTTTTATTTCTTATTCTGTGAAAAGGCTTCTGAAGACCAACTTTAGCTTCTGTCCAAACTAGGTCCTCAATGCTTGGTGCTCAAGTCTTTTTCAGAAGGTGCAATTATTTCAATTCTGTTCCTGAGGAACCAGTGGGGTTTGTTTTCTCTGGATGTGCTCCCTGTGCCCCCAGAATGTGTAACATTTCCTTTGATCTTCACATCAGTCCTCTGAGATTGGAGAGACAAACCCTCTCCATTTTACTGATGAGTTTATCAGCAGGTGACTTGCCAAGTGGCTTAGTATAAGCAAAGTTATAATGCCAGAACCAAATGCTCAAATCCAGAACTTCATTTTTTTTTTTACACAAAAGCATCAAAAAGAGGTGTGGTTACTAATTGACTAATGAATCTATTTGAACATATGCATGATATAATCCACACATGGGGTATTCCCCTTCGAGCTTGGCCACAATATCCATCTAGACCAAAATCGAGAGTTCACTTGCAAATGATGGCTACAAATTTGCCATTCACCTATGTTAGACACCAAACACCTAATTGGCCCTTGCTAGGAAACTACTTTCCTGCTGGGCAAGAGAAAAAAACTTGAGAACCCACAGCTGCCGTGAGAATGATTTAAAAGAGAAAGTTGATAGAATCATAAAAGCCCAGGGGAGAAAAAGGAATTCCCAAGGAAGTTACAAGGAAATGTATAGAATACTTGTGTTATCTTTAAGATTTTAAACATCAGAAACAAAACCAGCCATATCACTCATGTTTTCCTCTAAACAAATATAAATGTAAATGACTACACTATTTTATAAATGTAAATGACTATATCATGTCATCGATGTAAATGACTATACTATTTAAACTAGAACCCTGTGATTAAAGAGATTTATATTTATATTATGCTTAGTTCCTCTTTATGATTACTGCTTTAAATCTAGCAAAAGAGATTCATCATCCTCCACTTTCACCTGGGGTTTAAAAGTAACTTTCAAAGGCTCAGGGGTTGAGATCTCCCCTCCTTCTCTGGGAGGATACACCGCCCTGGCCTCCTCGCGGTCTGTTTCACTGAGCTCAACAGGGTAGAGCTCGCTGATGGGGCCCAGAGACTCGCTCCTGGCAATGATGTCCACACCCATTTCCCTGACCTCCTCCGCATCTTCGGTCACATCGCCCACAGTTCCGTCTTTAGCCTTCCGAAGGCTACGCATCTTAAAAGCTTCCTTCGAGGGAGCTGCGTTAGAAATGGATTTCTTAAACCTTTCCCCTGACTGTTTCAGCCTCTCTCCTGACTGCCTTAACCTCTCTCCTGACTGCCTTAGCCTTTCTCTCCTCTCTGGGGTCACTATTCTAGTTCTAATTCTGTTCACTTTCTTGTCAAAATTCTGCCGTGTCTTCTGCATGTTTTCTTTGGAAAATGCCTTTTTGATATTATCAATGCGCTCCTTGCCTGACTTTCTAAGCCTGGCAGATCTGCTTTCTTCGACATAATATTCTTCATCTGAAGACAGATCTATGGGAGGGTCAAAGACATCGTCATCGGTCTCTTGATTCTCAGCTAGGCTTCTGTCTTTAACAATAGACAGGGATGTCGGACACCGAATGTCCTCCTGAGGGAGAGAGAAAGGAAGCACATTAGATATCAGTTCTTTTACCTTGTGGCCACACCTTTTCCATCTCCTCCATGGGCGGTGCGCCCTCCGCCTGCTCCTTAACTCTTGGTTTTTTCTCAAGGTTTCTCTCTCCTTGTCTCTTGTTGCTTCGTCTCCCAACCTCAATGGGAACAACCTGATCCCCTCCTCTGCTTTCAGATCCAACAGTAAGCAAACTCACAAATATTTTATCTTTACCTCTTCCCTTCTCCTAAGATGAAGACACACTTCTAAATGACAGACAGATGTTACAGTGATGTAACAGAGACACCTCAACTTAACATGTCCAAGGGGCGCCTGGGTGCCTCTGTTGGTTAAGCATCTGACTCTTGGTTTCAGCTCAGGTCTTTTTTTTTTTTTTTAAGATGTTATTTATTTGAGAGAGCAAGCGAGAGCGCTGAGAGCATGAGCAGGGGGAGGGCAGAGGGAGAAGGAGAAGCAAACTCTCCACTGAGCAGGGAGCCCAACACAAGGCTCAATTCCAGGACCCCAGGATCATGACCTGAGCTGAAGGCAGACGCTTAACTGATTGAGCCACTCAGGCACCCCTTAGCTCAGGTCTTGATCTCAGGGTCCTGAGTTCAAGCCCCACGTTGGGCTCCACACTGGACGTGGAGCCTACTTAAACACAAATAAATTAAATAATAAATAAGTAAAATTTTAAAAAGCTTAATATGTCCAAAAATTAAGGTCCACACAGCATCCTCTCCACAGCTGCTTTTCCTGGGCCTCTCACCACCAACCCCCCTCCAGGTGTCACCCAAATAGAAATCTCAGAATTTTCAACCCAGGTATTTCTTCTCCTTCTCATCCCATACCCAAGAGGTCACCGAGCACCATCGATAACACCGCTTAATAACTCCTGCCCCCTCCTCCTTCCTCCTTGTCTTAATTCAGGTCTCTGTCATCTCAAGCCTGAACTTTTGCAATAATATGTCTACCTCCAAAGCATCACGTAAGTATTTCCTGGGAAAAATTTCTAAAGCACAGCTCTGATCACATCCTTTCTCTACTTTAAAACTTTTGGGAGCTCATCAATACTCGCAGGAGAGTGTTCAGTTCTTTAATATGATTAGAAGGCTCCTCAGTTTGAGCTAAACCTACTTTCCAATCCAGCAACGCACAACCGCTCTCTGCTCCTCAAACAGTGTTTTCATCTCTCCGTGACTTTGTATATTTTCTTACTACCTTTGTTTTTTTGCTTCTTTTAATGCCTTTCATCCCTTTTCAGCTCTGTCAACAAAATCTTCAAGAATCAATTCAAATGTCCCCAACCTTCCCCTCAAGAAGCTAATTCTTTCTCTAATTTACACCAGAATGACACGTCCACACCTCTACTTACAACAGTTAATCACTGTTAGAATTGAACTGGAATTCTACTGATTTATACTGAGGCCTTGACTAAATAATAGGTTCGATGAAAGCAGAGATGTGTCCTATGTTTTACCGTCAGTGTCTATCAGAAAGCCTCGTACAAGGTAGTTATACCAATAAATGACTGTTCAAATAGGGTATACACCTTCGTTCGACAAATAGTTCCTAAGCACCTACCATGCACCAGTCAATGTTCTAGGAACTGAGAACCTCCTGTGAAGAAAACAGAGTAAAAGAGCTTATATTCTTGTAGAGAGAGAAATAAACAAGGTAAATATATATTCTGTTGGGTGGTGGTAAATGCTAAGGCGAAAAATACAGTAGGGAAGCAGGATTTACAGTGACTAAGGAAAATGCTTAGAAAGCCCTCACCGATAAGATGACATCCTAGCCAAGATGGAAAGGTAATGCATATATTCGGGAGGAAAACCAAAACGGCAAGGAAGGCAGTATGATGGGAGCAGAGAGATCAAGGGGCAAGAAGAGGAGGAAAGAGGGTAAGAGAAGTAGTGGGGGAGCCAGCTCATGTAGGGTTCTATATCCAATAATAAGGACCATGGCTCTTATTCTGAGTTTGATAGAAAGTTAAGGATTTTATTTATTTATTTGAGAGAGAGAATGAGCTGGGGGAGGGGCAGAGGGAGAAGCAGACTCCCCGAGGAGCAGGGAGCCCGATACGGGGCTCCACCCCAGGGCCCTGGGATCATGACCTGAGCCGAAGGTGGATGCTTAACCAACTGAGCCATCCAGGCGCCCCTCCCACACTTTTTTTTTTTTTTAAGATTTAATTTATTTATTTGACAGAGAGAGACAGCCAGCGAGAGAGGGAACACAAGCAGGGGGAATGGGAGAGGAAGAAGCAAGCTCTTAGTGGAGGAGCCTGATGTGGGGCTCGATCCCATAACGCCGGGATCACGCCCTGAGCCGAAGGCAGACGCTTAACTACTGCGCCACCCAGGCGCCCCCCCTCCCACACTTTTATCATGAAAATTCTTTTCACTAAACTGGCACCCCTGGTAGGAAGCCCTTTTAAAAGTTTTGAGAATAGTGACATGATTTGACCCATGCTGTAAAAGGATCACTCTGTTGAAAACAAGCCCTAGGGGGTGAGATACGAAGCAAGGAGAGCAGCTGGAGACCACTAAGGTAGTCAGGTGAGAGATGCATGTGGGTGCTGGCAGAGGCCATGCTGAGAAGCAGTCAGATTCCAGATCTCCTGGGAAGGTAGGTGCTAACAGGACTTACCGCTAGATTTGGATGTAGAGTGTTAGCGTCAAAGATGATTTTCAAGTACATGGCCTGAACAACGGGAGGATAGATTTCCAAATAACTGACACAGGGAAGAAAGCAGGAGGAAGAGACTGGAGGGGAAGGTTGGGATCTGAGATGTCAAGTAGGCAGCTGTGTATACGAGCCTGGAATTCAGGAAAGAGGTTTGGACTAGAGTATAAATTTAGGAATCATTTATGTCAAGAACTAAAAATCATGAGGCCAGATGAAAGAGACTCCTAAGAGACTGAGTGAATGGGTCAACACTCAGTGTTACCCAAACTTCTTGGGGCCAAGGTACATTTCGGAATTCAGAGTATTTCAGATTTGGGGAAAACAATATATTACATTACTTTCCCAGTCAGATCTTGGGAAGAAACAATTCTGTGACATGAATATGAATATTCACTCTAAGGTGGGATAAAGAGTATAAACAGTCTTGTGCTATTTCTGGTCAGTTTTGCCACCAAATGGGTTCAGGTCAACCATAGGTCTTGCTACCCAGTATGTTATGAACACTTTTTTAGAAATTTTTGGATTTTGGTGTTTGGACAGATAAATGGATTTTGAACCTATAGTTAAAAAGGAAGAGATGAGGAAGAACCAAAAAGGAGAAATATCGGCCAGCGAGGCAAGATGAAATCCAAGGGAGCAGCACCCTAAGAAACCAAGGGAAAAGAAGTTTCAAGAAGAGAGGAAGGGACCAACTATGTCAGATATGTCAAAGGATGAGGATGAGGACTAGATTTGAGAACATGGCAGACACTGGGGACCCTTGAGAACCAGCCCAGAAACACAACTGCTAAAGAAACCCGATTATTTAAGGATTATTTCCAAAACTAAACAGGCAAAACTTTAAGGGTCATGAGATTTTTTTAAGGGAACCCATGAGTTAAAGTTTCTAAAAGAAACTATGTTCCTATTTGAGATCCAGATTAAATCTGTTCAATCAAAACAAATTAATAAATACGTAAGAAATAGGTTTATTCCAAAACCCATCAGACTGACAGTCAAGAAGGTCCTTTGGAACCTTATTTCTTTGGATACTTGCTTAAAATTAAATTCTTTGGCTACAGGATTGGAGAGTCTAGCAGCTTAAAAAAGAAGAAAAGGCAGGTGGGCGTCTCATAACTCTCTGATGAATCAGTGAGAAGCAGCAAAATATTCCTCTCCTTTCCTGACACCTGCTGCAGAGAGTAGCTTCAGCAACACCAAGTGGGCTGGTACGGCCTGAGAAGGTATAATTAGAATAGGAAGGAGCCAAAGAATAATTACTGCTTCGTAGAGTGAAAAGCCTCACAATCTTGCTATGAAGGAATCAGACATAGCTTAACTCAGGAATCACATACCCTTCTTTTCAATTGCACAAATTGTACAAAATCACGGTTAAAAAGAAAACAAAGGTAGTCAGAGAGAGTACTTGTTACATGGCTCTATTTGTTGCAATTCCTACTGAGTCAGAGATACCACGAGGTAACGATGAATATGCTGTAATAATAATTGAAGATTATGGGGCTTAGTTACAGTTGATTTCCAAATAATTATTATATATCTTTTTTTAAATTTTATTTATTTATTTGTGTGAGAGAGAGAGAGCACGAGTGGGGAGGGAGGGTTGTTCAAAGGGAGGGAGTACGAGAAGCAAACTCCCTGCTGAGCAGGGAGCCTGACCTAGGGCTCGATCCTAGGACCCCAGGATCATGACCTGAGCCAAAGGCAGATGCTTAACCAACTGAGCCACCCATGCACCCCTTATTAGATATCCTTTTATGTAAAAGTCGAGATAAAATGATTTTGTAACAAAGCAAGTACTATGGTCAGAGTAAAGTGGCTTCGATTGAGTATCAAAGTAACATAGCTAGGGGACTTTCAAATACAGAGAAGTCCAGAGCTTATCATTAGGGAATGGCCAAATATCTCATTTGGTAACCGCAGGCATGTGGTTTGTAAGCAAAATTGCTAGAAGAGTTGGTACGACGGCTGGCTTGCATGAGAAGGTCATCAAGGTGAAAGTACGTTCAAAGAGAAATCATAATTGTATGACAAAGAGCAGATAATTCTTTTTTATGTCAATGTCCAGGATTAGGCAAAAGCTCCTGTGGGAGATAAAATGCCAGTAAAGATTGCCCTCAAAAGATGTATCCTGGGAAGACTTTTTGGGGAAAAACCCAAATGGAAACAAAAGTATACTACAGCTGAATTACTCCAGCTTCAAGTCAATTTAGTAGGACAGGTGATCTCACTATAACCACTTATACATACTAACTATGAGAATGAAGTATAAGAACTAATTTTAACTGAGTATAATCATGTGCATACTGTATAGTGGTCTAACAGCTAATGAATCATCAAATCCATTGTTATTTGGCTTCATCTTTTCTCTACAAGCTCTACCGTTATAAAAGACAGCAGCTGCTTACTGACAAACTGCCACTTCCACGAACAACCTAATTTCATAGAACCTTCACAGCACTGTATCTTACAAGGAACGAGATCTGACTTAAATTAGCGCCTCTCAGTAGCTTTTTCATGCTATCTTCTTGTTCAACTAATTATAGGAACTCAAAGAGGAAAAAACAGCAAGTTTCAGGGAATAAATAGGTGAATACAGAAAATCTTAACTGTAAAAAAACAAAAATTATGTCAATAGACAAAAGTCAATTAGAACTTTTCAGAAACGTCCTTTCCTCTAGCCTTTGTAGATCTTGTTTGGTACCTGGTTCTCTCTTTGCACAAGGTTCTCAGGAGAAATGCTAGATACCAAGAATGTTTCCTGGCACGCCCCATGCGAGTGAAGAGTGCAACATAACCCATTCCTGCTAATGCCCTTGGAAGGTGAACTGAAGAATGGATCCTATGTTCTCTAGTACCAAATCTAGATCCCCATTACTTACACTAACACTGGAACTGGCCTCTTTTTCTTAAATAAAACAGGGTCTTTACAGATCCCAAATACTACTCTGCCATCCCAGTGTAATTTTATCAGTCAACAAAGCACGATGGAGACCTGTCTAACGTGTAAACAATGCTGTGGGGCCTTGCGGCCCGCATCCCTCGTGTCTTATAAACATCTGCCTACATATTCCAGCTGCGTTCCTATTTCATTTTGTTTTTACTCTTCAAAGGTTTTTTTCCTATGCATAGGGGTATCCATCCATTTTAAAAATACACTGTGATAACACTGTGTGTGTGTGTGCGTGTGTGTGTGTGTGTATTTATATATCAAAACTTCCCTCCAAAAATGTTGTACCAGTTAATACTCAGTTAATACCCCCACCAGAATATGAAAGTGCTTGGCTTTTTTTTACCTTAAACTCTGAGTATATGTTTTAATCACTGAAAATACTTAAATAGGGAAAAATGGAATTCTGATCATTTATTTTTTGTGTGAACAGTCTGATAATGACTTTCCCATTTTTCTACCACAGGAGGAGAGTTCAACTTTTTCCTTTTGATTTGTAAGAGTTTTAAAATATATTACAGATACCATGCATTTTGCCATGGATGTGTTCCTATTTCAAAAAATATGAATGCCAAACACAGAGTCATATAGGAACACAGCACAATACATAATGCCACACTAAAACTACTATATTAAATAAACGAAGTCAAAAGACTTAGTAATCAAATGGAAGCAATTACTTATATGACTCCCAACATTTGTAAAACTAACAACTATAAACGCACCTGCCTAACTATTCGTTAAGAAATACTTTTTCTTACTATCATCGTAACCTACATATTACCACATGTAAAAATTCCAACGGACAAATAATATTCTGAAAAGTTTACATTTTACTGTTTAGGGCTTTTCTGGCTCTCCCTTATAAAGGGGGGAAACCACCCTGTGGAACTACAGGTCCTCAGTTTCTTTTTTTATACAACAAAGAGGGGTTTTAAACCAAAGCCTTCTTAGATCTCTTCTAGAACTAACATTCTCAGTCTCTGAAAGGGCATCAAGCTGATACGGCTAATGATACCAATATTAAGTTTCAAAGGCAAGAAATAGCCTCAGCTATGATCCACAGTTCCTATTACACAGAATGGTTGAGAAACTCCAAGCACTGATAGGATAGTACATTAGTCAACACAGAAATGGCTTTATCCTGGGATTCTCACTGATAGAGAACTCTACTCCATGAATATACACAATAGTTAGGATATGATGCTGGAAATTTCTCATAGGACTGGTTGGCAATTTAAGGACGTTAAAATTTTGCAGTAACCAAACCAAACGCAGATGGCCAGCTTACCTGGAATATTACCACCCGGAATTTGTTTTTCTTCATTATTTCCTCTTGCTTGGATTCAACTTTTTTCACGTGAATCTGTTGCCTCTCCACCCGGGCCTTCACGTCTTTAATGTGAGCGCTGACTTTTCGAGTTTTCTCGAACAACTTGTTAATGACATAGCCTGTATTGTTGTGTGACTGTGAAAGCTTCAACAGGTCAATCTGGACGGACTTTATGGCGTTTTCCATTTCCCTGTGTCTCTCCTCTAGTCTCTTCTGGCTTGCCTGCACACTGTCCACGATAGTGGCTACTTTGTCCAGCACGGTCACGATGGTAAGAGCAGCGTCTTGGTCTTCATCTTCTGTAACACTCGACAGGCGATTCTGGTGGATTTTATCAGCATTTGAAGCAGACCCATTATGTTCCATTTTAGTTATTTCTCAGTGAAAGATGTCCCACCACAATCAGTTTGGGCACTAAGAGTAAAAAGTTAGCTTGATAACAGGCAACAGGGTTGTTTAAAGGGTTGGAAACCCCACCCCTGGAGACTGGTCAAGTATTTATAACTACAAATACCCACACATGACTGTTCTGCAACATGAACCCTTGCAGAGCACTGGGTACTGTTCCAAACATGCTTGGTGACTGACTAATGGACTCAAATAAGTCTGTGTGGAGAGAAGAGGAAAGCTTTAAAAAAAAAAAGTTCCCCGAAGCCACCATGTTACTGATATTAAGCCGAAAAGCCCAATGACCAAAAAAAGCAAACGCTGCATGTTGGGGGAAGCTTCTGCCTTTAGATAATTTTAAGCAGTATTTGTAAAAGCAAAGGGGAATTTTGAAAAATCTTTTTCTACTTACTTCACATATTAAATGTACTGATTTATCAAGAGCAAAGAACGTGGTAAATAAACACACCAAAACAGAGGCCATATAGTGAAAACATTATATTATAACATGCTTTTCCAAACCAAGTATTAAAATTAATATTTAATTTTGAACATATTCTCAAATTCTACATGCATATATCTAAACTACATGTTAAACAGCTGAATACATTCTACTCACACTTCAGATCTTTAAACACCAACAATCTATTAATATAGCTACTACTACAGGACAAATTTGGATAGAGGTCTTAGATAATTTTTAAGCTCACCTTAAGAGCACCAATCATTAACAATCATTTTTGCATTTTATTCACAAACACGGATACAATTTGTTTATTTATGTTAAAACAAATATTTTCTTAAAAATGAATGTGTATTAAAGTAGTTTAACTGATAGAGTAGGCTTTATTCCAATCTGTTTGTTAAACAGACTATTTTCACAATATCTAAATCTACTTCCCAGTGATCCGTTCCATCTTTGCTACCAGATACTCTTCCGAATTATCAGAATTATTTTTTCAAAGAGAGGAATAATCAAATCCCAACCCATACAGCTTATAAATATTTTACATCTGACACACACAGCTTTACAGTTCATGCGATAGGCAGTGTCTAAAAAATCAGTTACTAAATCTCAAAAACATTTAAATGTCTATTTAAACACAGTGTCTTCTAGATTTTTTATCTTTTTTTTTTTTTGTAAGAAAAGTAATCTGTAAACATCTTTACCTTTAGTTCATGCTTGGTCATTTGTTGTGGTCATTGTGGAAGAAGTGGGTATGACTTTATAACCATTTGTGAAGTGGTCCATCTTTGCAAAAATATTACATTCCATGGGTAAAGAACAAGTCTTAGAATTACCATGTGGTATAAATTTGTGAAATCAATTTCTGTATTTAAAAACATAAAACAAAGACTACTGAACAGTCCAAAACTGTTGTAGCTGAATATTCTAAATACGAGCCAACAGTACTACACTAAAAATGTCCAAAAATAAGGCCTCTGAAATAAATATTTCCATTCTTTAAAAAAAGACATAATAAATGTACATCACATGGTTAGTGTACATATAAAAGTCATCAGTTTAAACCATTCTGGATGACGTATCTGAAGTAAAATGACCTAGGTTTTGCTTCTGTCGCCGTCCTCTGTTGTTTTTAGGGCATTTTCTGTTGAGTTAAAAAAAATAATAATAAAGAAAAGAAAAAGGTCATTTTGTTTAAGGTATTTCAAATGTTTCCGAAGTAATACACGTTTCACACACAAAGCCATATTGAGAAACAGGACGCTGTCTGACGCAAGACAAGCTCAGGACCAACATGTCAGACTGCTCTCTTCCCTACACAGCTGGGAGCTGAGACGGTTAGGCAGAGGATGCAGGTATAAGCACAAGCAAAGCTTACTCCTGGGTCTCTACTGCTGCGTATGCCTCCCTGAGAGGAACGCCTGTCTCTCTTCTGACCTGGCAACTCCCTAGCCACAGTGACTGATAACACATAAACCTTGGAGAGCAGAAAGGATCCTGGCCTCTGTACTTTTCCTGAGCACCATGACACCCCCAAAGTGACAAGAACAGCTTGGATGAAGGAATAATTAGGAAGAGGTACGCATGCACAGGAATGAATACACAGGAAATGCTTAGTGATTTTAGACAATGACTCAAAAGTCGTTCCACACCCTGCTTGGGCAAACAACAGGACCCGATAAAGAACTCTCATGCCAGGGATGAGGGATAGTCCTTGGCCGTCCTCTCATTTTACTGTACCTGTTTCTTGGTGGTGGTATAAAGCTCATTGTACCTGCTCTTGGGCCTGCCCACGAGAAAGCAAACATGGGAACTCTTACTATGCACAAAGGGCTGTGGTATGCAGTGTGGAACAAAGGCACTGGCATGAATTCTGGTAATTCGGAGCTCAGGCTCTGCTAAAAACTAGCTGTGCAACATCTTTTTCTTATACGTGAAATATTAAAAGTTGAACGAACCTCTAGTATCTCTGTCAGAACGGAATTTATAATCTAATGGAAAGAAAGTCTTGCGACAAGGAGTACTCCTAAAGTTCCATGTCTTTAATTCAGTTTCAAAGAGCACTGCTTTGCCTTGACTTAAAAGCCTTGATGGTAACACTTTCATTTCATATACTGTATTTCATAAATTTTATCTCACTAATCCTCCTAAAAACACTTTGAGGGAGACGGTGATGGAATCATCTCCATTTCATGGTTGAGAGGCCAAGCAAACCTCTTTAACTGTCAGCGACTCACCATAACATTGGAAAACCAACTCCCTGGGGCCAGAGTTTTGTCATCTATAAAATAGAGGGGTTTGGCTAGGATAATGCTGGAGGTCCCTGCTATTCTATCGTTCTAAGAGTCTAAAAATATGAAAGAAGATTCCAAGCATAAAAGAAGAAAGTTTTACTCAGGCAGTCTTGATAAGTGAGTCAGTGGGAACATCCTTTTAAAGGGAGATTCCTCACATGTAACAGCCACCACGGGATAAGTGAACAGCTGTCCATAATGGGCTGTGTGGGAGAGGCACTCCTTAAAAATTCAGTGGAGCTAAGTCCAAGTACATAATTATAATATTCTAAATTCATGAAGCAAAGCATCTGAGGGGAGAAAACACCACAATAAGAAGACAGGCCTCAAGGAGAGAGGTATGGTAAATTCATCTCACTGAATGACCCTTCAGTCATGGAGACAGTGGGCAGTGAAGACAGTGTAACACGGATGCAAAAACACAGTGATGTTGAAAGTGTCTATGAAGGCAGTGAATGGATCTGGGGTATCAGCTAGAAGGCAAGGACTTGAAAACTCTCTGTCAGGTAATTTTAACTTAGTAGAATTAGAATTTAGAAGATTATAGCACACTGAGAACAGAAGCAAAGAGCAGGATAAAAGGCTGGTAAGGATTTGTAAAAGGGCTTAGCTATCTCCCTGATCTTGAGTAAGGTACTTCCCCCATCCAGGTCCACAAGTTTCCTTACTTTTCTAGAACAGAAGGGGTTGACTCAAAGCTACGTCCTGCTGACTTGACCATCCTTTGATCTTCTTAAAGATGACACTATCACCAGGCCTCAAAAGCTTCCCTCATCTTTACCTTGTTTCTTTCTTTCATCTTTCAAATAATTTATTACTCCACTCCTGCTTTCCCCAAATAATGCCCTATATGGTTCCCCTAGCTTCACATTTTCTCTCCTCTAGTGAAATTTTGCAGATGACATTCAGATCAACGCTCTGAAAAAATGATTCATACCAAACTGTCCCCCCGACTCTGTTCAAAAGTCCTGTCACTCTAAGAAAATCAAGTCTGAACTTGCTCCCATGCAATGGTCATACCTGGCAAATATATTTCCTGAGATGACTCAACGTAGACCCTCCTCTTGAAGGTTCAGTGGAAAAAGGAATGGTCTGGAAATCAGGCAGCACTGAATCCGAATCCAGGCACTTCCACTTACTAGCTGGATGACCACAGGCAAATTACTTCACCTCTAAGCCTATATTAAATGGCCACAGGCAGCCCTGCTGTCACATGGGTTTCTTCTATTCGCCCTTTCTGCTGTCATTATTTTTTATATCATTACATCCCTATTTTAATCTACTGCCCAATTTTATACCCAGTAGTCTTGCCTAAGGGCAGATCATCTATTCTGTGGAATAAAGTCCACCGACTTCAGCACCTAAATTTTATGAAAAGTACCTGTACTCAGAGAACATTTTTTTTTTTAACAATTTCTAGATTTATCATTTCAGCTCCAGATGGCTGAGAGTACTGAAGGTCTGGCTTCTATCCAGATCCTGGATAGAAGAGCCATAAATCCATTATGGCCTGCCAATATCTGTACTTGATATCCTCTGATCCTCTGCCCAGAATAATGCAGAAAAGTACAGAGATGATGTTGATGGGACTTCTGAACCAAATCTTAAAGGAGGTAGGAAGAGCCTTGCAAGACGAAAAGACACGACACTGGGAAGCAGAAAGACCATATGAACGGGATTTAGTTCGACTTTTCTGGGGCCCAGTTCATTTCTGACTTATACATTTCCACTCAGTTTGGAAAACACCCATTTTATGCCCCCTGTAATCCAAGTATGTCTTTTAATTTAGAGTGTAGTTTTGATACATGCCAATGGTTTTAGTTATGATGGAGAATTTTAGAGATTATTTATGATTGTATTCCAGAAAATGAAGTAATGTAAGACAATGATATAATAAGAAAAGCAGTTTTCTTTCATCTCTGGTTTCTTCCTTTCTTACTACATTTACTATGGATAAAGTATATTCTTAGGGCATAGAACACCTTCCAGCTCCTCGGAGCTTTAAAAATTTCGGCATGGTCCTTCTGCTGCTACCATCATCATCCCTGAGTGCGGTTCTAAGGTCCCTAAATTCCTTTATGCTACTGAATATTCTCATGCTCCCTCTGCCTGCAGTGCAGCTACTTGTAACCCTAAGAATGAGTTCTTGCCCATATTCTAAAGAAGCAAAATAAGAAGGGGTGAGACCTACATAGAAATCTTAGGCAAGTGATCCTAGGATTTTTTTCCTAATAGACTGGAGGGCTTAAGGCACCTATCATTCTGAGTGTGCTTCAAGGTTCTTCTTTAATTTAGTAGCTACCCACCTCTAATTTAAGGTTGGTATTTCTTAAGTCATTACCTACCTTGTTATGCACATGACAATCGCTACTATAATAGCAATCTGCACAGCTCCAATAATTGCTGCAATAAGCACATGAGTGAGCTTTTGCCTACTTGGCACAACATAGAGAATACTAAAGTCCGTCTTTTCACAGTGCTGTCCAGTGTAACCGGATTCACATCTGAAAGAGGGAGGAGGGGAGAAAGATTCCTATGAGAATTACAAATTTCAGGAATTCTAGGTTTTCAAATAAATACATACAAAAGAATGATAAATTTATACTGAAAAACCATTGCCATTTGCGTATTTCCTTAAACTCTACTCAATATGTCTGTTTCACATAGTGCTTCTTTTATCTATCATTATAGGGCAGTAATTTTAAAGTTGCTGAATGGTCTTTATTACCTTCATTTAAAAAATAGGTACATGATAGTACATTCAGTGGCTATAAGATAGCTAACATCTATTCCTCACTCTAAGACATATCTGTTATCTTCCATTTTTCACAATTATGAATGAGGTATGGCAAACATTTGTTAACATTTGTTAACATTTCTATATTTAGTGTTATTCCTTAGGTTAGGTACTTGGAAATGGGAGCACTGAATAAATAGGTATAAACATTTACAGTTCTCCGAACATAGCACCAAATTATATTTAACACGCTTTCAGTATACATAAATATAATCATTTAAGATGTAGGGGGGAAAGAAAAATCAGTTATTAATGACAGAAGCATAGCCAAGCAGCCAAGTAGGTGCTAATCTTAGAAATTATCTGAATTCCAAGTAAAAGTAAATAAAAAGGCAACAACATCAGCTGATGATAATAATTTGACAGGGGGAAACATTTAAGATATTTAACAGAAATTTCACATGTTTTAGCTGACAGAAGTGTAATGTATAAATTAGCCAGCCTTCGGTTAGAGCTGATTAATAAAACCTCTGAAGTGTAAGGATAGCATAGTTATTAACATCCCACACTTCATTTCAAAAAAAGATTTTTTAATAGAGCACGCATAAAGAAACCCGGGAGTAGGGAAATAGGAAGCCAGGGGTGATGTGAGTCCACTAATTCCATCCCTGAGGTTCCTACACACCTGCCAGAAAGTTTCACATTGAGCTCTAAGTTTACTAGCAGACAAAAAAAGAAAGAAAGAAAGAAAGAAAGAAAGAAAGAAAGAAAGAAAGAAAGAAAGAAAGAAAGAAGGAAAGAAAGAAAGAAAGAAATAGTAGTAAGGTAGATTAAGAGATCATGGAATGGAATTGAGAGCACAGAAGTACACCCATTCATCTATGGTAAACTGATTTTTAACAAGGGTGCTAAGACCATTCAATGAAAAAAAAAAATCTCTTCAACAAAAGCTGCTGGGACAACTGGACATCCACACGAGAAAGAATGAAGTTGGACCCTTTCTTCACAACATACCCAAAAAATAATTCAAAATGCATCACAGATCTAAATAGAAGAGCTAAAAAGCTATAACACTCTTAGGAAAAAAAAAAAAAAGAAGTAAATCTTCATGATCTGGATTAGGCAATGATTTCTCAGATATGATACCAAAAGCAAAAACAACAACAAAAAAGTTAAACTGGATTAAATCAAAATTAA
The DNA here is from genome assembly GCF_024610735.1 of Ursus americanus. NCBI lineage: Eukaryota > Metazoa > Chordata > Mammalia > Carnivora > Ursidae > Ursus > Ursus americanus. Next base: position 29,970,443 of record NC_142144.1, read on the forward strand.
AATCTTTGGTGTTTAAAGACACGATCAAGAAAGTGAAAAGATAACCAAAAGAGGAGAACATCTCTGCAAATTATTTATCTGATTAGAGATTTGTATCTAGAATACATTGAAAAACTATTACAAACTCATTACCAAAAAGAAAAAAAATTACAAAATGGGCAAAAAATCTAATTAGACATTTTTCCAAACAAGATATACAAATGGCAAATGAGCCCATGAAAAGATAGCAACATCATTAGTGTTAATGGAAATGCAAATCAAGACCACAATAAGATACCACTCCATACCCACTAGAACGGCCAGAATCAAAAAGTCAGATAATATCTGTTGGCAAAGATACTGTAGGGAATGAAAAACGGCCAAGCCACTTGGGAGAACAGTCTGGCAGTCCTCAAAAGTTAAACCAGTTACCATTTGGCCCAGCAATTCCATTCCTGGACACTTACCCAGCTGAAAGTAACACAAGTCCACACAAAAACTTGCAAACAATTACTCAGGGCACCATTATTCATTAACAGCCAAAAAGTGGAAACAATCCAAATATTCATCAATTGGTAAGCAGATTACAAACTGTGGTATTATAAGGAACAAAGTACTGACACCTGCTACAACATGGATAAACCCTGAAAACATGATGCTCAGTGAAAGAAGCCAGACACAGAAGACCACGTTCTACAAGTCCACTGAAATGAAATGTCCAGAACAGGCAGATCAATAAAGACAAAATAGATTAGTGATTGTCTAAGACTAAAGGGGACAGGGAGATTTGGGGGTAATAGCTAAAGGACACAGAGTTTCATCAGGGGCTGATGAAATGTTCTAAAATTGATTGTGGTGATTGCAAAATTGAGAAAAATATTAAATATTAAAAACCACCGGTTAAAAAAAAAGAAGAAGAGGGGGGCCTGGGTGGGTCTATCTGCCTTCAGTTCACGTCATGACTCTGAGGTCCTGGGATCGAGCTCTATGTAAGCCTCCCTACTCAGCGGGGAATCTGCTTCTCCCTCTCCCTCTGCCCCTCCCCCTGCTGACGCACACACACTCTCTCTCTCATATAAACAAATAAAATCTTAAAAAAAAAAATGAAAAAAAGTGGTAAAATCATTAACATAAAATACAATCTCTACAAAATAAAATCAAACCAGTTGTTCAAAAGAACCACGGTGACTATTATTATTAGATTCAAGGGGATTTTATCTCATTGGTCCTGATTTAAAGAGGGCACTTTCTGATACAGTGAACATCAACCTCAATAATATAGCTGTAATAAATTCAACGATATAATGAACTCTTACAGGATTTTTTAAATAATGCCTTTTGTGGTAGGCTAATGGTGAAAAGTTAAAGCTCAATAAAATAAAAACAGTTCCATGGGGAGCTTAACAGTGTCCTAGATACGCAGCTCTCTGACAGTTTAGCTTAATCCAAAGATTAAAATCAGAATATCAAAAAGAACGTATAGGCCATATATTATTCAGGCAATCCTCTCTGGATATTATTTTCTGCAACTGACTTTTGGGTTATACTCTCCAAATATCTGAAGTAATAACTTCTAGGTTATTACTACTTCTGTGATTGTGACCAGGCATTTGGTCCTCTACACCCTCTAGTCTTTCATCCCACACGCCGTCCATAATAATCTCATTCACCACCATGGCCTCATGTGCTGATTCATCCACTCATCCATTTCCTGAGCATGTGACATGTGCCAAGTACTGAAGGAGGTATTTGGGATACATCAGTGAGCAAAACAAATGAAGATCTCCTTGATCTGATTGGGGGAGGGAGGGTCCATAAACACGGTAAGTAAATTAAACGGTATTCTTAAAGGCTGATATGTACTACACAAAGAGAGAGAAGAGAGTGAAGGGAAATGATGAGTGCCAGTTATAGGCCAGGAAGGGAGGGTTGCAATTTTAAACAAGATGGTCAGGGTAGTCTTCGTTAAGAAGGTGATGTGTGAGTGAAGACACGAAGGAGGTGAGGGAATCTGCCATGTGGACAACAGGAAGGAGAACATAGTGGATAAAGGAAGAGTCCATGCAAAGACCTGAGAAGGGAGCGTGAGATATGGCGTGTCCAAGAATCGCAAGTGTGGCTGGCGTGGAATGGGCAAGCTGAAGGGAAGGAGGGGACCAAGACAGAGAGGTGAAGGGGCCAAATTGTGTAGGGCTCCTGCACTCGGTGACACAGAGGAGTGACTGGGAAGGTTTTAGCAGAGACATGACATGAACTGACTTTCATTTGAAGTCTCCGTTCAGCTGCTGTGTTGAATATGAACTGTAGGATACAATCGGAGAGGCTGCTGCAATAATGCCAGAGAGAGAAAATGGTGACCTGGACTAGGAGTGAGAAGAACTCAAATTCTGGATATATTCTGAAATAGAGATAACAGGATTTCTCAAGTGCCTGGGTATGGAGTATGAGAGAGAGAAGTCAAAGATGTAGCAAAGGTGTTTTACCCAAGCAAAGGAAAAGGTGGAGTTGACATCAACAGAGATGAAGAAGGTTGAGAGAAGGCAGATCAGGAGATCAGCTTAGGTCCTACTTAAATTAAGGAGTCAAGACATCCATGCAAAAATGTCAAGGAGGGAGAGTCTATCAGTCTATGAATCTATGAGTCTCAAGTTGAGGAGAGAGGTCTGGGATTTATGCAAAGCAGGAGTCATCAGCATATGTCATGGAAAGCCCTGAGGCTGGGTGGCATCACTAAGGAAGAGGACCAGGACTAGATCTTGGTGCATTCCAACACTAGGAGGTCAGGGAGCAAAGGGGAACCAGCCAAGAAGATGCAAAGGAATGGCCAGTGAGGCAGCAGAAAACAGAGAGAGAATGCAATCCCTAGAGGAAGTGAAGAATGCATATCACAAAGGAGGGAGCAATCAACCATATCAAATGCTCCTGGTTGTTGAAAAGCTTATTCGGGTGGATTCAAGAGAGATGGGAAGTGAGGAGCTGGAGACAGAGCACAGGCAACTCTTCTGAGTTCCACAAAGAAAAGAAACGGGATGGTCGCTGGTAGGACAGTGAAGGTTTTTTTCCAAGATAGAAGAAATGAAAATATAAATATACTATAATTATATATAAAAGAATATAAATATTAATATATATAAATTGTCTATATTATATATATGTGTGTATACATGTATTTGTGTGTGTGTGTGTGTGTGTGTGTGTGTGTGTGTGTGTGTGTATAAAAGAATACATGAAACACGGAAAGGGGGGGAGTACTTCTGGGAGGTGAGAGTAAAAAGTCTGTGGGAATTCTTCATATTGCTCCAGTGTTCTCAGTGACCTTGGAAACAGGACGATCAGCTAAGGATGAGGGGTACTGACAATCTGAAGAGACGGGTGACAGTAGAGAGCTTGCATCTAGGACAGACGAATGAATGGACTGCAGTTCAGAAAGCCAACTTGGCAGTTTGTAGGCCCCACTTTTGAGTATAAACATCAGTGAGATGCATTAACCTACTTTTCAACAACAGCCATGTTCAGCCGGATGGGTAGGCAGTATAGCTGCATACATATACAGTAGGCAGTAAGGCATGAATCAGGATTATAGTTTTGTCAAGTGAGTATGATAAAGCAAGAGAGGAACTACCATGACTAACCATGGAGTTTAAGCTGAATAAGGAGGGGATGAAGACACCCAAGGGGCGAGGGACACGGAAAAGGTGATATGATCGATAGAATGGAGGCCTAGAGGCATGGAAGCAAGGCTGGGTAGGAACTACAATGGATATGTTAGGGTAGAATGATTCCGAAATGTATGCCTCCAAACCGCATCTGTCTCATGAATTCTCAACCCAATAATATCCAGCAGCCTACTAGACATCTGTAAGTGGCTCCCCCACAGGCACCTGAGACCAAGCATATTACACTGAACATCATTTCCCCCCAAAGCTCCTCTCTCTTCCCACTCCCTTTCTCCATTCAATTCTGCCTTAGCCAGAAACCCAGGAAAACTCTTGACTCTTCCTTCCCACAACCCTCCACCAGGTCCCACACACCCAACTGGTCACCAAAACCTAGGGGTTGAATCACCATATCTTCTCTCTGCAATTCATCTGCTGATCTCAGTGCCACTATCACTCCTTCACTTAGTTCAGGTTCTCACTTCTTACTAACATTCAGTCTCCTGATCCATTTTCCACAAAACCACCAGAGTGGCTTTCACATCTGATCACAACTTTCTTAACTTACAGCCTTAAGTGGCTTCTCACTGCCTTTAAGATAAAGGGCAAGTTCCTGGAGTGGCACAAATATTCCTGTGTAAGACCTGCCCCTCTTCTCACAATGTCACTCACCCTCCTCAGGCTGAACTTCCTGGTCTGAAGTCCCAAATCATCTTGTGTATATCTCTCTGTGTATGGCAGCATTTTTCATATTATATTTTAACTGCTTTATTATTAGTCTCTTCTACCAAATAGTAGGGTTTTTGGAAGCCAAGATCCCTGGGTCCCTGTCATATTTGAATTTGAGACCCCAAGCCCAGGAAGAATTTGGTACAAAGTAAGTAATAAATAAACAAACAAATTAACGGTGGGATAATGCTAGAAAATTCTAACCTAATAATAGGACTGTGGCTAATGGTTGTTCATCCCGACCTGCTTACTGCTACCCAAACACGTCTATCTACTAGTCGAAGTACATGTGATATTATGGCCTGATTCTTATAGACTTTGAAAATTCTTAAAGAAAAAGATCTACTGTTTTTTAGGAGTTATAAGAGTGCAGAAAAGAGATTCTTCGGCATTTAAGAAACATCTCTGGTCTGAAGAAGAAGGAAAAGCTGATCATTATCACATGGCATTCAAAAAATAGTTACTGAGTAGCTACTGGGCTAGGTCCCACCCTAGGTACTGGGAGGACAGGGTCAGCAAAACAGAATCCCTAACTGAACAGTACTTACAACCTACTAACATCAATTGCTATTTATTAAATACATACTGAGGACCAGGTATTGTGCTAAGCACTTTGCATATATTATCTCATTTAATTTTAGCAACAATTTAAATTTAGCAACAATTTTAGGAGACAGGTACTATTATTATAATTTTAGAAATGAGAAAAGGAGGCTTAAAAATTTAAGTAACTTCTGAAGGGCACAGTCAATAACTGGTCAAGCCAGCATACCGGCTTCCAAAGCCTTTAACCGCTATACCATTCAATCCTCTCACTGTCAATTACTACAAAAGTAAATACTGCAAAGTGACCTGGTATCACTTCATTATCAGGACATCGTCCTCTCTCATCCCTCACTTTTAGATATCTTGAAAGATGCCCTATCCTAAGAGAACAACACGATCTGAACTTCTATCAAGATAAGTACGCCACCGTGGGACAAATATGAGGAATCCATCAAATGATTTTGTTTTAAAACTGGCCTGTTCCCCTTTGTACAGCTGTATTTTTCTAACGTGCAAGAAAGGGAAGGTGGGAGTAGAGCGACAGCTCCGTAAAAGTCAAGGGGCACTTTCAATCAAGAAAAAGTCAAAAGCTTAACAAAGAATTGTTTAACCATTAACAATTTATAGTATTTTGTTTTGTTTTTTAAGCAGGAGGAGAGGAGGAAAAAGAAAAAGCCAGGAGAAGGGAGCTAAGGGTAGAGGGACCAGGAGACCTGATTTCAAACAGCTTTCTTCTACTTTCTGGAGAGAAAGATTCACTGGCTCCTAGGTTGACAGAACAAAAGAAAAGTATAATAATTTTCCATGTTTTGATGTTTTGACTAAGAAAGGGGAAAAAAGGATTCTGGCCAAACTGCAGGAGGCACGAATGCGCAGAATGATAGCAATCTCCCCTTTTCTATGGAAACATTACCTGGCTAATGAGACCAACCTGAGGTAGCAGATGAGCTCCCAGCAAACAGGGAACAGCAAAAAGCATTACCATCATTAGGCTGAGAGTCAGGAAATCTAAGATCTAGTTTTGCTGCTGCTGACCTTGAACAAGTCACATAACCTCTCTGGCATCAGACAGTTGAAGATTTACACCTTTCCCATTTCCACTTCTCTCCTCACACCTGGTTCCACATCCCCATTCCCTTATTTTTAGAAATCTATTTTAGCTCATGTTTTATTTGAGTTACATGTTCTCTGTTCTTAACACATTCTTTAGTCTCTAAATCACCTTGTGACAGATTGCCTAAAAACCAAAATAGTGCTGGAATATGGCATATTTTTACATGAAAAATGTATTAAAAATGTTAAGTCCATAATCTTAAAACCCTAATATGACATCTGGTTTTGATTTTGCATATTATACTTGCCAGTTTTTTCCGAATGATGCCGCTAATTTATTTTTTGACTCAATTGCAAATAAATATTACTTTTTGGTAATATTTAATCCATATGTCATTGCTTTCTATAGAGCAGTGACTGAAGGGAAACATTCCTCACCTCTGACCTGGAGGTGTTGACCTACCTACAAGAAGCCTTCTGAGTCGAATAGATGAATTCACACTTCCCATGGATGCAGTAACCATTGAGGTTTTCGGGGCAAGGCATGTGGTTTCCAATATAAACATCTTCTCTTTGATCACTAGCATCTTAAAAGAACATAAACCAGGTCAATAAATAGTGAAAAGCAAACAGAAAGGAACTTTTTCAAAGGTTCTGATAACAAATAAATTTGCAGGGTAATTTGGAAAAGAAAATGATCAGATAGGGGGCTGAATAAGAACCAAGGTCTCATTATGACATAAACACAGCAAATAGACTGTTCAGATTCAAAGCATTTAAAAATAGTTACAGGATATGACCACTATGAGCTACTGCTGTTTACAAACAATCTGTCCCCAGAAAATATAAACATCTTGGCTAAAGAAATAAATGCTACCTAAAAGAAAGCCCATCTCTATGACCAAGAGATGGTATATTACAGCACTGGCCTTTGGGGACTTACTCTAATCATTCACCTGGGGACTATGAAATCAAAGCCAAAAAGATGGGGATGGCAAAGAGCAAGTTATGGGACCCTGAAATTTTAGGGTGAAAGATTTATTTTTGGAGTGAAAACTATTAAGCATTATCGATTTTTTTTCTTTTAAATGAAAATAGCTTTGCTGTTTTTTTAATCTGGTTTTTCTTAGTATATGTTATTATATAAAAAATTCAAATGATACAGAGAACAAATACACAAAATTTTAAATCACTGAAACCCCTCTATCCAAAGAGAACCATTGTAAATATGTTGATGAGCATCTGTTCAGACTTATGTCCATTGATTCGAACCGAACTCAGTTGAATGAAGAAAATGGGGAGTATGGCGAGTAATTTCAATGTCAGAAATGGGAAGAGAGGGGTGCCTGGGTGGATCAGTTGGTTGAGCGTCTCACTCTTGATTTTGGCTCAGGTCATAATCTCAGGGCTGTGAGGGGGAGCCCCGCGTGGGGCTCTGGGCTAGGGGTGGAGCCTGCTTGGGATTCTCTCTCTCTCTCTCCCTTGGCTCCTCCCTCCCCCCTCCTCTTTCTCTCTTTAAAAAAAAAAAAGAAAAAGAAAAGGGAACAGAATCAGAAAAGAAAGAAGAAGCAGAAAAGATGGAGGCATGAGGACCCAGTCTTCAAAATTAATTTCATGCATTCATTCTCTCTATCCTTCTTTCTCCCCAGTCCCTCTGTCTCGGTCTCTCTCATGTACTTGCATAAGCACATATTCATTCACATACCCACACATTCTCTGCAATGGATTTTTTAAACTTTTTTCTGACATATACATTAATATATTCATCCTCAGCTCGATGGACTCAAGAGTCCCCAGTGTTCTATAGGCCTGTCCTTATATAGGAAAAATTACCAAGTTTCCTGTCAGTTTCTCACAGTTCTAGCTTAAATTCTATGTATTATTAGCTGTGTGACCTTGACTAAGACTGAGATTTCATAACTGTAAAGTCAGAATCATAACAAAACCTATACTTTATGTGGTTTTGAGAGGATTACCGAGAGATCGGGTCATCCCTAACAAAACCAAACTGATGGCATTTTACCTCAAAATTTATGAATTTACATTGTACTAATTTAGGGCTATAAAGAAAACTGAACCAGAAGTCAAGAAATTCAATGCGTAAATTCTCAATTTTAAGGTATCTCTGCTATTTTGTGACCTTGGTCAAATCACATCATCTCTCTAAGGCAGTTGAGTAATAAGATCAGCACTTTCTGACGTAATACAAAACATGAGTAATTTTTAATTTTCTACTAGCCATATTTTTTTCAAAGTAAAAAGAAACAGGTAAATTGATTTTAATCATATATTTAATCTAATATATCAAATAAGTATCATTTCGACATATGTTATGGTTTTTTTTTTTTACACATGTTGTCTTAAATAAGTCTTTAAAATCTGGTGAGCACTTACCACTCTCAGCACATCTCAATTCCAATTAGCCATGTTTCAAGTACTCAATATCTACCATGTAAGACAGCACAGTATAGATACCTATTCATTTATCATTTATTGATTACCTTCCATATGCCAGGCACTCTGCTAGGTGCTGGGGACAGAAAAATACCCTGGACTCAAAGGGCTCATAAGGTCTCATCCAGCTCCCAAACCATAATTCTGCCATAGCAGAAGAAATCAAACCCTCCTTCAGGGTTGCTATCATCCTGAGCACCCACTTCTCCACTACAATACTCATGATGCTGTTTTAGAACCATTTGGGTTTTCAAACCCAGTATGTACCATGAGACTGTGAGCTCCTTAAGAATCTAGACAGTTTTATTATTCATTTCTGCATAATTCCTAACACTTAGAACACAGTACTCTTCTTGCTATGATTTCAAATTAAAAGTGCTGTTCTACATTTGCAATCAGCCTATAAGTGACTTGAGGAATGCAACTGTCTCCCACAGCACTCATCATCCTGCAACTTCTCAGAACATGATATTTTCATGGTGTATTACACCACAAAGTACATAATAATGGGACTACAGAGACTGGGGCTATGTACCAACCTATAATAATAAGATATTGTAATGCATATAATAATGGTACTGTATCGGTCTATAGAGGCTGTGGTAATGTACTAATCTACCATAAGAAAGTCCTATCAACAGCAGGAGATTTCAAGAATGATGAGAACTGAAAGCTATCAGAGAATTCAGTTACATCACAGCAATAAGAGAAAGTTAACTAAATCGAGAACAAGATTTTGAGAAATTAGTAAACAAAGTATAGCACCAGTAGCATTTAATGAATGAATTAATGAAAGAATATGGTATCAGGCCCTAGACAAAGCAAAGCCATCTAAAAACATGAACATGTGTGAGCCTGGATAGCTCAGTTGGTAAAAACATGGACATGTCCAGTAAAACTTTGAAGTCTGTGGCTGTCACAGAGTTCAAATTTAGCATTCTGCTCAATGCCGGCTCTATTCATTTCATTATTCATACATACTAATTCTGTGCACAGTCCCTGCCCTTAAGAAGCTTATAATCAATTCAGGGAATCCATATATACACACAAAAAGCTGAAAAACACAACAGAAGGGTTCCCACATGACAGTTAACAATTAAACACCAAAGAAAAAAAAAAAGGAAAATAAATAAATAAATGCCAAAAGAAGGTTTTACAACATGGGGTGCCATGGGAAGTTCAAGTTTAAAGGAGAAATCATTGTAGGTGATATTACTCAGGGAAGGATGCAGAAAGGAGAGGACTTAAGTTAGGTCTCAAAGCATATACAGATTTATTTAGATAGGAGAAGAGTGGAAACCAAAAGGAAGGTATAATGCACACAGCATTCTCAACAAGAACAAGAAGTAGATGAACCTTAGCAAGATCTGTACATTCGAACTGGGGTGTAAGTCAAAATTGGAAAAATAAACTGAAATCGGATTATGGAAAAATATGAACTCCAGGTGGGAATTTTTTTTTTTTAAGACTTCTTTATTTGAGGGTGGGGGGAGGAGGAGAGAATCTCAAGCAGTTGCCCCACTGAGCAAAAGTCTGGATACAGAGCTTGATCTCACGACCCTGAGATCATAACCTGAGCCAAAATCAAGAGTCAGACACTCAACCAACTGAGCCACCCAAGTGCCCTGAGAAATGTTTTCTTAATCATATGGACATTGAAGACCTCCTAGCTGAAGAGTAACACAATGAAAGCCATGTTTTATGTAATAGAAAGTGGTTACCAAGGCCTGGTGCTTAGGGGGAATGGGGAGTAACTATTAATGGGTGTGAAGTTTCTTTTTGGGGTAATGAAATGGCCTAAAATTTGATTCTGATAGGATGTTTGTACAATCCTAAATATACTTTAAAAAAAAAATTAAATTGAGGGCACCTGGCTGGCCAGTCAATAGAGCACGCAATTCTTGGTCTCGGGGCCATGAGTTCCAGCCCACATTAGGTGTAGAGATTACTTAAAAAAAAAAATTTTTTTTAAGATTTTATTTATTTATTGGACAGAGAGTAAGACAACAAAAGCAGGGGGAACAGCAGAGGGAAAGGGGGAAGCAGATTCCCCACTGAGTAGGGAGCCCCAGTGTGGGGCTCAATCCTAGAACCCTGAGATCATGACCTGATCTGAAGACAGATACTTAACCGACTGAGCCACCCAGGCACCTCTTTTTTAAATTTATTTTAAAAAATTGAAAAAAAAAATTGAATTGCACACTTTAAGCAGATGAACTTAGGGTGTGTAAATTGTATCTCAAAAAGCTGTTAAAAATTTTAATTGGATAACAGCATGCAAGATAAAGAGGCAGGGGAACTAGGAAGACCAGGTGACCAATTAGGAAGTTACTACATAATCCAAACTTGTGGCAATGAAAAGCTAAGCTAGAGCTTAGCAGTAGGAATAAATATTAAGATAGAGAAGAAAATAAATACAGCTTGAAGATGCTTTGGAATGAGCTCTCAGAAACTCAGAGCTGGAAGGGCATTTGAGGGTCTTCTGGTCTGATGAAGGAATCCCTTTAGTTACAACCCCAAAATCCTCTTTCTACTTTACCACTTCCAGAGGTAAAGAACGCAACACAATTAATTCCAATTTATTAAATGTTCCTTACATTGAACAAAATTTCTCTTTAACTATTGATTTCCCCATATCCGTTTACCCTATAGCCCCCACCCAACAATTTTTTTTAAAGGTCAAACTTCCCCAGTCCCATTCTTTATATAGTTTGCAACAACCACCTTTACAAGTAGTGCCCAGCACTAACCCCTTCAATGTACTTTAGGCATTTAGCAAAACAGAATTATCATCTGAAGATGCTTTTAATACAGAATTATGAAAAATGACTCTCCTCCAAAGAAAATATGCATGAATTCAAAGAAAATACGGTCAATAAACACATGAAAGATGCTCAACATCACTAATCATCAGGCAAATGCAAATCAGAACTATAAGACAGCGTCCCACACCCATTAGGATGACTACCCCCCCAAAAAATAGAAAATAGTTAAGAGTTGGCAAGCATGTGAAGAAATTAGAACCTTTGTGCACTGCTGAAGAATATATGATAGAGCAGCTGTGGGAAACAGTATGGGGGTTCCTCAAAAAATTAAAAATATAATTACCATATGATCTATTCCATTTCTGGGGATATATGCAAAAGAACTGAAAGCAGGCTCTCAAACAGACAGCTATATACCCATATTCATAGCAACATTCATAATAGCTAAAACGTGAAAGCCAACACAAGTGTCCATCAATGAATGAATGGATAAACAAAATATAGTATATACATATGATGGAACGTCATTCAGCCTCAAAAAGGACATTCTGACTTATGCTACAATACAGATTAATCTTGAGGACATTATGTTCACTGAGTATATGTTCGCAGGAGTATATGAAACTGGAGCTTAAGATTAAGCTCTAAATTTCTAAATTAAGGCTAGAAAACAAATGTTCACCAAGGTGATAGCTGAGAGTACATTAAAGTTCTGAAGGAAATTAAGTAAAGAAAGCAAGCAAAGGGGCAGAAGAGAATTCTGGAATAGTTGTGATACAAGAAAAACCACAGTGGGGCTTCGAGTCAGAAAAGCCTGAATTCTAGTCCTTGCTCTTCCATCCTACATGAGCCACAAACTCACAGTTTCAGCTTCTCCATCTGCAAAATGAGGACCACATGGTTGTGATGAGGATCAAATAATAACAGAAATATGTGAAAGCCCCTGACACACAGAAGGGCACACAGGAAATAATGACTGAATGGAAGAATATCCTACTGATGTCACTCAGGAACCACATTAAACATGACGTGGATACAGGAAGACTCACCAATGGTGAGACCTTTGCCCACAGCCAGGTACCAACAATGAAAACATAAAACAAAAGGACCAACAATCACCAGAATAACATCGACAAAAATTCAGGGATAGAGCATCTCATAATCAGAGTAATCCTAGGCAATAGATATTGGCATCCCCACTATATAGATGTGATCACTGAGGCTCACAGAAAGCAGGCCACACAGCCTGTAAGTGTAGACCACGTTTGAATCCACAGAGCAAGCTCTGAACCACCACACTACTAGCTCACCAAACTACCCTGGGAGATGTGCAGGGAAGGGACAAAAGCAGAATGTCCGAGCACCTGCTCTCCGGGCCACGTAAATTAGATTAACTTCAAAAAGGAAATGTGAAAAGGCTTTAAAGATGTCAGAAGCACAGCTTCAGAAACCACAGCAGCCATGTAGCCTCGCACAGCAAGAACGGGACACAGAATGGTCTTCTCCAAACAATGCCCTCAGGCAAGTGGTGACAGGCTCCGGGAACGACAGCTGCAGTTGCCCGTCTCTGAACAATGTTTGTGTGTGTGAGATATAAAAAGTATACTTGGTCACCCAGTGGCTCCTTCCACCCAGAGGCATTCAGAAACAAATCTACCACCAGCGGCAGTGTTTTCAAATACAAAGGAGAGTATGGTTCTAAGCGATGATGTTATAAGAAAACCCAGCACCAGATGGCCCATCTGCGAAGGCCTGTTCCACTGGCTGGCTGTCCTGCACCATCAATGCACAACCCAAATAAAGCATAAGGAGTTGCTATTAACAACCGAGACACGCACCTGGTAGGGTCATTTGCTGAAGCCACAACAACCACATCAACACTGCATCAGTAATTCTCTGACTCACTCCTACAAATCCCTACAGTTAAAAAACTCAATATATTCTTTCTTGTTTCCCCTATACTACCCTGCACCCCAAGCTTCGTCACAGACATATCCCTCCATCCGTCGTTCCCTAACCCCAGTCTCCTCAGACCCCATCAAAGAATTACCTATGTAGGTATAAAAGCCTACCTAGCCTCCACTACCTCCTACTCTCTCGTTCCTAAATCCTATTTTCCATACAAACCCTAACTCCTCCTTTCCTAGCCTTTCCACACTGCCCCGTGAAACACATTTTCTGATGTGAATAAACTCATCCATCTCCTCAGCCATTCCCTTAGGAAGTACTCCTTTCATTTCCCTGATAGCCTAAGATCACATTACTTCCTACATCCTCTTTCCTTCCGCCTTCCCCTGCTGTGCTTCCCACCTGTCACCTCCAGATTAGTATTTCACTCTCCTTTGCCAACGACCTTCATCTCTTAGGGGTCAGTGCCACCCACCCAGACAGCCTTCTAAAAGTCCCCATCGTGGCTCTCTACCACGCTCCATGGCACACACGCTCAGGCTTCCTGCAGGATTTTAGCAACTGGCTCAGTCTTACCATTCAATGAGGGGACTTATTAAGACCACTTTAAAAAGGGCATATCAAAAGAGCTGTATTAAAATAAATAAATGAGAGTCACTGAGAAATGGGAAAAATAATACCGATATCTCAGTATCTCTGGTATCCCTGATCAGCAGGAAGAGAGACTACTGAGAAGATGAGGCCAAAGACGGGTGAAGCGACACGCAGGAATGAAGCAAGAGTGTCTTGGAAATAAAAAAGGTGTTACGGTTAGATTTTAGGCTGTATGAAAATATGATCTGGATAAAAGTGGCCATGTTGAAATGTCCCATGCCACAAAGGAACTTCCTGGACAGATGGAAACGTTACAGACTGCAATAAAATGTAGTCTACATGGGGTGTATTCATTTTTCAAACATTCGTGTATCTCACTGAATGTAAATTAGACCTCAAAAAAACACCTGTAAAATAAGAATAATGATAATCAAGTGGGTAGAGGTACACATACAAAGTAAGAAAAAATGCTGAAAACTGCTGAAGGTAGGTATTGGGTAAATGAGGGTTCATTATAGTATTCTGTTTATATATGTTTGAAATTTTCTACAATCAAGTTTTTAAAATGTCACATACCCATCTCCCACATACCTCCTGTTCAACCACCATACCCTGTATGGCTTCAACATCTACAACACAGCTTCCAACACTGCAATTTCAATATTTACCACAGGTTTCCCAACAGCCCCAAAAAGCACTAGTTCAGCCACCATGCTGGATGTTCAAATGTTCCATTTCATGAGCGCCACCCTCCAAGAGCTCAACTTTAAAAAATCTTCCCTACGGAGCACTATCTTCCAGTTTGCCTGGCTTCTTGCTGGTGCTGTGTTCCTGCTTTTCACTTTGTAGCCTCCATCCCTAAATGCCTGCCTACCTACCTAGTCTTGGTTGTGTACCGGGGACACAACTATGTACTAAAGGCCTCCTACAAATAGTTGTGAGAACAAAAAATAGAAGCAAATGGGGGGGGGGGAGCAGAATACAAAATAGTTACCTTTTGACCTCTACTCCTAATAGGACATTTCTTAACTCTTTCACAATTTGGATTTCATATTTATAAGTCTAGAGAAACTCCTTGGTCCAAGATTATCAATGATTCCCTTGTCTTCGGATTCAATGCTCGTCCTCTGATACGTTTATGCGATCTCTCCCTTTTGGCTTCTGTGCCACTGTAGTCTTCCTGGTTTTCTCTGGAACCTGTTTCTGCTTCATCCTAAGCCTCCTCTCCTTAGTAATAACTGTACGGTCTAATAGAACTTTCTGCAACTCTCGATATGTTCTATGTCTGTACTGTCCAATATGGTAGCCACTGGCCACATGTGGCTATTTAAATTTAAATTAATTGAAATGAAATTAAAGATTTTGTTTCTCGGGGCGCCTGGGTGGCACAGCGGTTAAAGCGTCTGCCTTCGGCTCAGGGCGTGATCCCGGCGTTCCGGGTTCGAGCCCCACGTCAGGCTCCTCCTCTATGAGCCTGCTTCTTCCTCTCCCACTCCCCCTGCTTGTGTTCCCTCTCTCGCTGGCTGTCTCTATCTCTGTCAAATAAATAAATAAATAATCTTTAAAAAAAAATAAAATAAAATAAAGATTTTGTTTCTCAGTCATGCAGTCCAACCTCAAGTGTGCAAGAGTCTAAACAATGCTGCTCTATAATCTCTTACTCCTTCTCAGGACTTCAGTTATCTGTCACCTCTATCTCCAAAGACTGACTTGCAAATTTATGCTAAAGTCATCCGAAGAGTTTCACAAGCAACTCAAACCCCCAAATTAATCACCTCGACCATCAACTCCTCCCTTACCTTACCTCAAACACATTTCCCCTCCCAACATCCTTAGTTCTATAAACAGAATCCATTATCCAAGTCATCTGAACTCTCTATCCCTCTGATCTAAGCCAAAGTCTATTCCCTTTAAGTCTACCTAACTCATCTCCCTGCCTCCAGTCCAATATATATAATAATAAGCACAATGTTCCTGCCACGTACCATTCATTCAACTGATTAACTTTGCAGCCTTGTCTTTTTCAAAGATATTAATGATTCTTCACTGCCTACAAATGAAGTTTAAATTTTCTAGGACAAAATAGCATTTAAGACACTATACAATCTGGGGCGCCTGGGTGGCTCAGCCAGTTAAGCAACTGCCTTCAGCTCAAGTCATGATCTCAGGGTCTTGGGAATCAAGCCACGGCAGGCTTCCTGCTCAGTGGGGAGTCTGCTTCTCCCTCTCCCTCTGCCTCTCCTGGCCCCTGCTTGTGCTCTCTCTCTCAAAAAAATAAATAAAATCTTAAAAAAAAAAGATACTATGCAATCTGGCCCCAAGCTTTCTAGTTTAGTCTCACCTTCTACTTCTACCTCTTAAGCCTCCTACTCTCCGGCCAAAAAAAGGATTCCTTACCATTCTCCAATACATTCTATCATAACATTTGCCTCCAACACCTCTGCTCATACTCTTCCACTCTCCTTAAATATCCTTTTGACCTCTATTCAAATCCCAACTATCCTTCAAGGTTCAGCCCAAATTCCACCTCTTCCATTAAGTCTCTCAGATCCTCACTATTTTCCACCAAATAGTAATCTCCTTTTCTGAATTCCCATTGCACTTTTAACCACACTGTATTTATGACAATAACCAATTTCTATTTTATTAGGTTATATTGATGTCTATGTATTTGATATCTTTCTATCCACCAACAGTGCCTGATAAAACGACCAGTATAAAGTAGGCACATAATAAATTATATCTACTGATTATGAAAATTTCATTTTAGTTATAGATCAGTTCTTATGTGTAAAGAATTTTCAGTATCTCAAAAGTGGCCTAGGCACTAAATCATCCCTCTAATTTTATCAAAGGCAGACAAGTATTTGGGCATATACAGTTTCCCAAATTACCTTAAGTATGAGTTTCTACCTACTGAAAAATAGCCTTCATATTCTGGTCATGTACTAACAGTATAGAGAATAAAACTGGGGCTGATCTATTATGACTCCTACAGGAATACAGGAGGTTTTCTATTTTAAAAATAGCACTTGTATCAACATAGGAAACATATTTCAGGAGCTCGTGGGATATAAATGATTCAGGTGTGACAGGATTCCAGTGAGGGAAATAACAAATTATTCAGTGATAATAAGTTACCACTTATTAAGCACTTATGAGTATGTCAGATACTGTTCTAAGCACTTGACATATATTATTTAATTTTTTTAAAGATATTTATTTGAGAGAGAGAGGGGCAGAGGGAGAGGGAGAGAATCTTCAAGCAGACTCCCCACTGAGCACGGAGCCCAACTCGGGGCTTGATCTCACGACCCATGAGATCATGACCTGAGCCTAAACCAAGAGTTGGACACTTAAATGACTGAGCTACCCAGGTGTCCATATTATTTTAATTTTTATAAAACTATGAGATAGGTACTATTATTGTTCTCATTTTACATATTTTTTAGAAATTAGGCATAAAAGGTTGATCACACATCTAAAAACAATTCTTCATTAGTATAACCTAACAAATAAGTAGAAGATGCATGTGTGAAAGAACAATTATATTTAAGTCTCAAACCAGGAGTCCTGAGATATAGACCTGCTTCAGTTCACTGGATAGAACCTCACAGAGCCTCAATGTTCCCCTTGATCCTTAGGCCTCGGAGTAGTTGTAAGAATCAAATTAAATCAAATTAAAGTCAAGAGACCTGGAATCCAATTCCTGCTGCTCTGACCTTTACTACATGTAAGACTCTGTACAAATAAATCCTACAGTTTCTTTGAGCTGCATCCATTCTTTTGACAAGTATGGCGCACCTAATATGTGCCAAACATTCCACCAAGAGTTAGGAATACAAAAGTGAACATGATAGATACAGATTCCTATCCTCACAAAGCTCAGAGCCTAGAGGGGAATATAGATAGATAGATAGATAGATAGATAGATAGATAGATAGATAGACAGATAAAATTATAATTGAAGTCGGTTAAGCGTTTGGATAGGAGAGTATACAGAGAAGCACCTAATCTAGACTTCAGGGTCAAGGAATACTTCCCAAGAGGAAATGACTCGCTAAGACTGAAACGATGAATATTAGTTAGAGAACAGTTCCAGGCAGAGGGAACAAGGATCAAAGACCTGTGCACAGAAGGCTAGCATTAATAGTATATCCTAACTAAAGAGGAATTAAAAAGCAAAGATGAGGGATCTTTCTGTATAATTTCTTACAACTACATGTGAATCTGCAATTATCTCAATAAAAATTTTAATTAAAAAAAAGCATATATGTGAGTACTCTGTAAATTGAGAATAAGCACCTTAGCTATTTCGCTTAATATTATTACCAATAATGTATTCCATAATGTATTGCTACAGACAGCAAAGCTGTAATGATCATTATAAGGGAAAAAGAACTACTAAAGACAGCTAGTGACCATATTTCAATAGTTGGCCAAAATTTGGAAAATCATGATTCAATACCTTTCACATCTGGTCGATACTGTAGTCCATCATCTTTTTTTCCCAACAAACTAGTGTCATCTGTGTCTATAAAAGAAAAGTTTTCAAATTAAGACACACAGGATGTTTAAGTCATACCATGAAACTGCCAAATATTCTAAATGCTCCAGATCCTCCCCAACTCTGTCCACTTACCTTGCTCACATTTCCCACCGTTCTCTTGATCTATTGTGCCATTTCTACCTCAGGCCTCAAGGCATCCCAAATATATACACGCTCTGCAAGATGAACAAGTCTTCCCTGTGCAAACTAATGTAACACGTACTCCAAAGGGAAAGGATTAGCCCTCTCTCTAAAGGACAATGGGCTCAAGATTTACCTCTCCTACCACTGTTTCCCTGGAAACATATCAGATTAAGATAAAAGTGGAATCTCAGCTATGTTATCTGACAAAATTTACGATAGGAATGACCCCAGACTGGTGAAATGTATTTGGACTGGGAAGACTGTAAATGAACCACAAATGCCTGTTGGAAGCACAAGCTTCGGCTTCCCACTACATAGTGAGGGAGGAAAGGGAAGGTACAGTTAGGTATGAGTGGAAGTATTATCAAGAGGACCAAGATAACAGTTAAGGGGCACCTAGTCCAAAGGATTCTAAATAGGCATGAATTTCAATTAACAACATTCTCAAGCTTGGCCAACTTGAAGTTTGAAATTCTAGGTAGTACCATTCAATCATGAACCAGTTCTTCATAAAAGGTATTATTTCTGTAAGCTACTATTTCAACTTAGGCTCTAAATGCCACTTTATTTAAGAAAAACAAACCATATACTTCTTTAAGATCACAGCTAAGTGGAGTGTCTACCTACAAGGGGTCTCTATCAGCAAATGGTTTGTTCTCCCACCCATACCTGACCCCTCTACCTGAAAATGCTCTGATGAGCTTCTTGGGCATTCTCTGGTAGCTTAGACCAGAGATACTGCAATCCCTCATGCAGTATTTCACAAATAATTTGTTACCAACATAAAGTGCCAAACTCTGGCTTACAACATTTTCCCCTTAGCTTAGGTAAAGACATATCCCTTTAATAAGTCCAAAAATGGTAGGAGAGATGGGCCTTGTAAGCAGGAAAGACCCACAAGTCCATGACAATGTGTCTGGCTCTTGTATGTTGTATGTTACTAGGAAATAATACATTATCCTAGCCCATATGTGTATTACTAAGGAAAGAAGGTTGAGAAGTTCTGCCTTTAGTGACTGGACATTTCTAGTTGAAATGGAAAACAAAAACAAATGCTTAGTTGCTATCATGGCTCTAAACTATGACAAAAAGCAAGAAAAGCATAAAGAATTTTAAACTGAAGGTAGTAATTTTTCCTTACATTCTATAACCTCACACTAAAATCTCTAATAGTACATAATATGTAGGGGCAAAAACTACAGAGAGAATGTAAAAACAAAGTAAACTTTTATGCTCAAGAAAAAAAGATGAATATATGGCAATGCTTGTAGTTTTACTATAATTAAGTTAAATAATTATTAAACAGCTATAATCATTACTATAAATTTGAGAAAACCTTTGAGAACTATAAATGTATCTAAAAGTTTATGTTAGGAAGAGCTTAATAACTACATGATCAACCAAAAAGCATGGTCTGTGTCTTGAGAAGATGAAAATAAATGGGAAAAAAAATCTAAATTAATAACAAAACAAAGAAATTCTAAAATATAAAGTAATAAAAGAAACAAATAGAACATCAAAGACTTCTGATTTTACAAATATGGAACACTACCAAAATGACAAGTAAGATTTCAGACACAGAATATTAAAGAGAGGTCTCCGGATGAGTAGAATGGATTTTACCTGTGCAATGACCAAGATGCCTTATATCAATTTGTTCTTGCTTTATACAAGATGCTTCTCGAACAAAACAAGGATTGTTGTAGGAACTCCCATCAGAAGCACACACAGGATTAAAACTGTAGCCACTGCAATCTATATTACATACACACCTGTTGGAAAAGAGAAAAATTACCTACATTTTACAACAAAAGTATTTCACAATTCTGTATTTCACTTTCTTCTTTTCTGCTTTCTGTTAACAGAAATCAATATATTGTTTTAAGTTACTGATTAAAGATTAAGCAAAATGAACACTCAGCTAACAATTTCTTTCAGGTGAGAATTTAGAGAAATTTCATCCAGATATTATTATCTGGTAGTTTCTCCAGAATTTTCATATCTAGATACAATAATCAAGAGATGTCAAATGTCAACGACGTTAATTAAAAAGCAATAGGCCATAGCGGAAAGGACACAGAGTTGAGTCAAAAGTCATGAATCTAAATCCCAGCCCAACTAATTACTAGATTTGTGTCCAGATTCTTCCCCTAAGTCTTAGATTACTTATCTGTAAAATAGAGGTTATAATAATATATCGACCTCACCAAATAACTAGAAAGACTAAAAAGCATAATTTGATATAAAACATGTAAAATGAAAGCCCCCCAAAGTGTTTCTCGCTGCACATCTACCTACATCACTGAGTGTCCACCCAACACTGAGACAGCACAAGAAGTCCCAGGAGGGTCACTCCTTCCAATAACAATAAAATCTAAATGAGAATATAAAAACAAAAAAAATTTTTAAAAAGAAACTGTCCTGTTTCCAGTAACACTGTAGGCTCAGAAGCTAAGCTAAGCTTCCCACTGAAAACAACAAAAAAATACAGGAAAAGTATCTTAAAATATTCTCTCAAATGCATTCATAAGTTGACAAGAAATCAAGGAATATTCAGAACAAAAGTTAAATGCAGACAGGAACAGAGAAAGGTCACTTGAGTTGGCTAAAACTGATTTTCACCTTGAAAGTGTTTACCAAATTGGGTAAATTCAATTATCAACTCTTGTAGCCTTGCAAGCCTCTGGGGACAGAAGACAAACAATACTGACCTACCTAAGATGGGGAGTTTGAAGACCCTAGAAAAGCTGGTACCTCAAAAAGCTACAACTCTCAGCATGAGGGTAAACTAGAAATGAATTTCCATATTCCACAGGAACTATTTAAATTGGGAGGAAAAAAAAAAATGCTGCCCTGAGCCATGGCATTGAAAAGAGGGAAGAAAACATCTCCCCTGAGAATTAAAAACGGACAAGCCAGTCCTCACATGGGTGATTACAACTTGAAATACTACTTGGGTGTTCTGAAAAACCTCAAGCCCAGAATTTATTTTCAGAGCCAAGGACTGGAAGGGGCCCTAGGCAACTGACAGAAGTAAATGCAATCTCCTTTGGAGAAACCAACTTTATTATCCTCGACCTCAAACATTTTCCAAGATACACTTGTGAGAAAAATAAGCAGAGCACACACTCACTCAGTCATATATCTACAACAAATAAGGAAATAAAACACCATGAGTGGAACAAGCTGATGTGAAAATGAAGCAAGCAGGGGCACCTGGCTGGCTCAGCCTGTGAAGTATGTGACTCTCAGGGACAGAATTAACGAAAGAAAAGAAAAGAAAAGAAAAGAAAAGAAAAGAAAAGAAAAGAAAAGAAAAGAACAAAGAAAAGAAAAGAAGGAAAAAAGAAAGGAAGGGAAAGAAAGAAAGAAATGAAAAGAGAAAGAAAGGAAAGAGAAAGAAAGAAGGAAAGGAAAGGAAAAGGAAAAGAAAGAAAATGAACCAAACAGAAATTCTAATAGATAAAGAATGTATTATTAGAAATAAAAAACTTGGGGCACCTGGGAGGCTCAGTCGGTTCAACATCTGACTCTTCATTTAGGCTCAGGTCATGACCTCTGGGTCGTGAGATGGAGCCCTGCATCGGGCTCTGTGCTGGGTGGGGGGCCTGCTTGGAATTCTCTCTCTCTCCCTTAACCTCTGCCCCTCCCCTCCATGGCATGTGCACTCTCTCTCTCTCAAAAAAAAAAAAGAAAAAGAAAAAGAAATGAAATATTCAATAGGTAGATTTAACAGGAGATTAGATAAACGAAAGGTGAGTTAGGGAACTGGAAGACTGATCAAAGGAAATTACTCAAACCACATTAGAGTCAAAGAGACGGTACACAGGAAAAAAAGATTAAGAGACATGGAAGACAGAAGTGACAGAATCTGGAAAAACTCTGACTGGACCTCAGGAAGGCGTAAAAGGAATGAGGCAGGGGCAATATTCTCAGCAATTCCTAGTCAAATTTTCTAAAACTAAAAAACATACAAATCTAAATATCCAAGAAGCCTAATACATTCCAAATAGGATAATTAAAAAGAAATCTAGACACAGATATATCACAGTGGAATTTTATAGCAACATCAAAAAAGAGTATTTTAAAAGTAGCCAGAAAGAAGAGAAAGATTACTTCCAAAAGACAAGAATAAGAGGGACAAGTGTCTTCAAAAGCAATACTGAAGCCAAATTGTTTATTTATAGCCAGACAGTTAAATAATGCCTGCAATGTGCTGAGATAAATGACAATTCTATATAAAGAGAAATATCCTTCATGAATGACAGTAAAATAAAAGTAACTTGGAAGAAGTAAAAAGTTAAGAGTTTGTCACCTCCTGGCTATCAGTAATTATAAAAGCAGCTGAACAATGATCTTATAAAGAAGATCTGAAATGCAAATGCAAATGAAGAACAAAAGCATAAATACGTAGGTAACGTTAACAAAGCTAGCCTTGCAAGGGCCCAACAATTTCACTACTAGGTAAGGCCCCTAAAATCTCGTACACATGCGCATCAGGAGATGTAAGAATGTTCATGAACAGCAGCATTACTCATGAGAACAAAAGACTGGAAACAATCCACATGTCAATCAACAGTAAAAGGCACTGTAAAAGGATGTGGTATAGTTCAAAAATTAAATTCAATAAGCAGTGAAATTGAATGAACCGTGTGCATTAACATGAATGAATCCCAAAAATGTACTTGCTAAGCCAAAGAAGATACATATGGAGATGATTCCATTTTATACAAACTCAAAATCAATGAAGAGCTTTATCATATGTGGTAAAAAAAATTTTAAAAAGCAAAGAAAATGCAGGATACCAGGTAGGTAAAGGAAAGATCCATTCAGGGAGGAACATGGGAGGGCAGTTCTGAGGTATTGATAATATTCTATTTCTGGCTTGGGAGGTAGGATTCACAAAACTTTGTTTCATTTTTATGCATTAAACCAAGTGTGTAAGTTTTCATACACTTTTAAATATACACTCTATTTCGCAATTTAAAAACGAAGGCACCAGAAAAAAAAAATTAACTATTCATATTTACTAAAGTCAGAAAGGCTTTTACATTTTGGCGGGGGGGGGCGGGGGAGAATGTGACGGAGACCGCATTTGGTCTGCAAAGTGTAAAATACTGAACATCTGGACCTTTATAGAAAACCCTGCTGACCCCAGCTTGACGGGATATAAGTGGGCAAAACTGGAATGGCAATAACAGAGAAAAGGTGGCTAATGAAAGATTATAGAGCTATTTCAGGAATAAGAAAAGGCCCAACAGAAAAGGCAAGATACCATATCAATCCAGTAAGGAGAAACAAGTGCTTCAGCAGAGGGCACTGAGCACAACCGTGTCCCAGTGCAGGAGGAGGTCAGCCTTCCTCGGCGGGACAGAACCACTGCAAGTCAGGCTAAGAACTGTGAGAACAAACCACGGCTGCTCTTCTCAATGGCACATGAAGAAAGAAAATGAAATTACCATGCAAGGAAAGTCCAGCTCAGTGAAACCATGAGCAGAGGAGGAAAATATTAGACTCCAGAGGCTGCTGATACTACTGATGACGGCGATTACAGCTGTTTGCACACTGGCAACAGTGCAGAGGGCAGGATGCCCAAAGCATACGAGTGCGCACTAAGGTGGAAAGAATCACTTCAGTAAATATGCCAAATTCAAAACATTTAACAACCATTTACTCTGCACCTACTGTGTGGGAATACTCACATTTGCCTTATTTAATCCCGACAACAAATAATTATAAGAAGGAAAGATGAATATGAACAAAGGTAAAAAGCCCAAGATCACAAAACAAAGTGGCTGGGATGGTGTTCTCTCTACTCACTAGAGCTGTTGTATAAAACAGAGACTTCTGCATAGAAAGTGACAAATGAAAGGAGGTAAGTATTTTCCACATTTTTAAAAAAGATTTTACTTATTTATTTATTAATGGCTTCAGGCTTCTACAGCACTACTGGCTGTCCATTTGCATCCTTCATAATAAAGAGTAAGCATAGCGCTGTGTGTCATATTTGCAAATTATCAAATCTGAACGGAGGTTGTGGAAATCTCCAAATTAGTACTATGCTAGGAGGAGATGCAGGGACCCTCACTCGCAGGTGATGTCTTGTGGGTCTGTGCTAACTCCAAGTGGAGAGCATCGAAACGGAACTGAACTGTGAAATAGCTGGTTGGTACTGGAGAAGTGGAGAACTTGTTGCTGCTGGAAAAGATACAACACTGAAGGAAGATCTCAGGGTGACAGCTAAATGTAAGAGGTACAGGGCAACCAGTCCACACTGAAATAGTTTCACTCTGACAGCCCTGTCGATGGCTGTGATTACTGATTACTAAGAGGCCTAGTGCCACTATGCTCTTTATAGCCAGAGCACAGAATGCCCAGGAAAGCCTGCTCCAGACTCTGATCCACACTTGGCTCATCTTAACCATATGATGGTGAAGTGCCCCCACTCTCCCCTCCACGTCCTACTGCCTGACCCTAAGCACACTCATTTAATTGACTCCTGAGAGCTAGAGGTCAGCTATGGAGAGATAAGAAGGAGAAAACACAGAGCAGGCCCTTCCCTGACCACATTCCTGCCAGTCATCCGTATGTGGCAACACGAGAATCCTGCCAGATGTCTCCACTGTGAGGAGCCCTAGGTTCCCCAGGACTCACTCACGCTCCTGCCCACTGACGTCCTGGGAAGGGAATCTTGTAAACAATCCAGGAAACTAAAAGCCAGACTCTGACTCAGAGACCATTCAATGTATCTTCTTCTGTAAGCCTTCATGTCATTCATCATGGCACTAGTGCCCTTTCCTTCCATGGCTGGGTTAATGCTCCACACTGGTAACATGGCAATATTCTATTTTGTACCATAGATGTAGTTTCTTTAAATTGCGTACATATGTATGCCAATGTATATTTTACAATAAAAGCTTTAAATAAAGCATGGAACAATATGCATAGTGTATGGCCATTAGTTTTAAAAAGGAAAGAGAACATTGTGTACATATTTGCTTGTACATGCGTAAAATAATCGCTGGGAGATTAAATAAACATCACAGTGACTGCCTCTAGTAAAGACACCTGAACGGCTGGGGAACAGGGGCAGGAAACAGACTTTACTGTAGAGCCTTTTAAAGCTTTTGAGTTTCTAACACTGCAAATTTCAAAGGCATGAATGCATATATACATAAATAAATGAATTCAATGACTTCTATGATTTTTGCAAATCACAATTCTAAGTCTTTAAAATAGGGATAATACCTCATAATACTGGTGGAAGAACCAAATAAGCTTTTGTAAAAAGCCCTTTGAAATCAAATACTACGTACGTCTGAAAGTAGTAGTAGTAGTAGTATTAAAAAAAAATCTTTCCTTTCTCTTCACTCTATAAGGAAAGTGTTATTCCTTCTTGATATGGTAACTTTATGTGGGGATGCCTGGGTGGCTCAGTCAGTTAGGCGTCTGCCTTCAGCTCAGCTCATGATCTCAGGGTCCTGGGATTGAGCCCCATGTTGGGCTCTGTGCTCAGTGGGGAGTCTGCTTCTCTCTCTCCCTTTCCCTCTGCCCCTCCCTCTGCTCATGCTCGCTCCCTTGTGCTCTCTCAAATAAATAAAATCTTAAAAAAAAAAAAAAACTAATTCATGTTTAACAAACACCTATGAAGCCTACAAAAAGCTCAGTACAATACCAGTCTTTTTCATGTATATTAAATCCGTACAATAACCCTGTATGCAGCTCTAAGTGAATAATAAAGCCCTAGTGTGAACAGCCATGAGTTCAACAAAGACCTACAGAGGGATACTACAACCCAACCTTATGGCAAGTTCAGCCAGTATAGAAATCAGCAAGACAAAGTCCCGTCCTTAGGGAGCCAACAATCTGCTAGTGATCCCAACAGCATAAACGCCACACAGAGGTCGTTTCTCAAGAACAAGGAGCAACACAGAATAAGGTCACCTATCTCATAGGGACTGTGGAAGAGAGAGAAAGGGAGGCGTCTGGGAAGAGGCACTGACTTGTGACCTGAGTCACACTTCATCCAAGTTGGGAAGGAAGAGTAGGAATTAAACAAATAGATAAATAGAGATGGGACTCCAGGCAGAGGGAATAAGAGGCAAACTATCAAAGAGTAGCACGGCATTCAGAAAACTGCAAAAGGTTATGGGGATACGGTGTTCTGCATTTTAAAAACAGACCTCTCAAAGGAAACCTTTACTGGCAGCTGCGTGGCCTCGTAGTAGTAGTAGGAAGGTACTGTACTGTAGTAGGAAGGTATTTCTGGACAAAGGAGTCTGTCATTGCTAACATCCGGCTTATACCAGGTATAAACTAATATTTAATAGTGTTGTTTCCTGTTATCAGAAGAAAAAGAACAGGATACAATTATTTTTCTGTTATAATCTAAGGGGCCATCATAGAAATTTATTAAACCTAGTTTTAAAAGTCTATATTCTATAAACTATAAATCCAGAGAAAGGCAATGTTAAATGACAAAAATTACTGTCATCTCTGATTAGGAGGAAATAAAGAATAGATAATGGCAGAAGAGGTACTTCTTTGGTTCCTTTTTTAAGAAGTCTGTGTGGCAGCCAGAAGGAGAACATAATGAAGGACAGGCATGTGTAGCATCGCTCTCTCTGCTTAAACAAGAGACAAGATTCCACTGCTCCTACTGAGAGAGACTCATCAGACTGGGACACTGACCAGTCATCTGTGTCAAACAGAAAACGGTCCCGTGATTGACAAAGATGTCCAAGCAGGTAGATTAACTGTTTATCAATGTTGTCTGTCACACTGTATACCCACAATGGTTCTCTGAGCAACTCTGAAATCTCCTATCACTCAGGGAAAGAGCATCTCCAAAGAGATTGACATCGAAGAGGCAGAAGAGCAGGGACTATTTCTATAAAGGGCATCACACATGAAGTTCAAAAGAAAAAATTCGAGGACTTTTATAACTCACCTGTATTGACATTATGCCTGATGATTCTACCGAAACCTCAAACCATTCACGGGCAGAGATTTGGGTCAGGAATATAAAGGGTACTGATGTTCTAGGACTATTTGGCCCCAAATAATCTCCAGACAAACAGACAAACAGCTGATGGCCATCTTGCAGCAATAACTTCAGCTTTGGCCAGATTAGAAATACCGTTTAGAAAAAGAGGGGTTGCTACAAACATATGGTTTAAGAAATATAACGTGCTGTAGAGCAGGAGCTGTTTTCCAGTTTTAAGACAAAGCAGATCTGGGCTGAAGGCTTTATTTGTTGGTGCAAGACTCTAGGGCTCTTCCTGCCTCCATCCTAGGAGCCCATACAGAAACAGGGACCAGAAACTCAAAGTAGCTTGGAATGCTGAGCCCCCCCCCACACGGACAGCAGCCGTTCTGCAGAGTCCCATGGTCCTGTGACAGACTTTATGGGAATGAGAAATATACTTTTGTTAAACACCTCCTCTCCCCCCCAAAAAAGACTAAGGAGAAAGTCCACCCACTGTACTTCACAATGGTCACAATGGAATACTGAGACCTCACTTACGTGGTAGTCAAATTTCTTGGAACCTCATGACCTAGCTCTGAGTATAAATTCGAAAGGTAAGCATCAACCAATGAAGACAACTATCACTAACCCATGTGAACCGCCAGCGTGTCACTGAAGAGGCACAGTGTGCTTCAGGAAGGAAGGGGGAAAAACGCTTTCAGAAGCTAAAAATAATTTAAATTATAAATAAATTAGCCACTGAGCAAATGAGATAAAATACACGCAATAAATAAAGTTCATACACTTCACTCAGAACAACCTATTTACTCTGATTTTACACTTAGAATTTATTCCTACATTAGATACAGTTCCTACAGGTGTATTATCTCCTATTCCAGGAAAGAAGAGAAGCAAATTTAGAAGCTGGGGTCATCTATACTCAGGTTCATGGTCAAGGCACCTTGACAGCACACAGAAGTTCTAAGACCCTGAGATGAGAGAAGAAAAATTATTTTTAAAGAACCCAAAACACAAAGCAGAATGCAGCCTTAAGCTTAGGGACAATGAAAAGACCACTACTGAGAACATCAGGGTATCACACATGTGTGTGCACAACACAGTGGATAAATCCTGTGTCGTTAGACCATTGTTCTGGGTAACTGCAAGCCATTCAGCCTCTTCTGAGCTCAGCGTCCCCTGCAAAATCAGAATAATACTTCTTGCCACCAGACAGAACTGCCATAAGGAGCTGAAAAAACAATTTATGTAACAAAAGCTGAAAAATGTAATATACTATACAATATGTAACATTAAGAATATATTTAAATAAATTTCCATTTAAATGGCTAAATAAAAAATCTGCACTTCTCTTAATAGCAAAGAATTAAGTTACATGATACCACTGATGCCCTCCCCCAAAATGCCAGGGTTTTTTTTTCTAAACTAGTAGCGAGAAAAAGACAGCTTTAAAGCAAGAGAAAGATTTTAGCTGCCCTTTAGAAACCAGAGAGGGTATAAGCATTTCTTCTAATAGAAAAGACATTTCAAAATGAGAAAAAATAAAATATGTTTTAAATGAATATCCATACCTAAAAATATAACATGAAATATAATACCCATTACAGTTATAGAGGAATATTTTTCATAATCACTAGTGGATAAAAGTCAATTCTGGAATTTTTTTAAGGAAATACGATAGAAAATATTAGAGTACCTCACATTTAATAAAGGTAAGTATTATTTCATAGAATTTTGTTTTAGTTAATATGTATTATTATCATGTGTATACATACACAAGTGCTGGATTACAGGGTAAATCTATTTCTTACATGGAGTTGTGGTTAAAAATGTCTGAAAGTCACTGATACGAAACAGATAGATTGGCATGTGGCCTTCTAGATGGCAGCTAAGGTGTAAAAACAAGGAATTTAAAAGCAGCTAATAGGGACGCCTGAATGGCTCAGTCGGTTAAGCGTCCGCCTTCAGCTCAGGTCATGATCCCAGGGTCCTGGGATCGAGTCCCACATTGGGCTCCTTGCTCAGCAAAGAGCCTGCTTCTCCCTCTGCCTGCCTCTCTCTCTGAAAAATAAAAAAAAAAATTAAAAAAAAATAAATACATAAATAAAGTTAAAAACATAAATAAATAAAAGCAGCTAGTACTCAGAGTGACCAGGAGAAAATAAGGAAAGTAAAGAAATCTCAGCTGGGACCAGGCTGAAGAGGGCAGTGTTTTTTTAAAAGTCAACA
The DNA here is from genome assembly GCF_024610735.1 of Ursus americanus. NCBI lineage: Eukaryota > Metazoa > Chordata > Mammalia > Carnivora > Ursidae > Ursus > Ursus americanus. Next base: position 30,000,035 of record NC_142144.1, read on the forward strand.
AGGGATGTCTGGGTGGCTCAGCCGGTGGTTAAGTGCTTGCCTTTGGCTCAGGTCATGATCCCCGAGTCCTGGGATCAAGTCCCACATTGCGCTCCCTGCTCCATGGAGGGCCTGCTTCTCCCTCTGCCTGCCACTTCCCCTGCTTGTTCTCTCTCTGATAAATAAATAAAATCTTCGCATACATACATACATACATAAATAGTCATCAAGCAGCAGTCCTTGAAGTAGGAAAAGGAGAACAGCATTCTTTCTAGGAATCAAAAAGGCTAATATCAGAAAAAAACACTCTACTGGAATTTAGGAGAATCTGCCCCATAAAACCCTCTGACTTTAACCCTTAATTTTCTCAACTGTAAAATGACCTCTCACTAGGCTAGAAGATAAATTTTAGGATCCTACTCAGTCTTGCCATTTTCTGAATCTGGTAGAGTTCAAATAATTAAGCATGACAGGAGTACTTGTTTCATAACTAAGACCTTTTGTATTTAATAACTATAGTTTTATCTTTTATTTCAAAAAATTATATAACATCTTCCTAATAAATAATGGATTTTTATTTAAAAAAAAAAATCAAGGCTTGGTGGCTATCGCCACATATGGGCATCTCTCAATTTTCCATGCGGAAAAGGTCTAGTTGGCTGGGTCAGAATTACCCTCAGACAAACGTGCCACTATTCACCTGGAAGTAAATCATGAAAAACACACAGAAGGTGCCCTGAAGGAGTTAAATAACCTTCACATAACTTCTTTGGTACCATGGCCCATTCAAAAGTTTAAAAAAAAAAATTACAATAACAACTGAGGTGTGTCTAATTGTTAAACTCAACTACAATCAGTAATAAGTGCTTTATACACTAAAAAATTAATGTTCCTAAAATTTCCTTCTGTCTCCTTCCATAACAGGATCAGCCATTAATCACTTACCTTTAGGTAAAGGTACCAATTGCTTCCTTAATGTTCTCCCGTTATTGCACCAATTTCCTGGCCTGGACTTGGCCATCTGTCCCAGTCTACGTGTTCTCTGGCTGGCTTCTCAGCCTGCATGCTCCTTTCTACTGGTAAGCTCTCCCTGGTCTGTGCCCACTTCCTTATGCTTAAAGCCTGTGTCTGCAAAAACGGTGGCTGCAAGCTCTCAAACAGACGCATAAAATGAATTTAGTACCTACAAGGGAGTTACTCTGACTGGGCATAGGGTACATATTATAGCACGAGATGGTGTTCACAGAAAGATGTGTATTTTACCATATAGATGTCACACGTGGGGCGGCCTCTGAGACTAGATGGAATCTGTTCTACTTCGAAGCAAAAGATCTCTATCTCTTTCAATTAAGGGATGAAAAATGAGAGCAGAGAAATGTCCAAAACAGAACTGGAGAGAGGTCCATCCAAGGAATAAAAAGAGATCAACAGACCAAGCCAATCAATCACTGACAGCTATTTTGACTCTGAACACCTTTATAGAACAGTCCTGAGGGAAAACACTAAAAAGAACTAAATCTCTACAAAAATACACACACACACACACACACACACACACACACCGGTACTTCATCATGCCATATCGTTAGCACAAAGCAAAAAAGAAGAGAACAAAACATCTATTATCTGTTCTCTCTGCAACTCCATATCGCTCATCATTTCTCTCCTGTTCTACAAACCCACATCTACTTTGGAAAACATGTACTTCCCAATCAAATCACTCTGATTGAAATGGATGGACACATGTCAATCTAAGTGACCAACATGTAGAAATAGAGCAAACTGAAGTTTTGCTAAATTCACTTTTTACTAAACTTGCCTTGTGCCAATTCTCACCAACTTTAAAATATACACCAAGTAAATCATCAGACATTAATTTTACCATGTACCACCCAAATGGCTGATTTTGAACCATAATCCTGAAAATGGTGTGATCCTGATTTGTAAAACTCCCTATGGGCATTAATGCTAACTAAACCATACTACTACTGTTCAGTGAAAGAGCTGAATATGTATTTAAGGGCTGAATAAAACACGGGAACCAGAAAACACACAGTGAAAATATGTGTAAGGAAGAAAGTGCAAATCTCTGTAAAATAAGTGTTTTAAAATATGCACTAAGGGGAAATTAGGGAAGCGAAGATCCATTTGTGCTATAATGTCCTGAAGTCAGCATTAAAGCTTTTAGAATCAACTATGCAAAAAGCAAACACCAGAGAGGTTGAGCCTGGGAATAAACAAACAGGAAGAAACAAACACGACTGTGTTGATGATGTCAATATTGTTGCTATTCCACCACATGCTGTGTGAAAATGGACAGACAATGCTGTCCAGCTACAAAACTCACCTTACTCAAGGCTGAACATGAGTGAGAAAATACAACATAATGTCAGTCTGTGCAAATGGGATTTCTAAAAATATTTTACTCATTACATAATAATTACTATATCTAAAATTCTGAAGCAGTTTTGGATTTTTCTTACACTGAAATATATGAAAAGTTTTTGCATAAAAATGCAAGTTAAGAAAATGAGCTAGTAGAAAGTATAATGGTAGGAGAATTCAGAATAAAATGTTTTTGAGGAATAAAATTAGCACTTAGGATAAAATATATAAAATTATCAATAAAAATAAAGGCAGAAGTAAACCTAAAAAAATTATACATGGATTCTCATTCTAAAATAAAACAACACTTTAACTTAAATAGCTCTGATATTATATCAACATAAAGAAAAAGTAATAGACCAGCATTAAACAAAAAAATACAGAAGGCACAGACAAAATATCTAGAGCCAGGTTAAAAGATACCTCTCTACAATATAATAGTGCTGATGATTCACCTCCAAGGAAGTGCTTCCCTTTCCCTCGATCAACTCACCCAACATTTTCTGCATCTTCATCACACTCAGCTTTATATTTGCAAGGTCCACACTTGGAGTGTTTTCTGTGAACTTCTGCCCCTGACCCTTCCTCTTCTGTTTAAAAAGAAAAATTAAATTTTCAACCAAAAGTTGGGTTCCTTTCCAGATAAGCTTCACGTTTTCAGCAGCCATTATCCTATTTCTAGGGAAAATGCACCTGAGCTCTTGAAAACAATCACTTTCAAGATCTATCAATGCTTGTGCCCAAAAGTGTTGCCAATACAGAGAACATAATCTATGAGGAAAACAAGAACTGATGCTAGCAAAATAATCCCTTAACCTATGTACAAAGGTGCAATATAGATTTTGATAAGCAATTGCCTTTATAAGAATTACCACATAACATTAAATGAGAAAATAAAACATGGGTAATAAATTTGGTCTAGTGATTACCCTATTGAACAGCCTGTGTGATGCTGGTCAGCAAATAAATGATTAAATGCAATAGAGTATAACCACTTCTTCACATGAGTTTTACACTGCCTTTCTTACTACATAACAACTAATTTCAGAATTTAAAAAAAAAATATTTATCTCCAAATCTGTGAAAGGAAAGAGGTCTCCTTACAAAAGACTTGGCTCTTTTTCTACTTTGTCACTTAGCACAGCCAGAAATACCCAGAATATAGAAGTGTGTGGGTCTCCTACGATCCAGCACAAAAAAACAGTGCATACTCCTAAGTCCCCAACTCCTATCCCACATTTAAGGGCTTCTACATTTGTGGGGCTCAACTGGAACGGATCCTACCCTGAGCATCTCAGACTGGGCAGGGAGATCTGTTCTGAGGCCAATTTAGGGATTCAGCTTACTCAAAGGATCTCCCGTTCTGGTTTGGAAGGGAACACCTTACTCAGGGGGTGTCAATCAGTAAAGAAGATATTAAAAGGAAAAGTCCATAAACCTGTTTGGTAATACTTTGGTAATACTTCCAAACTTCCCATTTTTAGTGTCTGCCTACACTTTAAATAGAAATCTTTCCCAAATTCTCATGAACAATCCCAGATTCCAGGGATCACAATCCTATGTATTTCTGAGGCTTTGGTACAACCATCACGAGCTCACTTAAGTTTATGTACTAATCTGAGCAAACGACTTAGCCTTTCTAAACTCATACTCGTAAAAAGATATTGTCAACCTATATCCTCAGAGTAAGACATCCAGTATTTACACTACATAAACAAGTCTTGAGATCAGCTTCCACTTCTTTAGTATAAGAACAATGACATGATCC